>NW_027185777.1:11330382-11505927 GCF_028583685.1 Petaurus breviceps papuanus | reverse complement strand
AGAGAGAGAGAGAGAGAGAGAGAGAGAGAGAGAGAATCTCAGTACAGTATAATGAGCTGGGAGACAAATTAATGTTCTTTTTAATTGTCCAGTTCCTAGTCCCCTGTTTGCACTGGCAGAACTCTACTAAAAGGCATAGTATCATTCAAATATAAGAGTGTAACCCCCTCTTCTAATATAACTCTTTGTGTGCACATATGTGTACATGTGTGTAATTGTGTTCAGGTATGTGTGTGCTTCTAGTAAGGAAGATTCAGCTTATAAATTTCTCTTTATTTTGAATTCAATCTCTCTTTGCTCACCATCTCTGCTGGTGGAGAGAGAAGCTGTCAGAAGGAGCACTGGGTTTGGGAGTTATGGATAAGATCTCACGGCTTCACTATTTCCCTACCTGGTACCTGTCTCCATAACATGGCCTGCGTGCATCTACCTCATTCTCCTCGGCACTATGGCTCCCAACTACTATAGCCTACCTAAAAGCACACAAATCAATGGCGGTGGTCTTTATTACATCCTACATAACGCCAGAGTAACCAAAGGCAAAGGAATGGGCAGAAACTACAGGGCTTAAGGAAGGGGTATTGCTGGGGGGAGGGGGTGGTCTATAATGATGGGTGTCTCCAGGGGCCACAGGGAAGTTAACTTTTTTGGCTCAGATAGAATTGCAGCAGGTGTCTTCTCCCTGCCTCGGAGTCACGGGAGGGAGATTTTGCCTTCACAGCAGCAGGGGTTATCTCACCCACCTTGCTGTGGGAGGCTCACCATCATTTTTGCCTCGCCTCAACTGCATTGTTAACAGAAGCAGCCCATGCTGAGGTGGCAAAAGCTGTTCCTGACTCTTTAGAGATTAGAGAAACACAAATCAGATGCTAGCTACTTGACTCTACAAAATCTCTTGCCCTTTGAGCTGGTTTTGACTTGGGCCAGTCATTCACAGGTCATTGAATATTTAATAAAAATAAAAGGTTTATGTAGCCAGAGTAGGTGGATAGTCAATAAGAATATGCAGTGAGGAACTCTTTGAGTTGATTTAGTTGCCTGAAGCTATTTTGACTGAGATGCCCATCATGATCCCCCAGCCAAGAATCAAAGAATACCTGGAATTTTTCATGAGTGTTTTGTATCAAGAGACCAAGAAGTAAGCCTTTAATCCCCTAAAATAATTCAATCTCCAGGACAGTGTCTATACCTTTTAAGAAAAAAAAAAAAAAACGAACAACTAGTCTAACTGGCATAGGGGCAAGGGATTAGGAGTTAGGGCTAAGCATACCTGGGTTGGGCTTTCCTCATTCTTCATCAGATATCCCACTCACAGAACTCTGAGAACAATCCCCAAAACCTTCGGTGAGCTTGTAACCTCAGCAGTTCATTCAATTCAGGGCAAACACCTGAATTTCTGTAGTTACCCTGATGCATGGCCAGATTCTTGCTAAACATTTGGATTTTGAAAGTGGTTTTTTTTTTCTTTCCTGACAACTCTTCTGTCAGATGGGTAGCACAAGTATTAGTATGTCCTCTTACATGATGACAATTCATAAACTCAGAAATGTGCGGTCACTTTGTTGCAGTCACTCAGCTAGTGGGAGCAAAAGTTAATGTTTGACCACAGGTTTCTTCCAATTCCAAGGTCACTGCTCTCTGAATTAGATCACACTGCCCATCCCTCTAATGCAGTTCCCCACTATGGAACAGGTGCAGGGAATGAGCCAACACCCAAGCTTAAGGCAAAGCATGAGCTATACTCCCAGAGCTTTTGAAACCCAAACACGCCTAGTGAGGCCATTTTGATCATCTTGGAAACCGATCCAACAAAGAGATTCCCTTCTTGCCATGTCTGTGGGATGATTTTCAAATATAGCAGTCATACTTTAGTAGTGGCTACTTGGGGCTAGCCTACAATCTGGAATAGCATGCCTTATCTCACTTCTAGGACTGGGGCAATATAATTCCTTAAAACACAAAATCATTCAGGGCTTGTGTATCTCTGAACTACTTGGTAATCGTTCCTAAGCCATAACTCTAGAACTCTTTCCCTGTCCCTGCTAGATCTCCTCTCCCCCACTTTCTAACCCTATGTGACTGGTATAATTGGTGACTTGAAACCTTGATCTTTGTGACTGAGTATTTAGTAAGTGCCAAGCAATGTACCACAAATAGAAAAATCTAGACTGTCTCTTCTATAAAGAAACACACTCTAATTAGGGTACACAATAAAAGAAAAAAAAGAAGAGAATAAAAGAAAATTCAGTTGTAAGGCAGATATGAAAAGCCTAGAGGTCCTAAGAGTACAATAGAAAGAAATACCAAGAGATCCTCATGTTCTGTCAATAGTTCAGTTAACTGTTCTTGACTCTGCCCAGTAGAGAGAGAGGACACATGGTAAGGCCTAGGATGGTGGTGTCAGACTCAAATGGAAATGAATCCCTACCTGCATATTGATTTAGAAAACCAAGTAATAACATTACTTATGTTGTGCAATATCTTTATTTTTTTTTAAACATTTCCCAATTATATTTAGTCTTGTTTCGGAGCACTCAGGTGTTCAGCTAGTCAATCACACACAGCTTGTAAGTGTCTGAGGTCAAATGTGAACTCAGGTCTTCCTGACTCCAAGCCCAGTGCTCTATACAATGCACTGCCTTGCCACCTAGTACAGAGAAATACTGTAGGCATCCCTCCAGAGAAGAGAGAGATAAGTCAGCGTAGATTTGTCTCATCAGAGAAGGCATCACACAGAAGACTGGTCTTGATTTGGGCTTTAAACATGGGTAGGATTTAAATTGGCAGAGAAAAGATGAAAGGTCATTTGAGGCAGGAGGAAGTTTGTGACTAAACAGAGAGAAGAAGCATTGCAGGTCTGTTCTTGGGCTGGAGGAGAAGAGTTGTTTCTAGAAATTGGGAAGTCACAGATCAACAACTTACAAAGACAGGTGGAACCCACTCAGTGGAGGGTGGAGACACGAGAGAATAGCTTGAACTTCACTGAAACTTCCCTGTGTCTCAAGGCCCCAGCAAAGTTCTATTAGACATATTTTATTGTGAAGAATGATAATATATTTTCACAGAAGCATTTATCATAAAGATGTTCTCCACTAAGGAAATCTCAGCTGTCAGTATTTAGGATTTCTGCTCAAAATTATCAGCAATAAGAGACCTAGTAAGTGCTTAATAAATGATTTTTCATTCATTTTCATGTATTCATTTATTTTCTGTCCTGAGTAATTTCTGTGCTTATGAGAACAAAACAATTTTTAGCAGTCTTGGCTTCCAGTCAGTTATATGCCTTAAAACTCTCAATAAACAAAGTACTTTCTTCTAAAGATATAAGAATGTGTGGATTCATGCGTGCATACACACACGTTCTTCACTTTATAACTTAAAGAAGAAGACAAATAAGCTTAAAAATGTAGTAAGCTGTGTTTGAGCAAGCTATGAGGGTCTCAAGTTCCACTTTTAAATTAAGAATAAGGTTAACATTTTATTTGGTATTGATTCAATTTGGTGATACAATTCACCCTATATTCTCATCATCTCACCAGCTGGTTTTCATATTTAAGTTTATTGATTATCTGTCTATGTATAACTAAGTATTCCCCATTATAATACTCTTTCTTTCATTTTTCTCACTTTTCCTTACAATAAATAACAGCCCAGTTTTAGTTACAGAGCCAACAAAGATCTTTCTTTTTTTAAAAATATCATTTCATTTTAATGTTTGACTTCAGACATTCTTTATTGTCTTTGGTGAGGCATATCAGGAGAATATGATTGGAGCCACTGCCCTGCAGCCCATCATACTAGAGCCATGCTGCTTTATCTGCCAGGATTCAAAGGGTATGGTACCAGGGGATTCCTAGGTAACCTGAGGGATGAGACTAAGGGTAACCTAAGGAAACTAATCTCTTTTCTGCTATCAGGTTTAAGTACCCACTAGCTGTGTCCCCCCTGCCCCTCAACCCTCCCACCCCATCATCAAGGCCCAGTGACTAATGCCAGTTCTATCTTATTACTTAACATTAGTTACCTTTTATAAAGGGACATTTATTTCAAAGATTTAATGAGACAAAACATATAAACATATGCTCTTCCTCCTACATAACTTTGGTCTCTTAAAACAGGAGGGGTGAAAGAATAAGTAGGCTCAATTTAGCTAAGTTCCTACACGCCACTGGTACATCAAGTAAACATTCTATGGTGCCATTATTGCTGGATGAGTCCTCGTCTCAGTCACCACTAACATGGGGTCCTGCTGATGGTGACTCTAGAAAGTCACTCTCTGCTCTTTAGGGCATCAATGATGCAGTGAATCTGGAACCCAGACTCGGGAATGCCAGAATGCTGAATCATCCTGCTGACTTTTCAATCATGTCCATCCCACAGGTGGGATTAACAAGCTCTGGGTTTTAACACAATCAATTTGAAAAACTAAGCCAATACAGGGGAATCTTTAAATGCCATTACTATCACACATGGCTCCAATCTTAATCTAAAAGGGAAAAGAACAAACTCAGAGACCAAGGAACAAGGCATGTGCCTTGGGACCACGTGGTCATAGAGGGGAGAAGGCCTATGGCCCCTTCTCTTACAGTATTAGACACTGTGAATGATGGGCTCATCAAATAAAGAGAAGATGGAACCCAAATAGATAAGTGGTTTTAGGGGCCACTAGTGATAATTCCATTTTTAACACTTAACATAAGTTGCTTTTTTTCAAAGGGATATTTATTTCAAAGATTTAGTGAGATGAGAGATACAAACATTTCCCCAACTATTTTCCCCTATATAACCTGGATCTCTAAAGACAGGAGGCAAAAGAGAATAGATAGGCTCAGCTTAACTAAAGTTCCTACATAGCATTGGTCCTACCAAGTTCATGTTCAAATATGGTGTCGTTATAAGTGTTATTCACTTAATAAAAATTATGTGAAATCTAAACAGAGCATTGACATGATTTGGGCTAGACCTTTGTTGATGATTATGTAGTGAGAGAGTTTCCAACCTCCTCTTGGAACCTGTCAAGTTACCAAACCACTGGAGATGTGGGCGTGCCCAGATATCCTCTACCTACTACTGGCTCTGAATGACTCAGTGCCAAGTTTAGTCTCCTACCACCCCCTGTCAAATAGATGGAGAGCTAGAGCTATGTGGATGGGCTAAAAGTCTGATGCTTTTCTCTGTAACCAAGTCCCTCAGACCAAAACTACTCTGCCATTTTACTTTTTTCCCTGCAAAGTGGCAAAGATGACAAAAAATGGCAATGGTCAATGTTGGAGCAGTTGTCTGATGATAGGCACGCTAATAGAGCGTTGGTAGAGAAACCAAACATTGCAACCATTTTGGAAAGCAATTTGGAACTATGCAAATGAAATGGCTAAAATGGCCATACCCTTTGATCCAGGAGCTCCATTACTGGACTTATATACCTAGGAAGTGATTAGCAAGTAGAAAGTCCCACCAAAATATTGATAGCAGCGCTTTTGGTGATAGAAAAAAAGTGGAAACAAAGCAGATATCCATAAGGTGTGGAATGGCTAAACCAATTATAGTACATGATTATAATAGAATATTACTGTGATATAAGAAATAGTAAATGGAATGAATACAGAGAAGCATTTAAATATTTCTAAGTATCGATGCTGAGTGAAGCAAGAAGCCAAAGAAAACAATGACTACTACAATGTAAACGGAAAGAGCAACTACACACACACACACACACATAAAATATGAATGTAGCACAATTATAAAGCTCAAACATGACTTGAATGAAGATATATGAAAGGTCACCCCAACCCACACTTCTGTGGAAATGGGTGGTTTTCAGATACTATACACATTGCATGCATTTTCACATTTTTCTTCAATGTGTTGACCATTTGAAGCGATTTTTCCTCTTCAAACTCTTTGTATTTTTTTTTAATTTTTACCATTTCAGGGAAGGGTGGGGGGGAGAGATGGGAAGAAAGTATTTGGAATTCAGAATTTAAAACAAATGTTGAAAATTGTTTTTACATGTAATTGGGGAAGAAGGTTTCCAGGCTATCCATGTAGAAAATTGCACCAGATAAACAAACTGATAGGGTCTGTACATATGCCTATCCCCAGTTATATCAGTATGAAGAAACAAAACATGTACATTAGGCTTTGTAGGCTTTGGATAATTATGTGGAGATGTGAAACACTGGTTTTTCAAGTAAAAACAACCCGATCAGTGATAGATTCATAGCTCTTTTGAAGGATAATTCACATATACACTCTCCAAAGAAAGCTGGAAAAGATAGCTATGACTTTTAATTAATAATATATAATTTATTTTAAGTTACAATACAGCAGTTTAATTCACTTCAAAATTATGTGAAATCTAAATGGAACATTTCTAGTTTTGGGGATAGTCCTTTGTAGATATTTATGTAGTGAGGGTGCTTCCAATCTCCTTTTGGAACATGTTCAGTTACCACACCAATGGAATCTTGGGCATGCCCAGATATTCTCTGCCTGCTTCTGGCTATGCATGACTCATTGCTAGGTTTAGATCCCTGCCAATTCCCTCACGTTAGGTGTTGGGCCAGAGCTACAAGGATACACGACAAAAAACTGTTTTTTTTTCTGTAACCCAAATTCCAAAGCTTATTGGTATGATGCTCTCTTCTCATTGGTAGAGATCAATGTACCACATCCACATGAAGTATATGTCAGAGTTGGGGAAAACAAGATAGAGGAGAGATCCACTCTTGTGAGGATTCACTTTCTTTGGGTCTCTTCAGGCCCCAATGTCACTACGGATACTTTTGACTTCCAGCTTTTCAAAAGAAGATGGGCAATACCAACCACCCTGCTTGTTGTTAAGGGTAAATAAACTCTAGAAAGAAAGTAATGTGAGAAGAGAGCCATTATGTCCCTTTCCCCAGCTTGCTATATTAGATATTTGAGGAGATTTTCCATTGAGCGAGATCTAGGTCTTCTCTCTCTCCCTCCCTCCCTCCCTCCCTCCCTCCCTCTCTCTTTCTCTCTCTTTTCTCTCTCTCTCTCTTTCCCCCCTTTCATTTCCACTTCTCCCTTCTTTCTTTTGCTGCATTATCTCATTCCCAGTGGGAAAACTCCTTTACTATATATTGTCTGCTATATGTTTATCCTCCTATACTTTTCTGATTTCTGTTTTATTATCAGTCTAGATAAATGGGTTTCTTTTATAATTAATATGAGTTTTCAATGTGGAGCTTGTGTTTGGTAGGAAAGAAGTCAAGCCTTGGATATAAAAGCTTGGAGTCCTTCTTACCTCAGGACAGCTAGCTGGTGGAGTGGATAGAATGCTGGGCCTGGAGTCAGGAAGATTCATCTCCCTGAATTCAAGTCCGGCCTCAGACATTTACAATCTGTGCAATCCTGGGCAAGCCACTTAACCCCACTTGCTCTGTTTCCTCATCTATAAAATGAGGTGAAAAGGAAATGGCAAATCACTCTAATATTGCTGCCCAGAAAATCCAAAAAGGAATCACAGAGTCAGAAATGACTATAAAACAACAAAACCTCCTTTCCTCATTAAAACAAAACAGCAACAACAAAACAAATCAGATGTTTAGCTTGAATCTGAAAAACACATCTTCTGGATTAATAATACTTAAGGGATTCAAGAGCTTTAATTTTAGCCAATATGCCCTCCCTCTCAAGAGAACAGAGTGACCAAGCTTCTGACTCAAACTCCTGCTATACCTCCTGGCAAAAATTAAAGACTCCCTGGGAGAAGGATGGTAGAAGAAGAGGCTAGTGATGTCTCTTCTGCCTCCCTTCAAGCTATGCAATAATTACCTCCTCCATGATAAATGTGAAGGACAACTTCTCTACATTCCTTTCCACTTTTAAATTATGAAGGTTATTTAGAAATGTGTCTGAAGAAAGAATAATAAGAGGATTGGTAGAACACTGATCTGTCACCCAGCCTCAGGAAACTTATCTTACTTAGGCAAGACTCTGTCTGGTTGGACACAATTGTTTTGTTTGTTTCCTTCTCCAACTCGATGACTAAGTGCCAACCTCAAGATAGATAAGGCCAGGTGACCTTTTGAATATTAAAAGACAATGAAATTCCAGTAATGAATATGAATGCAAAAATTGTAAATAAAATGCAAGCAAGGAAATTATAACAACATATCACAAAGACTATATGCTATGATCCAGGTGGGTTTTATACCAGGAAAGCAGAGCTTGCTCAATATTGGGAAAACTGTCAGAATAACTGACCATATCAATAACAAAAAAGCAAAAATTATATGATTATATCAATAGATGCTGGAAAAAAAAGTTTGACAAAATACAGCCCCCATTCCTATTAAAAACACTAAAAAGCATAGGAATAAAATGAGCTTTTCTTAAAATGATCAGTAGTGGCTCTCTAAAACCAAGAGCAAGCATTATCTGTAATAGTGATAAACTTGATGCCTTCTCAATAAGATCACGAGTGGAGTAAGAGTGGCTCTTATCACCACTATTATTCAACATTGTACTAGATTAGCGGTAAGACAAGAAAAAGAAATTGAAGGATTAAAAATAGACAATAAGGAAACAAAGCTATCTCTCTTTGAGATGGTATGCTGAGAGAACTCTAGAGAATAAATTTTATAAAAACTAGTTGAAACAATTAATAATTTTGGCAAAGTTGTAGGATATAAAATAAACCCACACAAGTGGTCAATGTTTCTATATATTACTAACAAAATCCAGCAGGAAAAGATTGAGAGAGAAATTTCATATAAAATAACTGCAGACAGTATAAAATACTTGCGTGTCTACCTGCCAAGACAAAACATGAACATAATTCCAAAATACTTTTCACACAAATAAAGGCAGGTCTATATAAATTGATGAATATTAATTGCTCATGGGTAGGCCAAGTCAATATAATAAAAATGACAATTCTAAGTTAATTTGTTTATTCAGTGTCATAACATTCATACAACAAAGAATTATTTTATAGAGATAGAAAAAAAATAAAATTCATCTGGAAGAAAAAAAAAGGTCAAAATTATCAAGGGAATCAATAAAAAATTATGTGAAGGAGTAGCACCTAGTAGTTTTATATTACTACGTTATAAAGTGTTAATCATGAAAACAATTTGGTACTAGCTAAGCGATACAGTGATATATCAGTGGAATAGATTAGGTACACAATACAGAGAAGTAAATTACTATAGTACTATATTGTTTTATAAACCCAAAGATCAAAGCCTTTGAGGTAGGAAATCACCCTTTGAAAAAATAGCTGAGAAAACAGGAAAATGACTTGGAAGAAACTAGGCAAGGATGAACATTGTAGACTATATACCAAGATAAAGTAAAAATGGATAAATGATTTTGCTGTAAAGGGTAATATTATAACTTAATTAGGGGAGTATGGAAAAATTTACCTGTCAGATCCATGGATAAGGGAAATGATGATGACAAAACAAGAGATAAAAAGAATCAAGGGAAATAAAATAGAAAATCTTGATCACAAGAAAATAAAAAAAAATTACTTTTGCACAAATAAAATGTACATAGCCAAAATTAGAAAGGAAAGAGGAAACTGGGGGAAAATTTTTACAGGTAATTTTTCTTATAAAAGCTTCATCTCTCAAATATATAGGAAACTGACTCAGATTTATAAAAATAAGTGTCAATCCCCAGTTGATAAATGTCATTATATGGACAGAATGTTTTCAGAAGAAGAAATCAATGCTGTCAGTAGTCACATTAAAAAAAGAAGAAGCTCTAAATCACTATTGATTAAAGCCATGCAAATTAAAACAACTCTCAGATACTACTTCACCCCTTATCAGATTGGCTAATAGGAAAGAAAATGAAAACTCACTCACTGTTGTTAAAGTTGTAAACTGGTCCAAAAATTTTAGAAAATAATTTGCAACTATGCCCATTGGGTGGTCAAGCTGTGTGTTCCCTTTGACCCAAGATACAGGTCTGCATCCTGAAGAGCTTTTAAAAATGGGAAAATGACTTATATGTACAAAATTTTGTATAGAATCTCTTTTGTGGTGGCAAAGATTTGGAAACTGAGGGGATACTGATGAATTGGGGAATGTCTGAAGAAGTTATGGCATACAAATATGATGGCATGCTATTGTGCTATAAGGAGTGATGAATAGGATGCTCTCAGAAAATCCTAGGAAGGCTTATATGAACTCATGCGAAGGGAAGTGAGCAGAACCAGGAGAGCATTGTACTAGTAATAGCAATATTTTAAAGATGATCTTAGTTGTAGGAGACTGAGCTCTTCTGATCAAAACAATGATTCAAGACAATTTCAAAGGACCCATGATGAAAAATGCTATCTGCCCCCAGAGAGAAAACTGATATACTCTAAGCATAGATTGAATCATACTTTTTTTTTCTTTTTTTGTTTTCTTGTGTGTGTGTGTTTTTTCTTTTGCAACATGGCTAATATGGAAATATGTCTTGTATCACTTCACATATTCGATATCATATTGCTTGCCTTCTCAATGGGTGTGAGAAGTGTGGGAGGGAGAGAATTTGGAACTCAAAAATGAATGTTAAAAATTTTAGGTGTAATTGGAAAATATTTAAAAGATAATTAAAAAAAAGAAAAAAAAGGTCATGAGATCTTGGAAATCCAGCAAAGAAGCAGTCTAATGTCTATGGAAGCTATCAATTGTGATTACAAGAGAAGCAAAAGAAGTCTGATACCAAAGGATAGAATGGCATGGAGGAAGAGGTCCACCATAAATTCAGATAATTCTTAGGTTTTGATCAACTATACTCTCAGTTAAAGGTGAAATGTGAACTGGCTAAAGAGTAGTTATGAAAAACCTATTAATTCCCCCAATGATTCCAGAATATTAGCTTTCCAACAATAATGATAATTTATTGGATTCTTTTCTAGTCATAGGAGGATTATTTTTTGCTGTGCATTCTCTTTTCTGCATGTAAATAAACTACCTAAGCCACACCTGATTCAAATCTGAACATTGGCTATTAAAAAAAATTCTTGCCACTCCCCCCACCTCCACTTCTTTGTGTAAATCCAAGACTAGAGTCAAAAGTAACATTAATGCAATTAATATCTATCCTTGAAAAGTCAGGATATTATGGTGAGCCAATGAATGTGAGATGCGGGACGCTACTTCTCCTATTGAGAAGTCAGACTTCCCCTTGAGCTGAAACTTGGACAAACTTCAATGACAGGTAAAGGATAGGCATTGGTTTATGTTTCCTTATGACCGCAGTCAAGTGATGTCTAACTAGACACTGTGTTGGAACCAGAAGGGAGAGGGCTGTTCAGGGAAGGGTCAGGTGTATAAATCAAGGGAGTGAGTTGAGCTGGAAATAATGTAAGCATGGCAGAGAAGTTATGGATTAAGCTAAGGAGGAACCAATTAGGAGAATGGGATTCAGAATAGAATTAACTTGCCTCTGGAAAATTGTAAGGATTCATTAATGACCCATATCTTTTCTTGGAAATAAGGCCTATCTTTTTAATATCAGCATTCTACAGGTATTGCTATATGGGAGCAAGACCTGAAATATAACTCTTTCTGTAGAATTAAAAACGATTACCACAAAGAGGGCAATAGAGAGATGCCTGGCAGATGTAAGAAACTTGCAGCCCATAATACATGAGTAACTAAGATGAGCATGAATAAAAGATGTCATCACAAATGTATGATAAGAAAGGAAGCCTGGTCACATGACAAGAGAAATGGATGGTGGACAGCTAGAGTGCTTCTTTGGTACTTTTGCCATATCAGGAAAAAGTGAGAAAGACATTTCTATGGTGACCTTCTGGAAAGATATAGGTAAAATGGTTAAGTAGGGATGATTATAATCTGTGTATTTGGGTGGGACTTTCAAAGTAGTGAGATGCTGTATCTGTTTGAGTACTGAAATACTCTCACCATTAATCTATGAGTTTTGTCAAATAACTATGAGGAAAGGGATTGAGGGGTGGGGAAACTGCAGTCTATAGCCCACATGTAGCCTCAAGTGCAGTCTTTAACTGAATCCAAACTTCACAGAACAAATCCCTTTAATAAAAAGATTTGTTCTGTGAAACTTGAACTCAGTCAAAATGCTGCACCTGAGGACCTAGAAGGACACATGTGATCTTGAGGCTGCCCGTTCCCCAGCCCTGGATAGCTTTTCAGTTTTAGTGAAGAGGAGAAAATGGCATTTCATATAGAAATAAATATTACCTATTTTATTGAGCTCAGTTGAGAGGATCTCAAATTTTTTTTGTTATAGATTCCATTGTAATACTGATGAAACTCATGGGGTCTTTCTCAGAATAATGTCTTTAAGTGAATGAAATAAAATACATAGCCACACAAATGAAACTAATTACATTCAGGTACATATAAAGACATTTTAATAGAATCTCAAAGACTTTAGGTTAAGAACCTCTGTGTGTCCAGTGGAACTGGAGCTTTGGGCAGAACCAAAAAGAGAAAAAAATGGCATTGATGTAACCAATAGCTTCCTAAAGATCAAAACTATCCAAGAGTGGAAGGCGGTGTCTAGGAAGTAATGTGTTTCCCTTCCTGCAGATGATAGGTGTTCCCTTGTTGGGCATTCTGTAATGATGTGGGGGCTCTAGGTGGAGCAGGGGTATTGGTTCATGTATGAATTTGGCTAGGTGGATGCTGACATCCCTCCTAATTCTGAGATTTTGGGATCCTATGACCTGCCTAGGTAAATTCCAAGAGGTTTATCACAAGAAGCTTACAACATCAGGTGCAGGTTTTCTGTTTTTGTTTTACAATGACCAATGAATGGAAAGATATATTACATAAGATATTGTGTGTTCCCGTGTCCAGGAATACATTGGTGGTTCCACTTATGGTAGACACAATTGCAAAAATAACCAAATATTGGGGTGGCCAGGTGGCACAATGAATAAGAGCGCCAGCCCCAGCGTAGGGAGACCCAGGATTGGTTCCAGTCTCAGATACTTGGCACCCACACAAAATAAATGTCCGTGTAACCTTAAGCAAGTTACTTAACCCCAATTGCTTAAAAAAATAACCAAATAAATGGGGGGAGGGAGACTGAAACCTTTCAGATGAATAAAAAATCAACAGTACATCTATGCTTTGTTGAGCATGCTTCTAAATATAGACCAACCTGTCACCTTGTCATACTGCTTAGGACTTACCTGCTAAATGATAGACTGATATGCCTTAGCGGAGCTAAACAATCATACATTATTTACATCTATGCATATGATATCATCAAATAGGTGAATGTGGAAAGGTAACCAGGAATGAAAAGATATTGAGAGCTTTTGTTATTCATGAGTTCAAAGGAAAATATAACTCCATGTCCTCTTCCCCTCTTCCCCAAAGAAAAGAGTCCTAATAACTATGTTCTTTTTCACTCATTTTCTTTCCTATTATATTTCCTGGGACATATCAAGGAATAAAGGTTTATTGATAGGTTGCTGACAGTTTGAGGTACAGTGATGGAGATAACAGAATCATAAGACTCAAAGACTAAAGGTACTTTGAAGATCATCTAGTAGGGAAGAGGGGCAGTTAGTTGGTGCCACAGTACATGAAGTACCAGACCTGGAGTCAGGAAGATTGTCTTCTTGAGTTCAAATTCAACTTCAGATACTTAATAGTTGTGTGACCCTGGGCAAGTCATTAATCCTGCTTGCCTCAGTTTCCTCATCTGTAAAAATGAAGTAGAAATGGAAATGGCTGATTGTTCTTGTATCCTTGCCAAGAAAAAACACACATAGGGTCATGAAGAGTTAGACATGACTGAATAACAACTACAAGGTCAGAATGGGCTATTATCTCCCTTTAGAACTGAGGTTTCCTAAGAGTAAGGACTGTTTCATTCTTCATATTTGTAGTTCTGGTGCTTAGTACCGGTATTGTGCCTGGAAGATGCTTAAAAATACTCTTTGATCATTTGAAATGAGACATTTATTTTTGATATGTGTGGGGAACTCCAATATGTCTGCATTATCATAAACTTTCACTTATTCCATCCATGAATTATGGAATGCTAGTTGACAATTTTTATTTCTGGCAAGTTAATAGCAAAATTCTGAAGATTCTAATGGGTTTCCTCCCATATAAATCAATTCACTAACAGCCTGATTCATATTTTATTCAGCTTCCAGAAAACCCCCAACCAATCTATGTCCCTCTAATGGAAGGGCCCATCTGCTTCTATGCTTATAGAAAATGGTGGGGGGAGAGGGTGGAAACAGCCTGCCTCATACTCAGTTTTTGTAACCGTGCTTGTGCATGTCCATCCTTGGTTGATTACCACTGTGCTTCAGATAGAACATAAACTGGCTTGTTGAACATGTAATTATATCTTCTAGAATGACTGTAGAATGGATTGCTGTTACTTTCTATGGCATCAGCAGGTTCTGTACCTGAGCAGAATTTCCTCCCCAACAACCAGTGACCCAGGAGTTTCCCAAGATGTACAAGCTATAGGGAAAATAAATTAAAATCAATTTATTTTCTCAATGGCATTCTGCAAACATACTTTAAATGCTTATGGTAAAGAAAAGGCAGAAAAGCAATAGTATCTTGGCAAAAAAAGAATGAAAGACTTCCATTTTGCAGGTGATGAAAATGAGGCATACCTCATGAGTCACAGAGTAACGGTAATTGGAAATGTGATTTAATAAGCATTTATTAGATGCCTACTACATGTCACGTAGTACGTACTTAATAAATACCTGTTGATGATGATGATAATACAAGAAAGGTAGTAAAGTTAACTAGACTGAGAGTCAGGAAGACCTGAGTTCAAATTTTGCCCTGGATATATTTGCTCCACCAAACAATCCAATGAGATACTATTTGTAAAAGCATAGAATACAGTCCCCAGTACACAGTAGGTGCTATATAAATGTTTATTCCCTTGCCCTTTCCTTCTATGACCATGGAAAAATCACTTAACTTCACTGACTCGAGCAACTTTCTAAGATGGTAAGTTGCAGAGAAATTGTTATGCATTGGAGAGGGTCCTGCCACCAATATCAATATACATACATATATACATACCTAGACATACAATTCACATATACACACATATATTTAAGTATGCAAGATAAGGTTCCAGGAAGAGGGACAAGAATAGGAAGAAGAAAAGTATGTTTGATTTTCAGGCAATAGGGATCCAAAGATAAACAAATAAAAACAAACAAAAACAGGAGTCCCTTCTCTTACAGAATTAATATTCCTTTGGGTGTGATTAGGATACAAAATGTACACAGAATTAAACTGAATCTAGTTCTAACTATGACAGATTTAAAGAAGTGTTGCTTTGTGGGCATGCCAGTTCTAATATTTGCCTTCACATTCATTGAAATTAACTTTTTCAAGTTTATAAAAGTAAAGCATTTCCCCCAGGTAGAAGCTAATGGCCAAGGTCTCCCACTGCATTCTGAGCCATCACTGGTCATCCTGACCTGTCTTGACACTGGGCTCCAATGACTTCCAGAGAAGAGAGTGAGGCTGAGGACTTTGCATGTCCCTGCCTCACTTTAATCCAACACCCTCCTGATGTCTTTGGTTTTCTTGGAGGAGAAAAAAGGACAAACAACAAAAAGGAGCTAAAGATGATTCCCATTAGCCTTCAGTCTTTCTTTTGTTCCATGATGTCTTTGCTATCCTGCAAAGGAATTACCTGGATAGACCCAGTCTAACACATTTTCATAAGGCTAACCATCAGACTAGAGTAATTTACAGGAGCTAATTAGTGTAGACTATGCAAGGCTTTGTGACAACCTTACAGCAGTTTCATAGCTTTGAATTATTCTTGCCTCCCTTTTATATTTTGGTGATCGCTTCTCCAATGCATGTGTTCTAGTACCTAATTCCCTTGATTTGTGGTATACCCCTACCATTTGTTTATGTTGTAATGTTTGATCTTGATGGGTCCAGTCCTAGGTTCTTGGAATTAATTGATGCATTTCTGTTATCATTCCTCTTATGATATAAAAAAAAACTGTTTCTGTGAATTTCCCAGATGGCTATTACTCTGATAACAGTTGTAATGCTCTGTGGATTCCAGAGCTTGAGGACTCTGGGACTCAGAAATGGATATTCAAAATCTTGATTATGTGAAATGAATTCTATGAATCTTTGATCATAATCTTTTTATTTATTTATTTACTCACTTATTAATTAATTAATTTTAAATTATTATTATCTTGAAGTTCTTTCCATAGACCTATCCTTAACTAACCAGGGATAGGAAAGCATAGAGCTTTTAATGTCTGAATATAGGCATCAGTTAGAAAGATAGTTAAAGGAAATAATCACTTAAAGTATCACAAAACTTATAAGGAAAGAAGGACAAAAATGTATTACAAAACAGACATCTACCTGGACTCCTATAGTACCAGTTAGCAGATATTTCAAAGACAAAGGACTGATAGAACTACAATTGTATTATTAAGTCCCTTTGCCCCCAGAAGATTTACTTTTCCCCACTTAATCACTGTTCCCATTTAAAAATATGTGAGTGTGTTGATTTTTATTAAAACAGAAAAGTTAGTTGACATTTCTTTAAAATTGGGAAATTAAATTTATAGGGAAAGTAGAAAAAAAATCAGTGAGAAAATATAGGTAGAGGAGACACTATCTTGAGAACTGAAGGACCATGGTGTGTGCATGCATATGTGTAATATACATTAATATTATATAATATTCATATTGAATATATGTATACAAATATATCATATATACATATGGTAGATCTAAACAATCATATAGAAATAATTTCATTTAGCAGATCTCATCCATTTTAATTCATTAAAATTTACCTTTGTTTTGCTATGAATTTTTTTTTTTAGAAAATTAGGAAGTATATTCTCAAAGCAAAGCAAAACTTATCAAAGAAGCCATTACCAAACTTAAACGTAAGCAGCCTGCTTTCTATTGGTTATGCTAAAGTTAGTCTGTAAATTATGATGGGAAATGCTCTCCACAGCCAGAGAAAGAACTGATAGAATCTGAATGCAGATCAAACATACTATTTTCACCTTGTGTTTTTTTTTCCTTTTGTTCTGTTTCTTTTTTCACAACATGATTAATATGGAAACATATTTTACATGATTGCACACATATAAGCTATATCAGAATGTTTTCTATCTTTGGTAGGTGGGAAGGGAGAGAAGGAGGGAATAAAATTTGGAATGCAAAATCTTATAAAAATGAATGTTGAAAATTGTCTTTATATGTAATTGGAAGAAAAATAAAGTACTATTGATTTTTTTAAAAGTTAGTCTGTAGCTGTAGCACAAATGAGTCTTTATCTGGGGTACACTGTGTCAAGGTTATATTTTTAGCTATTAAATTATTTTATTAAATTAAATTATTTTTATTAAATTTTAGCTTCTTGTTCTGATTCAGTATTCTCCCATTATCAAGAGAGACAGCGTGGTATAAATGGAGAGAAATATGACCTCAGATTGAGGAAGACCTGGTTTCTAGCCCTGCCTCCAAAAAATATTGACAGTTTGACCTCACGTCACAAGTTCTCTGTTCTGGTAAACTCTTTATGATCATAAAGTACAGAAAAGGATTCTGCATATTGAGGAACTCACCAATCCAACCCCTCTCCTTATCTCCCCTTATGAAACTAGAGAGCAGTACTGTTTTTGTTCTGATATGTAAAGTTACCATGGAATCCTCTGGCTTGCATTTACTCATTTTGGCATGGAAAAACTATTTTGACTTACATCACAAAGTCAATCATCACTGCTTAGGCAAGTATAGCTCAAATATGCTAAGACATTCAAAAAACTTCTTCCACATGATGCATATGTTACCAATGAAATTGAAATGGGGTACAAACCATCTTTTTCTACATTAACCTTAAAAATAAATCTTTTATTAAAACTTAAGCTTTAACATTTTTTTTTAAAGCAATTGAGGTTAAGTAACTTGCTCAAGGTTACACAGCCAGTTATTTCTGGGTGGTGCTGAGTATCAGAGCCCAGATTTGATCCCCAGGTCATCCCAACACTGGAGCCGGTGATCTTACTCGATGAGCCACCTGGCCACCCCAAGCTTTAACATCAATGTAGACCTTTGCTCATGATCTATTAATATTTAAATTAATTTGAATGATGATTGTTTTCAGTGCCTCCCTCTAAGTAAATCCTCTCTCAGCTGTCCCTTCTGACTTAAAAATAGAAGTTTCTTCAATGTTTTCTTCAGTCTTGATATAAAATTTAAAAGTTGGGGAATGCATAAGCATTTAATCCCAAGCATTGCATCTTGTGTATGTGTGCATTTAAGGGGTATGGGAAATGGACAGATACTGAAACTGATCTCTCTGTACTTCATCAGACAGGTCACTTTGGTCTCATTGTCTTTGCCCTGGTTATTCGCTATGTCTAGGATGCACTCCCTCCTTAGCTATACTTCAGAAGGATATCTTCTCTTCCTTCGATACCTCAGTTCATGCAGGACCTTTTACATGGAACCTTTTCTGGATACCACAGCTGCTAGGGCTTTTCGAATAAGGCTGCCTTGCTTTTAATCACCTTGTATGCATTCTCTTTTTAGGAATTCTGTATATATTAATATAAGTTCGAATCTCCCCTGCTAGTTTCTGTAAGCTTCTTTTAAGAAAATGTATTTTTAGTTTTTGACATTCATTTCCATAAGATTTCGAGTTCCAAATTTTCTCCCCATCTCTCCCTCTCCCCCCCTCCACTTGAATGTAAACTTCTTAAGATACTATTTTATTCTTTGTATTTCTATCCATGTCACCTGACAGTGGATATTGTTCAATTCTTTCAGTCATTTGCATCTTCTCATAATGCCATTTTTTTTGAGGGGAATTTGGGAGAGCTCCAGCAAGTTCCTGCCTTTTCTTCTCCATCTTGGCTTCACCCCTCAATTTGGGATTTTCTTGACAAAGATACTGGTTTGTCATTTCCTTCTCCAGCTCATTTGACATATGAGAAAACTGAGGCAAACAGGGTTAAGTGACTCACCCACAGTCACACAGCCAATGTGTCTAAGGATAGATATGAACTCAGGAAAATGACTGTTCCTGCCTCAAGTCTTGGGGCACTCTATCCACTGTGCCATCCACCAGACCCAAATCATTTAATAAATACTTACTTGTTGATTTTTTTTAATTTTGTCATTTTTTTGCCAAGAAAACCAAATCAGTCTTTTCTCTTTGAACTACTAATCAGTGATCATCCTCATCTTTCACTTGGGAGATATTTTGATGATGTATGGGAATGATCAACATCTAATCTGACTTCTTGAAATGAGGTCTGTCCCTCCTTTCCCTTCCTCTTCTCCCTTTATTTCTTCTAAAATCCTTTCTTGTTGTTTTACTCTAGATGTTGCAGAAGGATCAAAGCCCCTGGATAGGAGCTGTTCCCTGGTGCTCATTGATTTTCATGTCATGGTGTGATATGCAGTGACGATGAGGTACAGGAATGTTGAGAACAGCTACAATACTATCCATTATACATCTGTCATTGCAAGGCTGGGTGAATTGTACGCAATTGGATTCTGCCTGGAATGGAAAGCTGACTATGGTACATCAAATGAAAATTATCGACAGGGGCCCAGCCTACTTGGGGAAGGACAACTACTCTCTCTTGCCTGTGTTTTTCTCAGTTTGTGGGGTCTCTGCAGTTAATTTACGATACATCAAAGCAGTGATTCCATACCGATGAAATGCTCTTAATTACTGTGGCAACATAATAAGACCAGACTTTGAAATGTGCAATACCAACCATAAAAAGGGGTTTCTTTTGAATTAGGAATCATCTATTTTTGTAATTTTATCTGTTGGCCAAACACCTTGAATTGGACACAGCCCAAAGAGCCTTTAGGGATTCATTCACCAAACAGGTCCACATCAGGAAGGAGCTTTCTTGTGCCACTTGTTTTCTCCCGAATCATTAGTTTGCTCATTTCTTCTTAGGTTCACATCAATTTTACCTGGTTTCATACCTGCCTTCCTGGTTGCTTTGCACTTAATATGTGCCACTGACAGAGTGGTAGGTTATTAAAGTGATTTGCAGAAATGCTATTTGATGTGAATGTTTACTTGTTTTGGAGACTAAGTAGAAGGTCATGAGTTACAGCATTTGGTCCCTGACTTTTCAGTGTCAATTATCCTTCCAAAGAAAAGTTTCCAAGAAACATGATGATGAATGCTTTTCTTTTGCGGAAGTTATTTTGGAGGTGTGAAAATGTCAGTCAGTCAATAAATATTTTTAAGCACTTTCTATTTGCCAGGCACAGGGGATACAAAGAAAGATAAAAACATGATCCCTGTTATACATTGTAACCAAATTGTGCTAGTAACTGTTTAACAACCAGCTCTCTGGAAAAAAAAAAAAAACTACCCATGCCATGATTTTAAAGTTAATCTGCATTATTAACATTTTCTTCATCCATTTGTTAAGTCTGGAAATCAATAAAATACTAAACCAGGCCCCAATATATAGCTCTAAGGAGTAAAGGCTTACACTGAAAATCTAAGCATCAACACTCTTGAGTTGGTGCTAGCTGGCCTCTGTACACCACTCTCTGATGGTCAGCTGTTCTCTGGGAACTTCTACTCTATCTGTTTCACTCCAGATTTGCAAGTGACATCCTGGCATCATTTGAGCAATCCTACTTCACTGGCCTAAAATGATTCTTTGGACCTTAAGAATGATCACTGGGGAGAAACTACAGTGCTTTTAAATCTCTTAAACAAAGAAGGGACATTTACTCAGTTATCAGACACACTTCTAGGTATCTGAAGGACAAAAGGCATTGGGAAGTTTAGTCAGGGTGTCTGAATCTGGTAATAATGACCTGGGCTCTCTTAGAGATAAACAAGGGAAGAGATTCCATTTCCCTGGGGAAAATATTTAAGGAGGCTGGGATTACCAAGAATGGGATCATGAAAAAGAACGTCAGGTAAAGGGGGTCCCTAAGCTTGCAATGAGTCACTAGAAATGTGACACGGGGAGAAGTGTGCTTCCTGCAAAGCTCGCATGGCCAGGGGGAGGTGATGCCACATCCCCTCCCCCCCCACTTGCTTGAAGTTGAAAGAATTGTAGGAAGAGCCATTAACAGGAGTTGTACATAATTCAAAAAGGAGGCATGTACTGAAAGCAAAGACTGCTTGTGACTGTCAGTGGCTCTGGATAGATCCAATAGAGGGACTTTTCATAGGATCAGAGGTCCATAGTCCTAAAACTAGATGTGACCTTAGAAACAACCAATGCCAATCCTCACATTATTTTTTTTTTTACAATTAAGCAAACTAAAGCCTAGAAAAGTAAAATGACTTGCCCAGATATTTGAGTCCAGATTTGAAGCCAGACCTACCTGACTCCAAGCTGGACTATAGTGTGTTGTCTCTTCTGTTTTCCATTTCCTTCTCTACCTTCCCTTATTTTTTTATCTTAAAAAAAGGACAACATAGCTAATTAAACAACACAGCAAAATATGTGATAAGAAAGGTTCTCCATATTCTCCCATGGGTATACCAGCCCTGGAGAGGGGGAGGATGGGGGGGGGTCACACTTAGGGCACATACATGACCAAGGAACCCACTGGAGGACCGTACAGGAGGTTAGGGCAGGGGAATGATTTAGACACCTCAGGTGTTCAGAATTATAGAGCTTCATCTTCTGGTGATACCATCCAAGAATTCTCAGAGCTTCTCTTTTGGGTGTGTCCACATTCCAATGGGCATTTGAACTTGACTTGCTGCTCTCTGCTGGTGTTCTGCTATATTGTGACTTCTTGAACAAGTGGGTGTCTATCTTCAAAGAATTTTGTTGTGTCGTATTTTTTTCTTTGACCTTTAAATAAAATATCATTTAGTAATGATGTGAACTACATGCCTTTAAGTGGGGACTTGGTTATATTATGGAAATGGCATGTTATGGAAAAAAATTAGCCATGTATGGCATTTATTTTTTCTTGGTATTATGGTTTTGGGGGCATTGTGCCAACACAGTAAGAAACTCTTTCAAAGTGTGCCTTGAATGTAACCCAAAGATATCAAAGACAGAAAGGACCCACATGTAAAAATCTAGGTATATATAACAAATATAATAAGAATTAATTCAAATAAATAGACATTTATAGCAACACTTTTTCATTATAGCAAAGAACAGGAAAAAAAGTGTATGTCCAATTAGGGAATGGCTGGACAGATGCTGTTTTATAAATGTAGTAGAATATTACTGTACCTGAAAGTAAATATGGAGAGTTCAGAGATACCTAGTAAGACTTTTGTCAAATTATATAGAATGAAATGAGAAGACCTAGAAGAAGTCACATGATAATTACAATAATAAATATAAAGGAAAACCTCTCTGATCAAGCAGTGACCAGTTATCATTTCTGAAGACTAATGATAATGTATTTGCCTGTCTCCTGATAGAGAAATGATTGACGAGAGCTCTAGAACCAAATAGCCACTCTCAGATATGACCAATGTGTTGATGCCCTTTTTTTGATTAGACTTCCAGGGGAGGTCTTCTACTTGGGTGGGTGGAGGTGCTTTAGTGAGATAGAAGGGATATTTAGTGATAGAAATGTATGAATGGAAATAGAAAAGGACATCAATAAAGCATTCAAACTACAATGAAGAAAACCAAAAAAATTTCTTAAGAGGACATAAAGAGGATAATCTTATAAAATTTTAAATGCTCTTCCAAAATGAACTACGTAAAAAGAATTTATGATTTCATTTATAATCCTTTCTTATTCTTTATATTTTGAAAGATTGCTTATGAATAATTTCATGACAAACACCAAGTATGCCTGTGTGTTTCAGAGTCATGATAAAGTTTCTGGCATGGAGGTTATAGTTATCATCTCCGTGTCAACCAGTGAGCCAACGAGCATTTATTGAGCTCATATTATATCAGGCCCTCTTCTAAATATGGGGATAGACAGACAAAAAACAAACAAATAGTTTCCTGGTTTATGAATCCAACCATAATCTATCCCCTGAACCATAGTCATGTATCATCAATTGTGTTTGGGACATAATGGAACAAATAGATGTCTTAGACATAACTTAAACTTGAAATATTTCAAAACAGGAAAAGAAGTCATCCTTATCCATAAGCACTCTCCCTTCTCTTGCCATTGTTATTTAGAGGGTCACCATCCTCTCAGCACTTTTTAAACCATAGGTCATGAACTCGCATGGGGTCACGAAAAAGGTGGCAATAGTAAAAGGTTTCTGAATAGGCAATGACCAAAAATTAATTTAAAATCAAAGACATGATGAATCCAAGATGTCTCCGGCAGCACTTGCCCCAGTTGCATCAGCAACTTCACTGTAGACTTGGTTCTGAACACAAAGCAAGCTCACTTTGCACTCCACATGCCCTCAGGTCATGCGCCACCGACAAAGGCTGCTTAACCAATTAAAGTGATTGGGAGTCAAAAAAGTTTAAAAGTCCTACAATCCCTTAGGCTCTCAACTTTCCCTTCATTTCACCTGGCTAGTCTATGGTAAAATCTTGGAAACCCTCATAATTTAGGTCCTCATCACCTGTTGCCTGAGACTATTGCAATCCATTGTCCACTTAGTTGAGAAGGTGATTTTTCTAAAAGTCAGTTTTGCCCATGTCACCCATATTCTTCAGTGAGTTCCAGGGTCTCTCTCCCTATGACCTCCAGGATCAAATATAAAGTCCACTGCTACATATTTAAAGCTTTTCATAAAGTAGCCCTTTCCTATATTTCCATTTAAATACTTTACTTCTCACCACAGGCTCTATGATCTACCTACCATGGCTGTTTGTCATATAACACTTCATTTCCTATTACCGTACATTTGTCCCGGCAGGCCTCATGCTGGACATGCACTCTTCAATCACCTTAGTTATCTAGTTTTCTTGGCTTGCATCAGTAATCACTCAAATCCTACCTTTTACTGGAATTATTTCCCAGTCTTCCTCTTGCCTTCACCTCTGTGATTTCCTTCCACCAAACTCTGCATATAACTCATAATTACCCACCTGTTTAAAGATTGCCACTCCCTTTACAATATAATCTTATTGAGTGCCAGAATGCTTTTTATCTTTGATTCCTCAGCATTGAACCCAGCGTCTGGCACATAGTAAATACTTCATGATTGTTGTTTGTCTGTTTGGGAATTCACAGAGGAAAGAATTTAGTAAACTTTAAGTTACTACAGCAATATGATTCATTGTTAATAGTAGCAATGTATCATATCTGAAGAAATTCTTTGTCCTTTCTAAATTGACCCACCTAAATGGAAGAGGTTCCTGAAAATTCTAAATTTCTAAAAATAACTTTTATATAGTATCTATAGTCATCCCTTCTCTTTGAAGAGGACCAGTGACATCACATATGATGTCTTGATTTGTTCGTGGATTGGATTTTAAGTGAGGCAAGTTGAGCCAAGTGGTCAGCCTCACTCTTTCTTCCTTGGTAAGACATAGAAGACACAAAGATCAAAAACTACACTTTTAGGCGATAGCAAGATTCATAAAGTTGACAGTCTCAGAGATTAAAGTTCTTGTTCTTTCTTAAATATTAAGGCAAATTCAAGATACAGTTTAGGGCTATATTTGGATGTGAGTTTGCAGCCTCATTCTTTGGATATGATTAATATCATTTCAATGAACAAGTTTCCTTTTTTATCCTATCTAGACAATAATTGTTAACTTGCAGGTCATCTGAGAAATTCTGCGAAATTATAACGTTATGTGTTATGATCATGTCGAGTTCTATAGTAAGTCTATTTTAATTTTTCAGTAAATGCATTCATTTTATTGCAAATTATTGTGCTGTGCAATTTACCAATTTTGAAGTCTTTGTTGTAATTTTCCCAGGCTTAAAGCTGCTAATTTCTTACTCCTTTTTAAACACAGCAAAATAATCCAGTCCTGGGTCTTCCCTTGTCAGGAACATAACATCATAACACACAGGCCTCATCAGAAAAGCATTGTTGAGCAATCCCAGGTTAAGTGGACGTTCAATTGTATTCTATAAAAGAATAATTACTCCGTACATTTAAATTATTTTTCACTAGAATTCTACTTACCCCAACATTCAAAATATCAAGAAACTATCAACTTACTGTGATTTACTCATGTTGTTTCCTAAATTTCTATAATGCTGCTAATTGGGTGCTCATTGGAGGTACATGGGGCTTACCACAGACATGAAATGAAGCTTGATACTTATTCACCCAACATTCATCTGGTACTGACCTAGTTCCTATTATGTTTTCCCAAGTTCCTATGTGTTTTCTGGAAACCTAGGAGAGAATATTAATGCTTTGTATATGCCCATAATACTTTATATTTTACTCAAGGAATGTATGTTCCTTTGAAAATATATTATTATTAACACTAGTAGTTTGCACATAATCCTCAGTATGACAGATCTGTCAGGCATAATCGTTCATTCATTTATTCATCAAGCATTTATTAAGTGCCTACTATATGCTGAGTGTGAACCTTTTGTATGGTTCTAAGGACAAAGAAAAAAAATAAATAACCCCATAACTCTCAGAGCTTATAGTCTATTTGGGGGAGAAATTTGCACACAGACCAGTAGGGACTAAGGAGTATAGACAGAAACAGAATGATTTCCTTGGTTAAGGGAAGTCGTGGATAAGCAAACTTTCCATCAATCCAGGCAAGCATATAATTTGCAGCTCTCCAACTCTCTAGAACAGTAAGAAGTGACATGTCCAGAGTCACATGCAAATCAAATAAATATAAGAGACAGAACTTGAACTGAGGTTGCATCTCTATCCACCAACTACACCAATGAATAAATAAATTTCAAATACACACAAATAGCTTGAGGGTAGGTCAGGGGGGATAAGATGGTACCTGGGAGAATTAGGAAAGAATTCATGAAGGAGGTGGCCTTGGAAGCAAGGCAGATGTTCTAAGAGGCTGAGGTGAGGCAGCAGGAAATTCTAGGTAAGGTGGTGGGGTGCATCATTTGCTGGTAATATTAGAATCCCATAGGGATAGAAGTTTTCTTTACACAAGGTGGACATTCATTGGTTCTAATAACAACAACAACAGCAGCAGCAACATTATGTGTACTTTGTATATACTTATACAAGTAGAATGTAAATTCCTTGAGAATAAGTACTTTTTATTTGTTTATGTCCCCACCACCCAACATCATATCTTGTACGTAAGTGCTTAATAAATATTTTATGAAATTAAATTTTAATGGACAACTAGTAGGCATCAACATCTGAAATCTTAATTTCTATTGATTATTCAATATTCAGGTGCTCCATGATAACAGTAGGGATGAGTGCTCCCTCAGCCAATGCAAAGGGCAACTTTCTGATATTCTGCACAATACTTCCTAAACTGGGGGCTTCCACCCCATGTGGAGATGTATAACTGAATGTGGGAGTTATGAAAAATTTGGCAACACTAAGAAAAGTTTTCTGAATGTGCAAGGACAAAAAAGTAATTCAAAATTACATACATAATGAATCCAAGGTATTTCTGGCAACACTTCCTTGTGTCACATCATGTGACCTTGCTGCAGCCTTGGTTCTGAACACACAACAATTTCTCAAGATAAAGTGACATAGGTTTAAAGTTTCCTAAAAAATCATTAAATGCATTTTGGCTTGGGATTAGGACAGAATTTCTAATAATTTCTGAAATGACCCCAAACACACTTCTGTCATTTTGTACTATGTATTTATGGGAAGTGGCATTCTCAGCATTGACAATTATACAATCAAAATATAGATCAACTCTGAAAAATGTTGCAGATGTTCTATGTTCTGCAATATGAAATATTCTGCCAAGATTTAATTCTTTATGTAAAAATAAACAAGCACATTCATTTCTCTATGCAAATTTACTTCTGTCTTTAATAAATGGTAAAATTATATGTATATCAATGTATGTATACTAATAGTTTTAAAATAAATTTCTTTTTCATTTATTTTCAGTAAATGTTTGTATGTATTCCTATTTTATATACCTATAAACCTGAGGTCGTGTAAAAATTTCTTAGCCAAAAAGGGGTTGCAAGTGGAAAAATTTAAGAAGCCTGCTCTATTAGGCAGTTTCTTGGTGTGTGTGTGTGTGTGTGTGTGTGTGTGTGTGTGTGTGTGTGTGTGAATTTCTGTTCTTAAAAGAAAACAAAACCATCATTTCCCAGTAGCTAAACTTCTGGTGTGAGTCCCAGTATCATCATTCTCCAACGACAGATATATAATCTATTGCTGAAACTGTGCTCAAAACCCTTCTAGATTTCTAGCAGGATTTGATATCTATCCACTGGATTGGTCTTTAAAAACCTTGAGTCACCTTTAAAGCAGGATGAGGCACTGGATTAGGACTTTTGTGAAGTCCTATATTATACATTCTTTACATCTTTGTTGGTGTTGTTCAGTCATGATCAACTCTTTGTGACCCAATTTAGGGTTTTCTTGGGAAAGATACTGGAGTCACTTGCCATTTCCTTCTCCAGCTCATTTTACAGATGAGGAAACTGAGGCAAACAGGAAGAAGTGACTTACTCAGGGTGAAACTTTAATTGTCTGAGGCCAGATCTGAATTCAGGAAGATGAGTCTTCTTAACTTCAGGCCTGGCACTTTAAACTATTGTGCCATCCAGCTGCCCACATTCTTTACAATACCATAAGGTAATCTATAAGCATGGGTTTTCCAGCAAGTGCCATCTAGCTGTGTGTTATGTTATAATTATGTTATAACATAGTTATCCAGCTCTTCACAATCCCACAGACCAAAGTGCACCAATACTGTCATGAGATTTTCTTGGCAAAGATACTGCAAAGATTTGCCATTTCCTTCTCCAGTTGTTTAAGGCAAACAGATGTTAAATGACTTGTCTAGTTTCACACAACTAATCAGAGCCTGAGGTCAAATTTGAACTCACGTTTTCCTGAGTCCAGCCCAGTCCTCTATCCTCTGGGACTCTCAACATAATATGTCCATTCTAAATATGAATATTCAAGGCCCTCTATTTGATTACACACTTAGGATCCTATACATTAATCAGGAAATCTCATTATTATTGACAATATTTTTATTCACTTCAATAAAATGGCATGTGTATGTAATGGCAAGCAAAGAAATAGTTAGCACCTTGTTTAAGCTATTTAATTATGTAGCACCTTGTTTCAGTTCAAGTTTCTTGCCCATGATTATATCAAGTCTTTTGTTAAGAAACAGAACTTGTTAATCACTGTTGCTGATGCAACAGGAAGGGGCAGAACAGGGATGAGCTTAATGACAACATATAAGGAAAAGCCCCAGGATGAGAGAGCAGAACTGGGAGGAAGCATGGCTGTGGTGCTCCTTATTTTGTCTGTCTGTTTGATGTTACTTTATCTGATTCATCTGCTGATAGAGGACATTGATTGCTATTGTTACAGAAGCCCTGGGATTTCACTGCTGGTTCAGAAGCCCTGAAAGAAGATTTTTTTGTTGTATGTTTACAGAAGTCCTGGAGGAGGGTCTTACTGGGTGTGATAGTAATGGCAATTAAAGATTCCCCTGTATTGGCTTGGTTTTCAAATTGATTGTGTTAAAACCCAGAGTTTGTTAATCCCACCTGTGGGATGGGCTTGTTGATGTGAAAAGAAAGTCTTAAACTGGGAGGAGCTGGTGATGTAGATTTGGAGAGACACTAGAGAGAGGCGGAAGACCTCTTTTTGGAAGCAGCACCTCGTGGAGAGAGAGAGACTAAGAGAATTGCTGGTGGCTGCTTTGAATTGCCCTGGACTTTTGAGACCTGCCCCCTGAGCTGCCAAGGACTGAGGAGACATGGCTGTTTTGCTGGTACTTTGTCTGTCTGTTTTGATGTTGTTTTGCCAGATTTGTCCACTGGTGAAAGACAGTCCTTTTGTTGAAGAAGTCCTGGAACCTGGCTGTTCGCTAAGAAGGCCTGCGACTGTCCTGCAGACAGAGAGTGAATACTGTCCACTGGTGAGGGACAGTACTGTTGTTGCAGGGGTCTGGAGACTGTCCTGCAGACAGAGTGAATACTGTCCACTGGTGAGGGACAGTGCTGTTGTTGCAGGGGTCTGGGAGCCTTTCTGTTGGTTCAGAAGCCCTGAAGAAGGATTTTCTTGTTGTATGTTTACAGAAATCCTGGGAGAGGGCTTTGCTAATGTGTTCAGGGGTTCTAGGACTGTTCTACAGACAGAGGATAAATTCATGAAGGGACTGGCAATGTATCTTGTGGCTTTGCTAAGCCTTGTCTCCCTAGGAACTAAGATTGCTGAGAACTTGCCTCCTGTCAAGATGAAGAAAAGACCTCCATTTGGGTATTAAGTGCTGTGTTTAAACTTGATGTAACTCTGGGGTAGATTCAATTGTGATTCAGGGGTGGGGAACTTTTGACCTTATGTTTGGAAACTAATCTCCATTTGAGAAGAGGGGCTTTGTGGTGGACTTAATTAAGGTATAGCCTAGGGGTGGAGAAGTATTTAGAACAGAGACTTTGTAATTGATTGAATGATTGGAAGGTCCTGGGGTGGGGTAGTACTTGGAGATTATTTAATCACACTTAGTAAATGCTGTATTTTGAATGATGTCATGTTTTGATCTTCTCTGTTCTGGGTTTGTCACTGAATAAAATAGAGAGCACCTATGCTGGTATTTTGAACCTGGGAAGTTGCCTTTCCTTGGCATTGCATTACACTGGGATGTCATGGTAATGACATGTAAAGATCCCTTCATATTGGAAAGCTAAGAGGTACTTAGCACATAGTTCAAATTAAGCCTCTGTTAAAGAAACAGAAGGTATGAACTCCTGTTGCTGATGTAACAGGAAGGGACTGAAAAGGGAGGAGCAATACTTTATATAAGGAAAAGCCTCAGAGAGGGAGAGTCAGAACTCCTTGGCATAAGCTTTGTGGAGGCAGAAGCAGCTGCTGCTGAGGAGGCTGAAGAGGTAAGGTCCAGGCTGGAGAGAATGATTTGGAGCTTCTACTGAGGAGCTACCAGCTTCTCCTGGGAGCTGCCAGACTGAGGGAGCAGATTGTGATACTGGTACTTTGAAGGAATGTGTTTGTGGATTTGTTAAACCTTGACTTTCTGGGAACAGAGACTGTGAAGGATTTAAGGTGGACTGGGCATTGTAAACTTCAGCATGGAACAGGAAGTGCATGGAGAGCTGGACAAGGACCTGGGAGCTGTCTGCCTTTGAACCTAGGTGACAGTTTGGTGAATCCAGGTAGGAGCTGGGACCATGGAAGGAGATCCAGGGAATCTGAGAGATGACCCGAAGTCAAGCTGAAAGAAAACTTTACTTGGACACTGTGTACTGACTGAGAAGATTGTCATTTATGACTGAAGGGTGGATGGCCTATGTATTTTACACTACCCCTTAAGAGAGTGCTGAGTAGTGACTGATGTAACTTAGTGTGCCCCATGAGAGAGAACTTTGATTATTGTATTTAGTGACCCTCCTCCCTAAGAATGATTGAATGATTGGGTTGATTAAGTTACTAAGTGATTGATTAAATGATTATACTTTGTTCAAAATAGTGTGACCTCTGTGGTGAAAATTTATGTGGCTATTTTCTGTGATAAGTTGTTGTGAATGCTGTATTTTTATTATCTGTGATAAGTTGTAACATTAGGAATGCTATACAATGATTTACTATGAATGTTTTGCTCTGATTTGTTATTGAATAAATAGTGTTCACTATACTATGTATTCAGAACCTTTAAAGCTGTTCACAGTAGCATTCTTCTGGAAAGCTACTCATATGTGCCTTTATTGGGACTATACTGATGATTTCTGTTGATTCCTCAGACCTTGTTGGTGGGTCTGTGTTGATTTCACAGGCAGATAGTGAATTGATGATGGTGCCAGCAAAGTGAATGAATGGTATTGTGGCTTTGTTAAGTTTTGTATTCCCAGAAACAGAAACTATGAAGGATTTAAGGTGGACTAGACACTGTGAGCTTCAACATGGAACAAGAACTGGACAATGAGCTGGATGAGGAGTTGGGAGCTGTTTGACTTTGAACCCAGCTGACAATTGGGTAGATTAAGGTAGGAGCTGGATCCATGGAAGAGGAACCATGGAATCTGAGAGCCAGCCTCAGTCAAGATGTAAAAACCTCTCCTTGGGTATTTAATGCAAACTGAGAAGATCATGATTTACTGTGGCCAAGGGGTGGGAGGAGTTTGTACTCTGTATCATGTACCTCTTCAGGATGATTGAATTAAGGATGATTGGAAACTAATTTCCAATTAAGAAGAGAGAAGACTTTTTGACTCAGAGATTAAGACAATGTGACCCAGGGGTGGAGAGCTTTGACCTTTGTACTTTGTGTCCATTAAGGAGGCTTGGATGATTCAGTTAAGGACTTACTGAATGATTGTACTTAATGTCCCTTAAAGGAGGCTTGCCTCCTTAAGGACAATTGAGTTAAGTTCTTACTGAATGATATCTTTTGCTTAAAATTATGTGACTACTTTGGTAAAAACTATGTGGCCATTTTATTGATAACTTGTTATGTCATAACATTATGAATGCTGTACTTTGGTTTCTGTCAATGTTTTGCTCTAATTTACTGCTGAATAAATAGAGAGTTCACTATACTATGTATCAGAGCCTTGAAGCTATTCACAGTAGCAGTCCTCTGGAAAGCTACTTGTGCTTGGCTTTACAGTGTATTAACTGATTCCTAAGTACAAAGCTCTGTATTACATATTGGACACACTCAAAATACATAAATGGATCCATGATTTCTTTGAGCTGAATGTTCCCTTCTATGGTGCAGCTCTCCCCCTGCCTAGGGCTGCAAATCTTATGTGAAGTATTGTTGGCTTCCTTTTATAAATCTGCCATGGGGTCCCCCAACATGTTTGGGGGCTTCTCCTTTTTCTAGTGACATGACAAAAATGTGAGTGTAGCACCACCACAGTCTACCTATTATCTTCTGTCTTCACTGAGTGACCAGGCCATCTTCTTTTTCAGCTGTACATCTCCTCCAATAAGTCTTTCCCTCTTTTTCTCCCAAGTTTCTGTTTTGTTCTTTTTGGGCAGCCTCTTCTCACCCATCATACATCTTCCAGTAGAGGGATGCTAATTTTCAGTGTTTTGGAGATTGTTGTAATCCATGTCTCGCAGTCACAAAACAATACTGACAGAATAGCGATGTTAAAAAAGATAGGCCTTTATTTCTTCCAGAAGTTTGGAATTATTAAGAGAGTTTTCCAACTCCCTAAATGTAATATAGCCATTACTCTTTCTTCTATTTAATTCTGGACCCAACTCTGCCATTTGACATGTCTGTCTTTGCTACATATGAATACATACATACGTAATAGATATAAAACAGTATCATATACAAAAACAGATGTATAATAAATATGATTGCATATGTACATATATAACATATGAAATAAATTTGAATATATTTCTTGTAACATTACATTAAATTGCAACATGAATATCTACATATTGAATAAAGTGCAAATGTAACTATGTCACATAAAAAATATAATCAAGGACATGCTGATAAATTTTAAAGAAACTACTATCAAAATAAAATACGTGACATACTTTTGAGTTTAGTCAGCATTAACAATTTTTTCTATCTCTTAAGTCTAGACCATCAGCAAAGCAGTAAATTAAATCCTTATTTGTAGCACTTACTAATTTCTGAAGTGTAAATGTTCACAACAGATATTTAGCAATTAGCTGTCCTAAGCTTGCAGGAAGTTGCTTCAAAACCAGTATTGCATATGACTGTAGTGACACAAAGATAGATACATACAGATGGAACAGTTGCATACATTGTTTGTACAACTGTATGTCATAATCTAGTCAACAGACATTTTTCATTGACTTTTTTTTTTTCTTGTGTGGATCAGGCAACCTTCTTTGGAGTGGTTTTGGATTTCTTTCAGGAGGCATTTCCATGTTCCAAGACTTGAAGCAACCAACATAATATCATCAAAAAGAAGGAGCCTCTGGAGGTCTTCCCCCTCCAAAATGGATTTCCCCTTTAAACTTGAAATCCAAGCCTGATTCCCTCCATAATAGTGGCAAATACTTTCATTGACCATGCTGTGTGTCTCTGCTTTTTATGCCTTGTGTGACATTTGTTATCAGAGGATTATTAGGCATTGTTATGCCTGGCTTATCTTTTCAAGAATTTTGAGTGATCTCATTTGTGAGTGGGGGACAACCTATTAGAAGAGAACCTTTAAGAGAGGCATTCATTGGGATCGATAGCCCTGGGGTTCTGGGAACTCTGATGGGAAAAAACACAACAAAACCCTACATATTTTTCACTAATATCCAAATGAAATCAAGCATGTCCTTCAATTATTTACAAACGTTATTCTGAGAAGGCATCCTTTGGCCTCGTTACACAGCTGAAGGGGATTTATGACACAAAAAAGACGAAGAATGTGTACTGTTGAGTCCAGCTAATCAAATGCTTGTTCCCAGCTAGGAAACAATACATATAGTTGTTTCTTACTTTCTCTATGTCTTTACTTACATCAATTGCAGGATAACAATGATATGGTCCACTATGGAATTTTGCTGGTGAACACTTGTCTATTCTTCACTAATACCCTCATCAAAGATATTCTCAATACATCCATAGATGATTTTTTATAAAAATGCTTATATGTATGTGTATATGTGTGTGCATATATATTTATATGTTTACACACATAATGGATATGTATGTTTGTATATATGTGCTTGTGTGTATTTTCTTTTTTTTAATAGGTGTGTGAGTTGGTAGTGTTGATCTCTTGGTTGTGTTTATTTTTGTACTAATGAATCCTGAGAGTTTTCCCATCCCTTTGACATCTTCCCCTTTCAGATACCTGGTAACTCACACTCTTAGTGACATCACAATGGCACTGCTTCCAATGCTCTAATCTCTTTTTTTTTAGTCATGTTTGTCTCCCTAGTACAATTAATTACTATGTCTTATACAGTCACGTAAAGTACGGAAGTTCTTTTTGTACCAATTAAGATTAGCAACTGCTTTGACAAAGATTTAGAAAATTGCTTGGAACATTCAGAATTCATGGTCCAAGGTCACTGAACCCATAGTACCAGAAGAAGGATTTGAATCCAAGTCTCCTTGATTCTGAGACCGCTGCCCAATCCATTACACCATGCTGCTTTCCACAGTGTTTATCAGAAGTCTGAAAATAAAAAAACTACAAACCAAACTCTGCTTTGGTTTGGAAGGATTCATAATACAAATAAACATTCAGATATCCACATATATATGCATGTGTATGTATATGCATATCAATATATATGTACACATGCATACATATATATAATTAATTCATTCTTATTTGTACTTCAAAAAATAATATATAAGGCTCCTAGTTGGAAATCATCATGTGTTAAATATAGTAGAGGTCTGTCTACAAAGCCTGACCAGTAGTATTATGGCCAGCAAAAGGCTGCAATAATTTAAGGGATATAAATGAATCTTATGTTCATGATGCAACAAATGTGAAAAATGATGGAAGGTCAAGGGGATGGAAAAGTGAAAAAATCAGTCCTTATATATTCCATTAAAATACTATCTAAATGTAAAAAAGGTATTTGTAATAAAGATGTCAATTACAATTGCAAGAAATAGTGAGAGAGAAGGAAGTATAACTCATTTTATGTGACAGGAAAGCACTATTAAAAATGGGTCTTGGCACTTTGTATCATTTCTATGTTGTTTATAAGTAGTATTACCTTCTTTGTAATTTGGTGTGCTGAGCTAAAATTGGCTGGCTCTCGTCAGCAAACCATAATGGGAAAAGATTTTTCAGGTTAATGTCTTACAGATTCACATATAGTCATTCCAGTATTTATAGCAGTGAAACCTTAGAAAGCCCTTTTGTATTTATAGGCTTATGCCACATGGGATACTTCTATATTCTATAGCTCAAATGCATTTAGAGAATTAGGAGATTAATTGCCTTATTACATATTAACCCAAGGGAGTTTAAGTGATTTGATGGCCTGATTTTCAAATATTTGCTTTTCAATATAAAGTTGATCCTTTAAATTTAGAACAATTGGTCAGTGTCTACCCATCATCCTAGCATTTCTATCTATTTTAGCAATTTTCCATTGCTTATAAAAAGAATTCTCTACCTAGTGGGTAATTTATTCCTGGATAACTGAGGCAAAATTGTGCTCTAGAGTATCCCTACAAACCTGTTTCTTTTTTATGCTCCCTTCTTACTTTTTATCACTTTGGTGTTTATTAAAACTTGTATGAGAAATTGGAGAACATAGGAGCACTGAGATCGAGTATATAACAGCATTTCAAAAGTCTTAAATCACTACAAAAGTATAAGTAAATACATCATAATATATATTATTATCATCATTAAAATTCTATGTCAAGGGATGATGCTTAATAAAAGTAGCAACCTATCTTTAACTTACTGCTTTAGAGGGTAATCTTAGCTTTAGGGAAGTATAGATAGTATAGTAGACCTGGGTTCAAAGCCCATCTCTGACACTGTGTGACTGCAGGCAAATCACTTAATTTCTGTAGACCTCAGTTTCTTAATTATGTGAAAGAGATTAGATTACCTATGAGGTCCTTTTATATAAAAATAATGTGATATGCTTTAACATAATATATAGAATAATATATTATAGAATATGTATAAATGAAATAATTATAATGATTCTTAAGTGGCACAAAGGATAGAATACTGAACGTGGAATCAGGAAGACCTGAGTTCAGATTTGGCCCCTAACACTTCCTAGTTATATGACCCTGGAAAAGTCACTTAACCTCTGTCAGCTTCAGTTTCCAATACTGTAAAAAGAGGATGATTATAGCACCTACCTCCCTGAGTTTTCATGAGTAGAAAATGAGAAAACATTTACAAAGTACTTTGGAAACCTTAAATTAGTTATTATCATTATTAATTATTAACTTATTATTATTATTATTATCATAGCTGATGTCAACATCAATCACAGAAGTCAGGAAGATAATTGTTCACCTCTAGGAGCACTTTACAGTTTCCAGGGAGGGAACCGATTTCTGATTGCTAGGTGATGTTTCTGTTCTAAATTCTGAATTGAATTCAGTTCTTCCTGATTCTAAGCCCAGCCCTGTGCTGCATGATGTAACAAATGGAAGAAAAGGGAAGAGTATCAATACCATGTATTTTAAAAATAAAATAAAATACTTTTCACAACTTGAAAATTGTTTTGATCTGAAAATTCTGTAAAGTACAGAGATCCATTAAAGTTTCAAGGAGAAACTTTTAAACAAATTCTGAATTGTTGCCTAATTTCCAGTTGCTATTGATCAATCAATCAATCTGAGTTATCATTTCACTGGCTTTCATAACAAAGAAACATAAGTTTCATGGATCCCCTAAGTTCCTGCAAAGGAAACAGGACCAGTATCAGCTGGCTAATCAGTATTCATTCCCTCATAGGACACTTGTATACTGACCTCTTCATCAAGTTCGTTCAGGCTGATTCATACATCTATTTCTTTGGGGGAACCAGTTCCAGATCAGAATGAAAGCAACTTTCAAGGATACTTAGTATCTATAAGACTGAGGTATAGGCTATGAGAGAGGTCAATCCATTCAAACACTAATATAATGAAAACTAGTTATTCCACCTCCCCGCCCCAGTCTTCCATTTGCCATCCCCTATGGGGGGAAATTACTCCAAGGTCAGAAGTTTGGGATGTCATAAACAGCAAACACCTGGGAGAAAGATATGCCTCCATTTAGAATCTTTGTTAAATCTACGCATTAGCTTTTATGTTTTTTTTAAGAAGGTAAGGCTAGAATATTAACTGACTTCATTTGTGTCTAATATGCAAGACCAGAGACTTTTTAATTCCCCCTTAAAATTGCTTTGATCTGGTTGGTTCAGCTTATTTGGATGCTTTGCTAGTTCACCCTTTGCTTCTGATCCTTTAAACATCAAAATAAGCATTTTAAAATCTGTGTATAGCTCAGGGTTTGAAAAGATTTAAATTCTCATTTTTTTCAATGATAGCAACAAAATCAAAACACCAGGAAAATGAGAAAGCCGTTTTTTATTAAGTGAAATACTTTTATTAATACACTGGAATTTGTTCTGTTTGCATAATGAAAATATATTTCCCCATCTGACCCTATGCTAGCATGAAGATCAGAACAATGGTTTCAGAAAATGTATGATTCTCAATAAAAAGGTTTTTAACGCTGCAGCTCACATGAGCAATTTCATTCATTTTTGCTCATTACTGTTATATGCAATATCATTTCTAGTTGATTTCAGAAACTGGGATTTCCTATCAAGTTGAACAACGGAATTAATTGTGTTTTATTTGACTATTGAAGATGATTAGGAATATTCTGGTTTCTTGAAGTAGTGCCATACAAAGGATTGGCAAAGGAATATGTAGAAGTCTAAAGGGAGAAAAAAGGACATTTAAAGAGTTAGAATTTCAAGCGGTAAAAACAAGCTCCATCTCGAAGATTCAAGCCAGAATGTGACTGGCTTCCTAATGGATTTTACTTTGGGAAAATAATTTACTGCCCAAGCAAAACATCTTATGTTTTGGCCTTAAAGAAAAGCTTCTAGAGAAAGTGGAGTCTTCAGGATAAGGGTCAAACAAAGACACTATGATCTACATGAGATGCGTTAAGTAGATGAGCTAAAATTACTCTAATGAAGTTCATGGTACTCTGCACAGCTGTGTCCTGGTCAGTGGGCTTATTGTATTTGTGGCTCTATTTGTGAAGAGGAAAGGAAGTGGAGAGGGGGTTTGGAGAGGGGGAAGGAGGTGGAGGAAGTAGGGAAGAAGGAAGGAATTAGCAGAAAGCTGTAGGCAATGAATAATTCCTATTCTTAAAAGGAGATTGCGCTGGGAACACCTACAATGCCTGCCACCCATCTGGGTAGTGGGGTAGCTGTTGGATATAGAGAAAGCAAACAACTTCAGACATCCCTGTGAAGTAAAGTGTTGTTAACTTTCTTGTGCAGATTGCGGAAGTGAGGCACTGGGAAGTCAGGATCAGTATGCAGGCAAAACTTTCATTCTCACTTTCCAATTCGAATCATTAGGATATCATTGCAAAATAACTCAGTACCTCATTCCTGCTTATATGCTCCCAGTTCATTTGTGGAAAGGCATCGCTGAAGCAAAGACATATTCTCTGAGGTGGAATTATTCTTTCCTTCCACAACTTTGCTGGTGGTTAGATGGTATAAAGGTACCAAGAAGATGAATGGGGACCACTTAGGTTTTTTTTTTTCCCCTGAGGTTCTCAACTAGGCCATGTACATTAGTGGAACTGGGAAGGTTTGAGTCAACTCCCATACAGCTGATTCTAGTTGGTGTGAGCACAGGTACTATGGATCAGATCTGGGTCACTGTGAGTTAACTGCTCCCAGATAGATTTACCTGGGTCTCAGCTATGGGCCCTTTGGGCAAGGAAGAAGCTCTAGGACTCTGAGAATTTTCTTCTGTGTTGCTTTTATCTGCTTTTTATCTCTAAATCAGTTGCTTTTCATGGGGAATGATGTATTTGGTTTTATTAAGGAAATTGCATATCCTAACTCTCAAGCTTGGAGTGGTCCATTGTACCATATTCAGGAACCCCGACAGAGACACATGAGGAAGATAAAAGGTGAAGATATTTCATTGTGACTTTTTAATATAATAAGTGAGGGATTTTTTTTACAAGAATGCAAATGAAATTCTACTAGCATTTACAGCACAAAAGAAAGTTAATTTGAAGGATCACTTTTCTGGATGGGTAAGATGGAGGAAGAAGAGGCTGTTTAGACCTATGGTTTCATTTTCCTCACCTCTCACCTATAATTTACACTTAACAAGTTGCCTAGGGACAATGAGGTTAAGTGGTTTGCCAATGGGCAAAATGTCATTATAGATCAGAGGCAGCAAAGGAGCCAGGGGAAGAGAAGCAGATAGAGAAAATGGCTTCCAGTCTAGAACATTTTTAGGGTATACATTCTATTTAATACACTTAATACACTATTAAATACACTTCTATTTAATACACTAGCTATATGAACCTGTGTGATATCATTAATTTCATTTTGCCTCAGTTTATTAGAATGAAGGACCTAGATTTTCCAGCTATCATAAGACCCTTCTAGCTTAAAATCAATAATTCTATGTTTTCCTTCTTTCAAGTTGAGCAATCTAACCACCCCATGATATTGGACATGATATGAACATGATACCAGCCAACTAATTCAAAAAGGACATGAAGAATAAGTACCCTTAACCTTTAGATTATATAACAACAGTATTTTCTTTCAGGCTTTTAAGTTAAGACACTTTCAATAGAACATACATATTGGCATAGTCAATTTCCTCCTGTGTCATTAGGGACACAAAGGGAAAGAAATGAGGAAATTAGTACTTAAAAAAAAAAGCAGAAACATAATAGACTCATGTCCATACTCAATGCAAGAAAGCAAACTTTGCTTAATAGCAGGTAGAGCTACCTTGTTTCAGTTAATTCGAATTCTTTTTTTTTAAATGGTGCAACTTAATCTGGAAATAAAATTCAGGAGACAGAGATGGAAACTCTCTTGCCTTTCTTAAGGAAAGGAATCAGGAGAATGAAGACAGCTGGAAATCTTTTAGCTGTTCAGAAAAGTAAAATAAATTGTGTCTGCAGTTCCTTTCAGTTTTTATATGGACTGCTGTGTGTACACACTAGATAGCATCTTGAAAAGTGTTATTGGTACATACCTCTGTGTGTTCTTGCCAAGGAGAGACACTGATTTGTACCCTTGGGAAGACAGCATTCCCTGAAGCCTGTAAAAGATGGGCAGCAACATTACTTCTACATTTTTAGCCAGGGAATTCTTTTTAGATATTATCTCAGTGAACACAATACCAGCCAAGAAAGACCCTGATTGGATTCAACATAACATTTGTACTTTTCAGACGGTGAAAATTAAACTTTTTTAAAGATGAAATGCCATTAAAATTTTCTTTTTTCCTCAATCAGAATAAAAATGTTTATGCTAGATCTCTAAGCTCCATAATGAAAGTACATCCAAGTTAGTTTCTAAAATATTTATCTCTTATTTTTTTTCATCTCCAGGCTGGGGATACACTTACAGTTTTACCATATGTCCTGATTGGCAGCATGAATCACCCACACTTAATTTACTTCATGCTCTGGGAAATATCTTACCCTTTGTTTTCACTTCTACAAAAAGAATTATTGAGAGCTGTATCACCTCTTTCTTGAAAGGAACAGAGGGAAAAAAATCAAGAGTTGCCCTGGGTTTCAATAGTAGTGCCTAAGGCTCTGCAAACTGCCCAGGAAAAAAAATGTGTAATCTAACACATTTCTTCCTTATTTCAATCTCTATATAAGCAAAGACAATTAGGGCTTAAGATCACTCAACTGGGCAGCTAGATGCTGCAGAGTATAGAGCAGTGGGCTTGAAATCAGGAAGACATCTTCATGAGTTCAAATCCAGCCTTAGATATGTATTAGCTGTGTGACCCTGGGCAAGTCACTTAACCCTGTTTGCCTTAGTTCCTCATCTGTAAAATGAGTTAGAGTAGGAAATGGCAAACCACTCCAGTATCTTTGCCAAGAAAACCACAAATGGGATGACGAGGAATCAGGGCTTGTGTCTTCAGTTTTCAAGGACTGAAAAATGATTCAACAATGACAAAAAAGTCACTCAAATACAATCACACTGGGCCAACCAACACAAGAAACATGGGCACAGACCCAAACTTGGGGTTTCTAAAGGCCCAAGTTTATAATAGAATGAAGTTGATCTAGTGTCTAATATCTGATGTGAAGAAACTTTTTATGGAAACTAAGTGATGTGTCACAGCTAATCCTATTTAATGCTCAAGTGGAATGTCAAATTAATTGCTTGAGGAAGGGATAAGAAATTTTCTTTGCCATTGCCTTTCTCGCCTAATTCTTATCACACTGATAAGAAGTGGTCTCAAAATGAGACTAGGTAGATGTTACACACTTTAATTTCCTTTTCTACTCCTTCCTTCTGAGCTATCTAGGTAATAGACCTCAATCCATATAGTTGAATTTGAATGAGAGTGGAATATCTGTTGAACACATTTTTTCCCCCTTTATTACTTTGGGGGATAGGGGAAAAAACTGGAGGACATCCAGTTGACATTTGCTGTGAATAGCTGACTAATACTCTGTGGCTTAAACTGATATTTTCCAGATTTGTCAGCACTGTTTGAATCTGAACAGTAACCACAGTCACTTAACACTGAGCTGACTTTACTAGCATATTGAGAATATATTTGAGCCAAAAATGTCCCATTGGGAATTTAGAGAAATTGAAATCTTCATTTTCCTTATTCAAATAACTCCGCAAAAGAACTGTGTTCATTTGTGATGTGGAAACATGTAAGAACAATATTGTACTTTTAGATTTTCCATAACTGAAACAATTCAGGCCTCATGGCCACCTACCTCTGTTTTCTCTGAACGACTCTCATCTTCATACATAGGATTAGCAAATGCATGAGCTGTTTCTTCAGGTCTCCTTTAAAACACAGTGTCGCATAGAATGGTAGGAATTAAAAGAGGCTTTCAAGTATATTTTCAAGTTACATCTTGTAGAAAACAAGGAGAGAGACACATTGTCTAGCCAACAAGTGCTTACTTTTAATGAATACATTACCATAAGCAAAAATAATTCAAAGATTCCAAAAGTAACCACATTCTTGAAGACAAATGTAATTTGAACTCTGAACCTTCAGACTTCCAGATAAAGGCAGTAGAGTTAAGGAAGTGACAAAAGTATGTTTTTTAATCTCCAAATGTATGCATGTGATTTTAAGATCTCAGTCTTTTAGCCAAAGAGAAAACAGAAGAATCATTTATCAGTCTATGGATCCACAGAGTGCAGGGCAAAGTTTAGCTATGAAGGGTTCTTACTTCTTAAAACCAATAAATAAAAAACTGGGCTCCTTCTCCTCTTCCCATTCCTTCTCCTCTTTAAAAAAAATTTTTTTTAAAGCAATTGGGGTTAAGTAACTTGCTCAAGGTTACATGGCCAGTTATTTTGTGTGGGTGCGAAGTATCTGAAGCCAGAACCGATCCCAGGTCTCCCAACACCGGGGCCGGTACTCTTATTCATTGTGGCACCTGGCCACCCCTCTTTCTCCTCTTAACTCCTTTTCCTTCTACACTTTTTTTTTCAAAATCTTAGTCATCTCTTCCTTCTATTTTTCACTATTTTCTTCTCCCATTTCCCCTCTCTTCCTTCTCCTCTGGTCTCTCTTTATTGTCTTCTTTCCACCCTCTGCTCTTTCCTTTATTCTCCTCCCTATGTTTTGCTCCTTACATTGTAGTCTCCTTTCTGTGCATTTACTGGTCTTTGATAAGTCAATTTAGTTGTTGCTCCACCATATAGTTTGGATTGGAAGATACCTGTCTAAAGAGACTGACTTACTAAAATGTAGCCTCTTGGCAAAGGCCTTTAAGCAAGGTTACTCTGCATAACTATTACACATTTGCTTAAGAGTTTTGAAGTATCCTTAAAGACTTGAATGGTGTTTGACAGACTTCCTTTGACTCTCATATTCTATCTTTATTGAAGTCTGCTACTGATTGGCATATTCATTCCCTAGTCTAAATCTATGTCTCTTGAAACTAGAGTTGCAAATGATCATGCCTCTGTTTACATGGTATCTTAGTTGTCAAAAGAAAATTTATTAGTTGCCAGAAAGCTCTTGAATCGACGTCATAGTCAACAAAAACACACACAAACAACACAAAACAAGCAGAAACTATCTAAGGAATATCTGATGAAGAATAAACTACAGAATATAGTGAATGGGAAAATCAGAGAACGTTTAATTCATAACCAGTTTCTTAAGAATAGCTATAGAAAACTACATAATTTTGAGAGATCTTCACCCAATCACGCAAGGGAAGTATGGCAAAATGGAGTGAGCTCAAGTTACCCCCCCAAAAAAAAATCCTCGAAATCTTAGGGTATAGTCATTTCACAACAATGCCTAATTTTTCCTCTTCCAAGAAGCAATCATAAATTTAGAGCTGGAAGGGACCTCTTCCAACAGTCTCATTTCACAGATGAGAAAAATTAGGCACAAAGATATTAAGTGACTTTTCCAAGATTCAACATGTAGAAAGGAAAGAAACTAACATTTATTAAGTATCCACTTAATTTGTAAAACTAAGCATTTTTACAAATATTACCTCTTTTAATCCTCACAACAATCTAGGGACCTAAATACTATTATTAGCCCCAATTTACAGCTGATTAAAATGAATCAGAGTTACTTAAATGACTTGCCCAGCTACTTACAGCTAGTCAGTGTCTGAGGTTTAATTTGAACTCAGCTGTTCCTGAATTATAACCTAGCATTGTATTCACTCTGCCACCTATCTCTGATAGCTGTAAGTACTAAGATTTAATCCCAGTGCTCTGACTCAAAACACAGTGTTTATTCCAGAATCTAGGTATTCGGCTCCATTTTTTTTCATGGTTTCAAGATTTTACATGTGTCTCCAATACCTATAGCAACTAGAAAAACCCCATGGTTCCACAACAATTTAAATTCTTTAGGAACCATGATGCCACCCAAGACCTTGGCCTATTACAGTCATACTGAGGATGAGTGGGGAAGAGATTCAGCGAAAACAGGGAAAAAATACACAATGCTTTTCTTTGAATATAAGTGACGGAATACCCCAAGTCGTCTCCATTCAATGTGGCTGTTCTTGGGGAGCATTAAATTGCCCATGTGGATTAAGTGGCCGAAGTTGTCTTTCTTGCGTCTAGACCTCTATAGTTTTAAAATTTTGCTATAAAATCAGATACACAATTTCACCTTGACCCAGGCTGCCATCTATGGCTGTAGGTCCATACATAGCTCTTGAATCATACTCAAGGAACTCTACTAGCCTCTCCATGATATTGTACTGCCTTGTGCTGCAAGAGATCTCGATTTTATCACACATAATCTCGTTGTGATGCTACAGGTCACAAGAACAAAGAACACAATCGTGGAAGGGTTAGTACCGTGGATAAACAAAAGGCATATGGAAAGACACATGGCGGCTATAAGTCTAATGGCACTAGTGATAAGGACATACTCGAAGAGGAACGGTCTTAAAAAAAGATAGTATCTTCAAGTACATGTATGGATTGTAAAGGAGACAAAACAACCATGTATATTAGTAGGAAGGAGGGGCAAGAGATGGATAGCCTGTCTGTTGTACTGGCATTGCCCAAATGCTAGAAGGGAGAAAAGTCTATGGTATTTTGGATAGATCTTCCATAGGGTCTATAGAAGGACTGGAAGATGAATCATATGGGATGAGAAGGCATGGAAGGACTGCTATTTGCATTTCTGAAGGAAGCACTCAAACTGATTAGGTTAAAGGTCTTTTTTAAGTATTAATAATACTGAAGACTAATAGTCTAAAATATCACAATTTTTGATAATAATGATGAATTCCAGCCTGGAGCCACCACAGCTTGTTACTCCCATTTGTGTGAAAAGAATTCTTGTCCTGATTCAGGTTAAGTTCAATCAACCTGAGACAGCCAATGAGTAAGAAGACCTATCTTCATTGTTGCAGGTACTCCTCTCCATATTTGCCACCTCCCATGCCCCCCCCCCTCCTCTATCCTAGAACCCACCCAGATTCTTGACTCCTGATACGCCTTGAATGCTTAGACGAAATGGAATTCACTGACCCATCTGCATTTAAGACCTGCCCTGCCACTGCATCCTAAGGTACAATCTCCCCTGTTTCTACTCTCTCTTCCTTTCTCCCAATGACACCTTTCCTCTTCTTTACTCCTTGCCTATCTGTGCTGTGACTATGGATTGGATTTGGAATTATAGGCTTTTCAATATGCCTATAGGTGGATTTGTTCTTATGTGTTCTCTCTCCCAATTAGAATATGAGTTGCTTGGAAACAGGGACTGTTTAGCTTTTTCTATTTACAGTTCTTAGCACACAGTAATCACTTAAATAATGTTTTTATTCATTCACTCTTTCAATTTAAGATAGTTTAATTGTGAACTTAATATAGGCAAGGCGCAGTGCTTGGCACTGAGGTTACAAAGTTAGATAAGACATAGACCTTGCAAGGGGTTTAAAATTTCAGAGAGAGGTAATTGAAGTAGGAGATGGAAAGTGGTAAGCAGAAAAGAGAAGTCTAGGAATTATGGATAACTTATTTTAAGCCCCAAGTTTGCAAGGAAAAATACTTATATGTTAAGCCTATATGGAATGAAAAACTTGTTTTTTGTGTAAATTTTGCTAAAGAATAATGAGCTAGACAAGATAATCTCCATATATTCTACTAACTAGAAAATTTACTCTAGTTGTATTAAGAATAGATATTGTACTATGTATATATGTGTGTGTGTGTGTGTATGTGTGTGTGAACATATATATATATAGCCTTTTAAACACTGTTACATTTTGGAATATATGAGTGGGTGGTGGAAGCTAGCAGGGGAAAAGTCATTTTGATGGTGGCTGCAAAGAAATAAATCAACTTTCACCAGGCCAGTGAAAGAAATGTCAATACAGGTCGAGTGAGGGTAAATCCAACCTGGATATGCCACTTTTAATTTGGAGGGAGTGTGTACACCACTAAAGTAATTCACTTAATGGAGAAACTGAGAAAATCATTGCAATGGCATAGGGTGTGGCTAACAGGAAGAGGGATACTGCTAAGAAAGAATATTGCATGATGGATCTGGGAGGAAAACAACATCAATTTCATTGAGGTAGACTCTAAACTGAAGGCTGATTCAAATGGGTGGAGGGGGAGAGGGAAAGTATCTCTGGCATAGTTAAGCTAGAAACACCAAGTGAAAAAGAAATCAGAGTGTATTTCAGAAATAATTGAGCAGCATCAGTGTAGACAACTGTGGTTCAGAGTCTGATTGTAAGTAAAAGGAATAATAAGCCCCAAATAAGGTAAAAGGGCAACAGAGTATCAGAGAGGATGCAACTTTATAATTTGTCAGAACCCTGTCAAACACACAACAGGAAGAGAGATGGTAAGGTTGTAATGGAGAAGGATGTGAAACTGACTTAAAATAGACATGGATATAATAAACTATTTGTGCCATGTTCCCTGTGGTGTTATAGCAACAAAAATATGGACTATTATGCTAATGTTAATTTGATAATTAGTGCTATTGGTTTAAAAATAAATTGTTTTGTTTTTAAATTTGTACACATTTTATTTCTGTACATCTGGTTTCAAAAAAAAAAATCCTGAAATGGTTAGGCTACTTACTGATAGCTACCAAAACATCTGCAAGCTTCTTATACTAATGAAACCAAAGAGGTCTTGATGATATTCTTACAGGAAAGAATTACATGAACATCTTAACAACAATCATAAAAGTTAAATCAAATGGTCATTAGATCCTTTGTCTTTCTACTCCATGGTGACCTGGAAGGCAATGTAACGATACAGAGAAATTTTTCTTCATTCCTTATTGGAAATGTAGTGACTTCACTATCACATATATTTTTACTTACTCAATTTTTTTTTTACTTTTCTAGTTTTCTTTTTTCTCTTGTGATTGTATTTTAAAGATTCTATCCATATTATTCATTTCTATCAGGAGTTACTTAAAAGTCCTCTATTTATGTGTGCGTACACATACACACATTTATCTGTAGGATTATGTTCACTACTTCATAGGAAATTAATTGTGATTATAAGTCAATATTTTACATTTTGGAATTTTATGTCCTAAGATTTTCTTTTCTTTATGGTAGAGTGATCCTGACTAGGTTTCCTTCATATTTGAATAGCTTTTTTTTTTTTTCTGGCTGCTTACAATATTGTTTTTTGTTTCCTTTGATGTGGAAGATTTAGATTTTGGCTTTAATATTCCTGAAGAGTTTCAATTTGTGGGGTTTTGGGAGAGGGTTTCTTTTTAAAATTTCACTTGGCCTTCTGTTTCTAAAAGTTCTGGGCATCTTTATGATTTCCCATATGTTATCCAGGTTTTTTGTTTGGTCATGGGTTTCAGGAATTCTAATGATTCTTGAACTATCTTTCTCAACTTGTTTTCAAGATTAATTGTTTACAAAATTAAGTAACTTACATGACCATGTTTTTTTGGCATTGTTTTGGTTTTGGTTTTTCTATGCAATCACTGAGTTTTGTTTACTCAATTTTATTTTCAGAAAGTCTACTTCTGGGATAAGGTTTTCTGTTTTTTGTTCTAAGCTACTTATCTTTCCTTTTTCCACTCAAGCTATCTAATTTCATTTTTTAATCTCTTGTTTAATCATTCTGGATGTGGTATCTTGCACTAGATAGCACCCTTTGTTGGAATTCCTCACTTCTTTTTTTTCTCTCCTGTTGGCTCAGTTCAGAGGTTGACCTAACCCTTTTCTTCCTTAGCCTTCTCTTTCTCTTTCCCCTTCTCCTTATACAATTCTCAACTAGAACTCTGGGTTTTCAAGGGCTACATTGACAGAGGAAAAATTCTAGAGCCCTATCAGGATATTTTGCATATATTCCTAATGAAACATTGTGACTACTACCGTGTTTCCCCGATAATAAGACCTATCCCGAAAATAAGCCCTCCCCTTACTGTGTAAGATTCCTCTAAAATAAGCCCTCCCCCGAAAATAAGCCCTATTGAGATTGCTACTGTAGTGAAGGTGATCCCCTGTGCTACACGCTACATTATGGTACCCCCTTTCAGAACCCCCCCCCCCCCCCCCCTGTGAAACTCACGCTGCGTTCCGAGCTGCATCCAATCAGAGCTGCAGCAGTGAGCGCGTCATCCTGTTCTTCCCCAGTGATTTGCTTGCTGGTGCCATTGAGAGCAGTGCCGTGGAGGAGAGCTGAGGCAGGACAACATAAAAACCCAGTATGTAAGCGGGAGTGAGGGGGCATGATGGAGGATAAAAAGGGCATCATAGAGGAAAAAAGAAGAACTCAGGGGGCATGATGGAGTGAAAAGAAGGACTGATGGTCATAATTTTATTATTCTGTCTGTTTTGACCCCCAGACATGAGTACAAAAAGGAAGAGCTATACTGTTGAGTGTAAGAAAGCAATTGTAGAGGAGTCACATGGCAAGAATCTTGCAGTTTTCTGTAAAGAAAAACTTTTGGATCTTCGAATGGTCAGAAAATGGAGAGCAGATTATAATAACCTCAATCAACAGGTGGATGAGGGAAAAGGGAAAAAGCTCAGGTCTGGATCAGGTCGGCAGCCCTTATATCCTGACTTGGAGATCCTCATTGGTGAATGGATTGCTGACAGGAGAGCAAAGGCCTTGGTTGTGCACAGGGCTGATATTCAAGCATTTGCCCTTTCAAAGGCACCAGAGTTTGAAATGGTCTCAGAAGGATTCAAAGCATCACAACACTGGTTGGATGGTTTCCTTCAACGGTATGAACTGCCCCTAAGAAGATCAACAACACTGTTTAAGCTGGATGATGCTGAAGTTATTAAACGTGCACTTGCATTCAAGTCCTTTATTGATAGGATCGACATTTCCAAGTACCAAACCTGCAATATGATTGCTATGGATGAAACTGCAGTGTTTATGGGACAAGTATCTCAAACAACAATTCATCACAGGGGTGCAATGTCAATCTACATTCCCACCACTGGCTATGAAAGTGCAGGGGTCACCTGTGTTTTGGCAATTCGTTTGGATGGAAAGAAAGCCACACCTCTAATCATCAGTAAGGGCAAGAAAGATAAGATTGAACGTGTATCTGGCATTTACATTCTTGAAACCGAAAAAGCCTGGTGTACACAAGCCGTTATAAGAAAGTGGGTTGATTTAATGCTGCCACTTGTTATGCAAGGTAACCAAAGAGGTCTGATAGTCTGGGATTCAGCCAGCACTCACCGCGCTAAAGAAATGAAGAACTTCCTTGCAGAGAGAAGAATAGATCAAGTAATGATTCCTGCAAGGACCATTTGCGCATGGAAGTCAATGACTACATTGAAAATAGAATGGAAAGAAATCAGCGTGGAAACTTTGTGAAGCCCTGTCTGCAAGAAGTCGTGACTTGGGTGAAGAAGTCATGGGATAAAATTACTGACAGCTGTGTCGCCAAGGCACTACGAGCAGGTTACCTGGACAAGACATATTCATTTAAAGAGAGCTATATTGCTGGACATGACAGATTGGGTCTACTTCTTCTGAAGGCAATGGAGGCGCAAGACATCCAGGACGGAATTCAGGGTATGTACACTTATGACGATGTTATTGAAGAAGATGACATGATCATTATTGAATAAAGGTACATTTTTTTGTTCACATTTACCTGTTTATTAAAATTGCTGTCAATGTTCATTAAAATAAGCCCTCCCCTGAAAATAAGCCCTCTGGTGTTTTTCTGTCCAAAAAAAAATTAATAAGACAGTGTCTTGTTATCGAGGAAACACGGTATGTGAGGACCAGCCTAGCTCACCACCAGCATCCTGACCATAGTTATTAATTTTTTTGATAAGTTGACCCACAGAAGAAATCCTTCAGTATTGGGTGGCTACCTTCTTTTTGCTTCTAGTTGTAGTGATAAAGGGACAGAAAATGGGAGTGGGACAAAAGAATCTATAAATCACTCAGTTCTCAAGCCTACTATCAACATTTAACTGCTGGCAAGCTAATCACCTCATTAGTAATTGTGCTGATAGGCTTGCTTTGTTTATTCAGCTTAATTCAAGTGATAAATGACTGAACATTTTTATTAGCCTTGTCTATACTTCAGAATGCATCCAAAGGACAAAGAAATGCCACTTTATGGGATGTTTGGTGATTTAGCCTTGGACTGATCATGACAGGCATAAGCAAAATGACCACTGTGAAGATAATTATAGTTTGGATAACCACAGCTGGTAGAAAGGACAAAAAAGTAGGGAAATTACATGAAGAACTTGATAAGATCCTTCCAACCAGGTAACTGGACATCTCCATGTATGTTGTAGATATAGGAGAATAGGGAAAAACTAGAATAGCGCAAATATATCTTGAGGAAGAATAGTGACATACCTGTGAAGCTATGAATCATCACCATACTCAAGAAAGATTTATAAATCTGTTCATACTTTTTTACCCAAAGATTTCTTAATTTGGAACAGTATCCTAACACTAACACTGAGTGAGGAGTGCTGATTTATTTTTTTTTAATTATGGGAAATTACTTTTAGTAGTCAAGGATTATAAGTAATCTAGATGTCTGATGATCAGGGCAGAGTTAATTAAATTATGGGAAATGAATTCAATAGAACATTATGCACACTAATGACAAATATCAAGCAAATATGGGAATCAAATATGGAACTGTGAATTCATCATGGAAAATCAAAAATGAAGTATTATAGAATGAAGAAACTAGCATCAAATAGCATTTACTCCATAAAGCCTTCCTATATTGTCTCTAGTCAATAATTGTCTTCTCATTCTGACTTCAGAACATTATTATTACAGAAAAGTTGATTGAGAAACATCAATAACTACTGTTCTATATAACCAATTTCCTATTTCTACAAAAAAAAATTTTGATGGTAATTCATATATGTAAGAAGTATGAAAAAGGAATAAGCAGATCTTTACAAAGTATGTTCTCAGACATAAGATCTTTATATTATTTTTTTTTTGTATTTCTTTGTATTCCCATGGCTTAGCACACTGTGTTTCAAGACCATTAAAACATGATGTAAATGATAGTTTACTATCATCATCATCATCATCATCATCATCATCATTTCAACTATGTATGAGAGGAGGTATGTTTTGAGATTGGTCAATGGACATCACTAAAACATGCAGGGCTTTTATAAAAACAGTTTGATAGTCTGGATTCAGGTATCTGGAAGCTCATTTCTGAAAATGTCCAACTAAATAGTAGTCACTTGGGCCTGGGGAGCTGAGAACAGCTCTGTCTCTTCTTCCCACCTTGGCCAGAAGGACAACTTGTGAATTTCAAGTAAATGGAGGATATGGACTTTTTCACCTGTATCCTTGGAAGTGTCTTTGGAACAACAATAGTCAATTTTGGTGTTTTCATTGGGAAATTGAAGACAGACTGGACACAGCTGCAAAAGGCAGATTCAAGGCTATACAAGGAACCCAGCAGAAAACTTACATCATATTTAAGAACTTCTTTTGGACTCTACCCAAAGAGCTTCCAGGAGCAGCAAGTTACCCCTCTGTCACAAGTCTGTCCTAAGCTTGGGTTCACTTTCCCCTTGACTTTGTTCTTGGGGAAAATGATATCATAGACCTCTGAAAGAAGAAACATTTTATAACAACTAGTCTTGTTATACTATCCTAGTAAATACTTCTTACTTAAAAGATAATTAAATCTAGCTTACTAATGGATAATAACTGATAATTATGGTGGGAACCATGCTGGTGTGACTAATGAGCTATGGTGCTAGAAAAAAAAAGTCTCCCAAATTCTTCAGGACCATCCCTGAGTCTCAATCCAATATAATATCCACTCACTGGGGTTGCAGTCTGCTAATGAGAACAGGGGTTCTCCATTTTAAAGGAAGGAAACAGAATAATTAAATGAAGAGATAAGGTGTTCTGCTAACTGCAACATGTTCAATGTGGTCATGGCCAGCACCAAAAACTTCCTACAATCACCTCCATGTTCTTTTCTCCCTTGCTTCAAAAAGGAGCAGATACTAGTCCAAGTATCTTATACCTGGCACCTTGATTTGAGCCTGTTTATGTGGATCATTTTGTTGAATATTGAGAACAAGTGCAACTAATATTAATCATATTCTTGTCATATTTGTTTTTGTTCAACCTCACCAAAGGATTACTCAGATTGGAAATTGATAACCCACAGCTGCAGTGTGGGGCAATATATTGTGTACTTTCTTAGACCTTAGGACTACATTGGAATGGTTTCTGAATGAGAGAGGATAAATCAATTGTAACCAATGAAATATGTAGAAAAAGATTTATTTACTATGTGCCAGGCAAAATGCTGCATGACAAGGAGCGGGGTGGGAGAGAAAGACACAGAGAGAGAGACACAGAGAGACAGAGAGATAGAGAGGGAGGGAGAGGAAGAGAGACGGAGAGGAGAGAGAGGGAGAGGGAGGGAGAGGGAGGGAAAGAGGGAGAGAAAGGGAGAGGGAGGGAAAAAGGGAGGGAAAGGGAGGGAGAGGGAGAGAGAGGGAGAGGGAGGGAGAGAGAGGGAAAGGAAGGGAGAGGGAGAGAGGAAAGCAGACCACAAATAAGCAGGCTGGAGTGAAATATGACTCTATAAACCTTGCTATTGCTGCTACTAGTTCTACTGGTGTTAAAAGCCAACTTAACAAAGAAGCAAAACAAACTAAACAAGCCTGAACAAATAGAGTTCCAGAAAGGAGGACCTAATTAAGGGGAAGAAATTCTAAGTGTGGAACTGGGCAGTTCCAAATACTTAAGAAACCAGATGAACCATATGTTTGAATGAAACAAGTTCAGAGAATTGGACTTTCTACCATTACAAAAAAAAAAATACCACAGAAAGAAAAGGAAAGGATTAATCACTCAGGATCACAAAGCCAGATCACATGGATAACCAGTTAGTTTTGGTAAAATCATTCACATGATGCAGAATCGTTCCAGGAGTTTCCCACTTTTCCCTCTGCCAAATGGCTCTCCTAATTTCCTCCCCTAAGAGAAAGAACACCATCATTAGCCACAAAACTAGAAAATATTAAAAGGAATAGCTACTTATATTACCTTTTATTGGAGGGGACGGAGGGCAGAATTATATTAATATGGTTGTAATTAATGTAGATGGTGATAAACTAGGTTCTTATAATATAACCTTAAGAAAAAAAACCAATGTTGCCCAATTTATCCAGTGCATTCTCTCTGATGAAGAGAGAACTGATCAGTCAGTATGGTGGAAAATAGCTATGCTATTTAAGTACAACATCATGACAGACTAAGGGTTTGATGTTACAATGGGTTGGTAAGATCAATTTGACCTTTGAAAAATGTAATTTTCAAAATTCGAATCCAAGATTTCCAAAGGAACTGAGATCTTTCCCCCAATAATATTTGTCTCTCATTTGTTAAAAGTGTGTGTGTGTGTGTGTGTGTGTGTGTGCGTGCGTGTGTATGTGTGTAGGTGGGGTGGCATCTCCAAAACACCTCTGGCTTCTAAATGCTTTTCTCCTCTCTCAGTTCCACTTTCATAGCTCACTTCCCCATAGTATTGCGAAAGCTGCTTTATTATTCATTCTATTTCCAGTAACTATTGTCTCCCATTTACCCTTCCCATAGATACAAAGTGCATTTTCCTAAAGATTCTAACTACAGAATCTTCCCCCTATTCATTTACTATTCTTTCAGGGATAAAATGTGAGGTCTTTAGTCTGGCATTTTTAAAAGTCTACAATCTGTTCCCCATTTACCTACCTAAAAGGATTTCATTTTATTCTCCTTGCCATCCTCTCCATTTTACCCACATTGGTCTACTGAGCTATTCCTGGAACTCCAGACACCATCTTCTGAGTGCATGCTTTTGTCCCAAGTTCATAGTAATTCTGTCATTGGAAGCATACTTATGAATTGGCTCTTGATTAGGCTGCAGAAGGAGAGGGAGAGAGATCCCCACTTCTGTCCTAGAAAAGGTCATTCTCTCCATTGAAGTGCCCAGAGTTGTTCCTTTTGATCATGGGAGCACAAGGGCAGCATGAAACATAGGTATTTTGAGAAGTCAGATGATATCCATCAATTGTGGAGTTTAAACACTTAAACATTTTAAAATTGAAAGTGTCTGTCCATCTCACGCAGGGGCAGGAAGGCAAGGAGTGGACCAAAGACTACTATTTTCTCTTGTCTGGTTTTCTCTCAGGACTCTAGCTACCACAAAGCAAGCAGTGGTGACTTAAAAAATATCATATACTTCTTTGTTCATTTATAGGTCACCTCTCACATACTCCCATTGAAGCTTAGAGTATATGAAGGTAACCTACCAGCCTCCAGTATGAAGCTTACCCAGGGTGTGAAGCTGTTCAGTGTGTGAAGCAGGGAGTAAGTGGAGGAAGGGGGAGGTGAGAAACTCCACTGCCTCATTCTTCTCCACTCATGTTCTCTTTGCACTCCCTATGAATAGATCATCCATCTCCATTCCCTATAATGGGGAAAAGGCCACCCTCCATTCCTGATCTCACACTGGCTTGCTTTCTTCCCAAGGTTAGAAGAAATAACAATGTGCTTGCCCCCACTCCTAGTCCTTGCTCAAAACTTTATTCACCTAGAATTCATCTCATCCTTACATTCATCTCTTTTTTCTCAAAAATCAAGCCTTTTATTTTTTTTGTCTTTTTTGAAGGCAGGGCAATTGGGGCTAAGTGACTTGCCCAAGGTCAGACACAGCTAGTATGTGTTAAGTGTCTGAGATCATATTTGAACTCAGGTCCTCCTGTCTCTAGGGCTGGTGCTCTACTCACTGTGCCACCTAACTGCCCCTACATTCATCTCTTAGAATTTCCAACTCAGGGGCCTTTCCTCAACTTTCCAATTGTTGCTGCTCTCAATCTCTTGAAATTTTACTCAGTGTTTACTTCACTGTTTCTATTACATGCTCCTAGTTGAACCATAAGCTCATTGAGGATTGGGAATACTAGCTTTGTGTCATCATATTCCCAATGACTTGGATATATTTTCTATTTTTAATAAAATAATATTGATAAAAGCTTGTTAAATATTTGCTAGCTTTAAGTAAACATTAAACAAACATAATGCTAAAATTTTCTAATGAATTTTCAAATGAAATACATAATGGTATATTATGACAATTAGTCATTGTGTTCTTTCTTAACTGTTGTCATTTTTAATCCAGATTCTTAGAGATAAAGATGTAAAGGAGGCTACCTTTCTTCACCTATTTTACTTTTTTTTTCCTTTTAAGAAGGTCCTCCTGGCAATTTGTCTTCTTGTCATCTCCTCCTCAGATTTGCTTGGTGTCAAAGTCCTTTCATATTGTATACTAGTTAAAAGAGGTTTTTTTTTTCTTGTCTTTTTTTAAGTTATCAGATGAAGATCAACTGTCAAGAATGGAGAGGAAGCTGCAATGATCCAAAATTTTTTCAACTTTCATTTCTAACTTCCTTTTTCAATTTCTTTTTCTCTTCAAAAGAAAATTGCAAAATCTCTTCTGGGAAGAATAAAAAGACATGTTGCTGTCTGCTTCATAAGAAAAAAGTATTCTTTTTTTCCTAGGCAGCTTGATCTCTGGGAGAACTGATTTTAATTTTCCTCTTCTCATTGAGTTCTCTTTTTAGGCACAACAAATTTTATTTTGATTAAATTTTGACAATTATTTTATTCCTACCTTTATTTTTACATGACTTTCATTTCCAAATATATTCCTACATCTTCCAAATGTGAGTCTTTCCTTATGGAATTAAAAAAAAAGTTTAAAAAGAAAGAAAAGAAAAAAGCAGGTCAGCAAAACTGATCAACCTATCAAACATATTTGACAATCTTTGCAGTGTTTTCCACCATAGTCCCCCAACTTCTGCAAAAAAGGGAATGGAAGTAAATTTTTCCAATCATTGCTTAGTTCAGTGCTGGGAATGTAGCCAACATTTATAAACTTATTGAATGCTTTTTGAGTTCTACACATTGAAGCTTAGTCACTATAATTATAAAATACCAGAATTTCTTTTTATTTTCTTTTTGACTGATGTTCTTTCCACTTACATTATTGTAGTCAATGTATATATTGTTTTCCTGGTTCTGCTCACTTCACTTTATATTAGTTCATCCATCTTCATCCAATGTTTCTTCAAATGCTTTTTAATATGTGTCTTACAAAGCAACAATATTCTATTACATTTTGGCAGTCATTTAATAAACATTTATTTAGTGCTTACTATGTGCCAAGCACTGTGCTAAGTGGTAGGGATATGAAGAATGGCAAAAAGAGGAAGAGAGGTCAGGAAAGATATTAGTGACATAATCTATATCTATCTGTGTCTGTAGCTCAAACTATACATCTAATCTATATCTATAGTATTTGTATCTATCCCAGTGCTCCCTCTCCTCCTCCTTTTCCTCCTCCTCTTCTTCTTCTCCTTTTCCTTCTCCTCCTCTTCCTCCTCCTCCTTCTCCTCCCCCTCCTCCTCTTCCTTCTTCTCCTCCTCTTCTTCTCTTCTTTCTTTTCTCCTTCTCCTTCTCTTTTTCCTCCTCCTCCTCCTCCTTCTTCTTCTTCTTCTTCTCCTCCTCCTCCTCCTCTCCATGTGATATATCTATTTATAAATTTATCTATATCTTTCATCTACCTATCTATATGAAATATTTACATAGTGATGATATTTAAACCTAAGACAGCTTATGATATCACCAAAAGAGACAGTATACATGAAGAAAATAAGTCAGGATAGAGCCTTTAGGGGCACACAGTTATGGAAGATGACCTAGATGAAGCCTGAAGGGTAGCCAGACAGGTAGGAGGAGAACCGGAAGAAGTCAGTGTCCCAAAAGCCTAGAGTGGCATGAGTATCCAGGAGGAAAGGTTTATTTATGCTGTCAAAACTGCAAAGACATCAAGAAGAGTGAAAAGCAAACAAACCAAAAAAATCACAATAGATTTGACAATTAACAGAATATTGATGACTTAGGAAGGTATAGTTTTAATTTAATGAGGTCAGCAGTCCCATTATAAAAGATTTTAGAAGAGAGGAAGAAGGGGAAACAGAAATATCGATTAGAGATGGCTTCTCAAGAATTTTAGCCAAATCCACATCTAGAGAGAGAATTGATGAACTCTGAGCACATACTCAAGCATATTGTTTTTCACTTTATTTGGGTATGGGGAGTGGATATAATGGCCAGCAAAGTAGTACTTTGCTGTTTGTTTCAGCTATTCAAGTGCCTTTGAGCCTCACCTGTGACTGTATTGAGTCTGTGTTGGAAACAGCATACATTATGTTTCCCTTAATAGCTCTAAGGGAGTTTGAAGACCTTCCCTCCCCTTAATAGGCCTAACTTGATCATGGAATCCACATGGAAGGAGCAAAACAGGAAGGGTAGAACAATAAGAAGCAGAGCAGAGAAAAACTCAAGCAGAACTGGGAGTTAGCAGAACTGAGAAAGAGAATGCTTGTGATCTTGGTGATCTGTCTGTTATGGGTCTGCTTTCATCTTGCTTTGTCAGACAGAATCATTCTTTCTGTTGAAAGAGGACTTTACTGTTGTTACAGAAGTCCTCAAAGAGAACTTTAGTGTTGATTTGTATTTGATTTCTCAGACAGAAGTCTTATCTGTTGATGTGTACAGATGAAAAGTGAATTGAGATGACAGTGTTGGTAATGTGTGTAAATATTATTGTATCACTATTATGCTTAAAGCATGTAAATATTGTTGTAGCTCTGTTAAGCTTTGCCTTCCTAGAAACAGAAACTGCAAAGGACTTGGAGTGGAACAATCCCTATAAGCTGAGATACAGAACAGAAGTGGAGAGCTGCCTACATGTGAATCCAAGCAAGAGTCAGGTGAATCCAGGCAAGAGCTAGGAGCAGACAGCTCAAGGAGGAGGAGCCATGGGGTTTGGAAGTCAGCCTTAAGTCAAGTTGAAAAAGGACTTTACTTGGGTACTTTGTATTGACTGAAGAGATTGTGACTTACCGTGACCTAGGGGATGGCTGTTTAAGACTATGTGGCCACTTTAGGAAAAAGTTATGTTACATTGTTGTGAAAGTCATGCTTTAGTTTCTTGAATGTTATGCTTTACTTTACTGCTTAATAAATAGAGAGTTTCCTATACTATGCAATTAGATCCTTAAAGTTATTCACAGCAGCAGTCCTCAGGAGAGCTACTCATGATTGGCTTTACAATGGGCAACATGGCTAATGTGGAAATGTTTTGCATGACTTTACATGTATAATGATTGCTATACTGCTTGATTGCTTAATGAGTGAGGCATGAGTTGGAGGAAGAGAGAGAAGTTGGAACTCAAAATTTTAAAATGAATGCTAATTAAAAAAAGAAGAACTTTAGCCAAAAAGATGAGAGGTTGAGAATGATAGCTGGTAGAGATTGTTCAAAAAACATCAGGATTTCTTGTTGTTTTGTTTTTTTTTAAATGGAGATGTTTTGTGAAAGTAGCTATCAGAAATAAAGATAAGGAGACACTGAAGACTAGAGAGAGGGGGGATTGAAGAGGAGAAAAATCTGCTGGAGAAGATGAGAAGGGATGAGATCAAGGGTACCTGTAGGAAGATAAGGACATATTTTTATTTTCAAAATATCACCGTGAAATGTCACTGATCCTTTTTTGAGAGCATGAATTGGTTGTAAGTGAGGCAGAGTTTCACAGAGTTATCAGTCTCTCTTTCTCTCTTCCAGAGTTATCCACGTCCAGTGGCAAGACAAAATTCAGGATGACTGGTGATGGCCTAGGATGAAGTGGATGACCTTGGTGTCTTTGAAGTCTGATTAAACTCCAAGCTCTCCACAAAGCCTGCTTTAGTTACTTATGGTGGTTTGGGACAAATTGTCCTCATCGGCCCATTACACCAATTACATCATCATATGCTTAGGGAAGACACCCCCTACCCCCAATTCACCAACAGGTATGAGTCCCATCTGTTACCCTCAACCTGGATTAGCCAGGGTTCACTATATAACTGATGTAGAATGCGTGGATGGTTCATTATAACTGAGTAGATTGAGGAACTGGAAGGTTAGAGTATTTGACAAAGCATCATTATGTATAATGAATTTCCCTCATATGAGGATAGTAGCTGTGGACAGAAATACCGTGAACTAGGTGCTGAACTCATTAGGGAAGGAAGGAGAACATTCTGAAAGTCAACAAATGCCAGCAGTTCCTGGGTTGATAAAGTATGGCCCTCAAAGGAGAGAAGGCTATTGAGTGACAGTAGTCAAGGGAGAGTCTAGAAGAGGAGTAAGGAATATTCCAACTCTATTACCACCACCAATGACTCCAGGGTATGTATGAAAGTATACCCAGTACTGGAAAGGGTACCCAGAAAAAGCAGTGGCATCAAGTTCCTTGTCTTAGTGAGTGGCAGAACATGAAAGGAAAGAGAAAGGAGAAGGTGTAAGATGAAAGGAAATCTCTATCCTGGTTCTTCTCTTAACTATCTGACCATTCTTTTGAGTCTTTTTTTTACTGGATCTTCAACCTGGTCACAAACACTGACTGTGTGTGTCCCCCAAAGATCTGTCCTAGACCCTATTTTCTTCTTCATCTAAACTATTATCAGCTTCTCTGGTTTCAATTACCATCTCTATGTTGGTGATTCTCAAGTCTACTTAGCCCTAAACTCTCTCCAAATCACTAGATTCCTATTTCCAATAACCTCGGGAAATCTTAAGCTAGATGTCCTGTAAACATTAAACTCAACATGTCAAAAATGGAACTGATGATTTTTCTGCCAAAATCCTTTGGTGTTCCTAACGTCCCTATCATTGTCGAGGGTTGCAATTGCAGTTAGTTTCACCACCCTCCCTGGAACCTAGCCTTTCAACCTAGGTATCATTCTAAAATTCTTACTATGTGTCACCCCCATATCTAAATAGTTGGCAAGTTCTGTCTGTTCTACCTTTATGACATCTTTCCCTTTTCTCCTCTAACACATACACCATTCTGGCACATATCTTAGCACTTCATCCCTGGACTATTCCAACAGACTACTGATTATGCTCCCTGCCTCAAGCCTCTCTATTCTACACCATTCCCCCACTGAGTTATCTTTCCAAAATATAGATCTGACCAGGTCACTATGCCAATTCAATAAGCTCTATGAAATCCCAATCACCTCTTAACTTATTAAGAATTCCATAATCTTACCCATTCTTCTGTGATGCAGTGACAGTGGTTTCTTCTCTGGTCCTCTCACGTAGCATTCTTATCTCCTGACTCCAGGCATTTTCAAGGGTTCTCTGCTAGGCCTCTCCCCCAGGCATGAAACTTTCTCCATCCTGGCTTCCCTGGCTTGTTTCAAGTCTCAACTAAAGCTTGACCTTTTACCATAAGCCTTTTCTGGTCCTCCAAAATCCTACGATACAATCTCTAATTTGCCCTGTCTATAAACTGCATTACATAGTTCTTTTCATGCTATTTTCCCCATGACTCTGGGAGCACCTGGACCATAGGCACTGTTTCATATTGCTGTTGTTACTTCCCTTTCTTTGTATTCCTTTGGCTTAGTATAGTACCCAGAGCAGACAGGTGCTTAATATATGTTCATAATTGACAATTTATTATGGACTAGGTATTCCATAAACAATTTGTTTAGCTAATCTTCATTGAAAGGCAATTATTTTGACGTTGTTTTTTGCTACCCCAAGAAGTACTGCTGTGAAAATTTTGGTGAATACAGGATTTTTATTTCTATCCTTGACCTCCTCTGGGTACATGCTGGGCTGTGGGATCTCAGGGCCAAATGGTATGGAAATTGTAGGACTTTTTTATGATTCCAGATTATTTTTCAGACCTGTTAGACCACTTCACAGTTCTACCAATCGTAAATGGTAGTGTGCCTGTATTTCTACAGGCTCTTCGATATTGACCATATCTATCTTTTGTCTTCTTTGCCAGTTTTCTAGTTTCAATTTTTTAGGTATGAGGTGAAACCTCAGAATTTGTTTGTTTTATTTGCATATCTCCTTACTAATAGTAATTTGGAGCAATGCCTCATATGACCATTCATAGTTTGCCATTCTGTTTATTCATATTGTTTGTCTTAAATCTACATCATACACTGATCCATTCTCACTCCTGGATTATTTGTTTCCCTTTGGAGGCCTTTAACAATAGCCTTTATCACAAACCACTTCAGAAAGTTTTATATGACCAGAAAGTGAATATATACCTTATGACCAGAACAGACCAGAACATTTTAGACCTCAGATTAAAAGAAAGTATGTGCAATAACAATTCTCACAAAACTCTAATTTCCCTTAAGTTAACTCAATATTGCATATCTAAACATTAGCTAAAAACTTTCTTGAATGCTTATTTTCAAACTGTGCTAATATTTGGGAAAATTAATTTTGTAATCTGACCCTTCCTTTTAGTTAAGCTAAACTTTCTTATTTTCAAATTTAGAGATATTACAAAAGAACTAACATTTCTATTGTTTCTTTCTTTTATTATTATTATTTTTTTTTAAGAAATAGACATGAGTTCCCATCACTACACTTACTACTGTGGTTATGTGATCATAAGAATCCCCCTCAATCTCGTTAGATGGTAAATGCTTCCTCTAAAAAAAATGACAAGAATAGTGATAATAATAACAAGTCTAACATTTAATACAGTTTTGCTATAAGGATTAAATGGAACAAATAGAAAATCCTTCATGAAACTTAATATGCTATGTAATCAATTTTGCTTTTACTATGAAAATATTATTCACTGAATGCATATGAATAGAATTAAGGAACAATTATTTTTTTAGAATTTACTTCTCATGGAGGCAGAGGCAAGCTAATTTTTATTGTTGAATTTTATTTTATTTCTTTCTCATTAATGAGCTTGAAATTCCATGACAACAAGTAGGTTGTGAAAGTTACAAGAGTCTCCTTAAGGAACCTTTTAAGATGAAATGGTATGAAAGTAAATTTTAAACACAGAAAAGAGGGTATCAAGAGGGTACCAAAATAGTTACCGGAAAACAGAACAAATAAGCAAACCACCCCCTATGCCTCCTTCCAATTACAACCAAAAATGTCCCAATATTTAAAATGACTCCCCAGCCACAGATGGGAAATAAGTTGTGCCTTTTTTGTGTAATTTTTGTGTCATTCACTGTAAGGGTTATGGGATTTAAAGATCTCCCATGCCCCATGGATGTGCTGACATAGCAGAGCAAGAGAAAGCGGAAAGCGAGAGAAAGTGAAAAGCCGAGCTAACGGTCCTGCGGTTGGCAGTTGGCGGCGGTTGCCTTTTTTTTTTTTGAGTTAGGACCCCTGCTGAGCACTGCCAGGGGCCGGAGCTGCTGGGAGCAGGACTTTCTGCTAAGGACTCCTGCTGAGCACTGCCGGGGGCCGGAGCTGCTGGGAGCCCGCTTCCAGGGCGCTGGGTGGTTGCTGTGAGTGGGGAGAGGAGGATCTTTGCCTGAGGTAGCCTGTTCTGTTTTAAAGGCTTGAAAATGTGGGTGCTTTCTACTTTATCTACCTGTGCCAATGTCATAACTACTCTGATGGCTTTCACTTTCTGGTTTTGGGACTCAGTCTTTTGGTATCTTAATAAATTTTCTAGTTTATTTCCCCAAATGGCAAACCTGATGTATTTTGTGATGGATAATTATATCAGCATATTTATAATCTCTATAGGCATTGTGAATGTGGCATTGCTGATACATTCACCAATAACATTTATCTTATCTCCCTTTGAGAATTTCTGTCCTTCTATATTGAAGATACAATTTCTAGATCTCATTCCCCCCCCCCAATTTATTTTATTTCTCCTGGTTATGTAGGGATAAGGAAGCAAATACAATCCAGCAACATTCCTGAATGTTGCCCTCCATTCAGTAAACACCATACAATTAACCTAGGGGAAGAAGACTAGGAAAAATAAAATGAAACCTGATTAGAATATCTTAAGCATTGAAAAGCTAACTTTCAAATAAAAAAATTTATACTAGAAAAAAAGAAACAAAATTGAATATGATGGATATTAGAGATTTTAAGGGAGAGAGCAAAATATACTTCATATTTTTCAACTGAAATTTATTTCCCTAGAAGATGATGAGTCTGTCTGGTAGTCATACAAGTTAGGAAGACAGTATGGTATGGTAGAAAAAGAGAGAAATATGTGGAATAAGAAGCCTATGTTCAAGGTCTGGAATTTTCATTTACTATGTGACCTTGGGAAAACCATTTAAGTATTTTAGGCTCATCAGTAAAATGAGGAAAAAACTTGCAATTTGACAGATATGTTATGAGGAAAGAACTTTGTCAATCTTAAAGCACTAAGTGAATACTTTCTATTGTATATGTATGTATGTATACATCAATGTATACATGTATGCACACATACACACATATACACATATAATACATATATATACATGTAAATACACATGGCGACATCCTTTTTTATACAATGAATTTTGTAGAAATTTGTATAAGAATTCTTGCAATTGAAATCAAGTTTTAAACTGTATTAGTAAAATGTTGTTTGAGGTAAAACTAGAAAAACTCCAGAAGTGTATACACAGGTATCTCTCTGTGTACAGATCTACTTACATATTTATGTACACAAGTAAGCCTATAAGAAAGAACTAGACATATGCACAAACATATTCCAAGTAGGAGACCTGGTTCAAGCAACATTTAAAAGGTGGAAAAGGGGCCATTAGATAATATATCTTTCACCTACAGCAGAAGAGGACATGCCCAGAGTGTCACAAAGTATTCACATACTGTGTATGGTGGATGATGTATGAACGACATGGCACAAGCAATAACTTTGAAATGGTTTCATTTTGCGATAACAATGGTCATTAACATGTGCTTCAACTGACACTATGCTGGCTCAAAATATATGGCTTTGAACTGTTGGAACCTGTTTGAACCGGCTTCTACATCTTTAGTCAGTCCTCTGCAGTTTAGTAATATATTTCATGCCAAACACACAAGTTTCCTTGCTCTCTGTTGCTCATTTTTTAATTCTGTGAGTTTCAAGACTGATGTCATGCCAAGAAAATATACAGAAATCATAGCTGTTTAAGTGTACACTTCAATGACTAGTAGCTCTGTTGCAGTGGTTGCTGGTATGGGGTAATAAAGCATTAAGGATTATTCAGTACCATAATGAAAAAAAAAAAAACAGTCACATTGAATCACAAATGAAATTGTAGTGAAAACTGAGGAAAAAAACAACCCACCACTGAACTGACAAACTCTTGCTAGGAAGGGGTCTAATTAATTCTTGGGAAATAGGCAAAGACCTTCAGAGGGACCCAGCAGCTGAAATAATCATTTTTATTGATTGTTTGACAGTATGATATGTATGCTTGAAGTTTGATGAAGATATAAAACCAGTTTAAAAGGAAAAAAAAAACATCTGCCCATTTTTGTGAACTAAAGAAAATACTTTTCATGGGAAAGACAGTAAAATGATTAGAGTAATAAAGACTGAACAAATCTTCATTTTTTCATTTTTAGAACACTTTTATTTATGACTGAATTTTTTTCATTATGGTATTGAATAATACTTAAATGCTTGACTACCCATACCAATATTCACTATAAGAGCACTACTAGTCATTGAAGTGAGCACTTAAAAGGTGATGACTTTTACACATTTCCTTGGAATTACACTAGTCTTGAAAACTACAGAATTCAAAACAGTCTCTACTGATGTAAAAACTGCCTTGAGCTTTTTTTTTTTCCTTTTCCTTCAATGTTATACCAAAATCATTGTCATAAGAAGTCCAGGTGAGTAAGACCTGGGTATCTTTTTCAGACTGAAAAATACTCATTCCCCCAAAATATTTTGAAAAATTTCTATCATCATCATCATAGTCGTCATCATCATCATCATCTTCATCATCACTACTACTATTTAACAATAATCATAGTTTACTATGTCTGCTTACTTACTACATTCGCTTACTATGTACCAGACACTGTGCTGTCCTTTTTCAAATATTACCTGATTTAACTATCCTAACAACCATGGGAGATAGGTGCTACTCTCATCCCTACTTTATAGATGAGGAATCTGAGGAAGACAGAGGTTAAGTGACTTGACTGGGGTCACATAGCTAGGAAGAATCTCTGAAGTGAAATTTGAACTCTGGCCTTACTGACTTTAGGCCCAGTACTCTATCCACTATGCAGCCCAGTGCCTGTAAATCTTGTTTCCACTGAGCAGATGATGAATCCTGATAAATATAGTCACATCCTGAGAACCACAATTGTTCTAAAATTATACATTTTTTTCAAAGTAGAGAGACTGCTGCAAGATGACCTTGTGATACGATCCATATCATTAATGATTAAGAAATTTATCCAAGAAGAGGAAATTAAAGTGTTCCAGTAGCCTTGGAATTCACATGATTTAAAATCCATTGAAAACCTCTGGGTTATAATTTAGGCTAGACTTGGAAAACTGGACTATTAATCAATGGAATACTTAATATCCAATGCAATAAAAGCATAGTTTCATGATAAAGAATTAAAGAATATCTGTCATAATCTTGCACACTCAGTGCCAAATCATGTAAAATAAGTGGGTGCAACAAAAGAAGAATATATAACACTGCATTTTAAAGAAGTAAAATCTGTAAGGATTACTAACTATATAAGGCAATAAATCTCATTGTTTCCTTTGTCCCAAATAATTTCCATTCCATGTGATTAAATGGATGCAGTATGTGTGTATATGTAAGCAAATATATGTGTATGCATGTTATATTGTGTTATATGTAAACCATGCACAAATTATATTTGTACATATATACATAATTATACATATAATTATGTGCATAATTATGTATGTCATTATATATGGCATGCATACAAATATAGTAAGAAATACTTATAAATTGCACATATTTCCCTAAAATATGTCACATCAGATTTTCTCAATGTAGAGAATAGTTGTTTTTGAAAAATATCCTCGCTGGGAAACATGGGAATACAAAAGGTGTTATTATGGGGGGAATCTCCTCATTAAAGAAAAATTGGCAATTAGACAAGTGTTTTATGTCCCTCTCCCCCTCCCCTCCAGATGGTGAGCAGCTTTGGATTTCTTCCAGATGCCTGCAAGAACCGGAAGAGAGCCAAGGCTTTTGGCAGGTATACTGAGTAACTACGGTTCCTGCTTTAGGAAACAGCTGAGGGAGTTCTCTAATGGAAGTCTTGAGGTATGGGAGGCCTCACGCCTAGGGTAATATATTACTTTGGAATGTAGAATGTTTGTTCAGATTAAAAAAATCAATATTGTCCTATGGACACCCTAAGCTTGTTTCAATGTTTCCTGATTCATTATTAGGGTAAAATAGGAGGTCAACATGACATCCCCTGGTGACTTTATCAACTAATCTTGGATTAGCAATGACTCCAAAAACCAGTATTAAAATCTGCTCATGTGGAAAGGACACTTTCTGCGTCATTCATTCTATATGAGATCAATCAGAAGGGATGGAGAGAGAGGAGAAGAGGGTCATTTGGCACAAATGGTTAGCTCAAATGGGCCCTCAAATTTAAGAAGCAAATTGGTCAAGAATGTTTGAAATGTTTCAGTAATCTTCATATTAATTTTGCTATTTCAGGAAACCTAGCTTCTTACCCCTCAACCACTACTTATTGAATGTGCAAAAAATTAAACACTAGAATAGCATATATTAGCTTTTAAAAATCAAATTATATCTTTTTATGTTCTCTTTGGTTTTACAGGTCTTGCCCCACCCCCTATGGCACATGGAAGGGTTTCAAAATCTGAAAGTGATCTGATTCTTTCTTGAACATGTCAGAAATTTTAGATATGGCTTAGGCATATTTTTCCCATATAGTCTATAAAGTAGTTTCAAGACTTGGATAAAGGACTACAGAACTGAATACCTTCATATATTATACCAACAGCCTAATTAGGTATTTAATTACATGTTCTTCATAAGCTACATAACATGACAGAAAGATAGCTGGAGTAGTCTCTACCTTCTCTGTGTTGACAGAGAGACCACATGGCTTTTTGGAGCCAGGCAATTCGATATTAATATTGAGTTAATTCCCCTTGAGCTTAAATATTTCTCCTCATGTTAAGTGCCTTCAGGACAAAAATTCACTCTGTTTACTTATTTATTACTTTGCAAGTAGAATACTATTTCCATCTACACTTAGCACAGTGCTTGGCACATGGTAAGCATTAACAAATGTTTTTCCATCCATCCATTCACTAATTAGTATTTAAAGATACTATAATTCCCTGAAAGACTTAATTCACTTTCCCAAGATATATAATTTACAGGCCACTAATCATTTAAGCACTGAGAGGATCTGACTCAATACTCCACATGCATTACCAAACCCAAGACCTAAAAGAGATCTTAACAATCATTTAGTTCAACCGCTCAAGAAGGTGCCTTGACCAAAATTACATCACTGTTTCTAGTGAAAATGCTGGGATCACAACTGAGGTCCCCCATTTTCCAATCCAGAACTTTCTACATGATACCACATTGTATCCTTCATATTCTACTGAGCTATTTCAGAGACATTTTAAGTCCAACCTTTTCAAGAAGCCTCTTACTTAGCTATACCTTATTTGTTCATTTTAATTTTCATTTATTCATTCATTAATTCTTTCTTTACTTATTTGCAGGCCAGCTAGTTGGTACAATGACTTGAGTATTGAATTTGGAGTAAAAAAGAACTGAGTTCAAATTCTAACTTAGACATTTATTGGCTCTGAGCCAAATCACTTAATTGTATTCTGCCTCAGTTTCCTCATCTGTAGAATTCGGATATTAGTGACATTATCTTTCCAGGGATGTTGTGGTGATCAAATAATAATATGTAAATGATTTGTAAACTAAAGCATTTTTAAAATGTCAGCTATTGTTAAACTTCTTTCATGGAAAACAATTTCCTTTGGTGATTTTATTAACAAATTAGAACATTCCTAGGTTATAGTTAAGACATATGTTATTTCAGTTTTGCAAAGTACTCTTCATGCACTGACTGACTCATTAATCAATCAATAACAAAATTACTTGGGGCGGCCAGGTAGCACAGTGAGTAAGAGCACCAGCTCCAGTGTCTGAACGACCTGGAGATCGAATCCCAGGCTCAGACACTTAGCACCCACCCAGAAACACCTGGCCGTGTAACCTTGAGCAAGTTACTTAACCCCAATTGCTTAGGGGCAGCCAGGTGGCTCGGCGAGTAGGAGCACCGGCTCCAGTGTTGGGACGACCTGGAGATCGAATCTCGGGCTCAGACACTCAGCACCACACCCAGAAATAACTGGCCGTGTAACCTTGAGCAAGTTACTTAACCCTGATTGCTTAAAAAAAAAAAAAATTACTACTATATGCCAGGAACTGAGGTGGGCGCCAGGGATAGAAATTCAAAGAATGAAACAATCTCTAAGCAAGAGACTAAAATAATGGTCCCTGCAGTTAATCTTGTAAGTTAATGTTATTCTTATGACCATTTTATAGATGAAAAAATCAAGGATTTCAGACCTGTTCAAGACCCACACCTAATAAGTATTAGACAGAGAAGTCCAACTTGGTTCTCCCCGACTCAGATCTTGTCATTGTCTGCAATGGGTTAATGTAACTCAATGTTCCCTTTGGAGGACAGCATGGAATCTATAGCAGCAGAGGGAGATGCTGTCACTGTCTGCAGGTAATAGAAAGGTGATGATGAGGTTTTCCCCCCTCCTTCCTGTCCTTCAGTCTTTAGCTCCAGGCATAGTTTTGCTCTGATAAGAAAGTGCCTCATAAGCTTTATCCTGATGATTCTACTTCATTTTTGTTAAGGAATCAGGCTTCTAGGGCCAATTTGCCCTTGGCAGCATCTTAGGACAAAATCTCTTGGATTTAGAAGCATGTTTTTGAAGGACCAATTGTAAATGATTAACTAACCCCTGGTTTCAAAGAAAGTATAAGAGAGATTAAGAAGCTCCACCCACACAAAACACAAAAATTATGAGCACCTCCTCCCCAGGGGCCAGCACTGTCTGTGGACAATAATTGATTATACAGATTTGTGCAGATATTATACTTTAAATACTGATAGCTTTGTAGAATATGAATATAGACTTTAGAAGCTACTAAAGGACCTGCTTTGCTATACATCCTCTCTCTGTGCCACAGCCCTGCAATTTATGAAGTGTAGTCTTTTGGACCTAGTCATGTACCATCAGATTATACTCTGGGAAAAATAAAGAAAAACAGCTCTTTTCCTAACCTAAGTTCTCAGTATTGACCTTTCAAATCCAGTATTCTCTACAAGAGATTGTTCATAATTTTATTTCATCATCCTGAAATAAATGATTGCCATAAATGCTATTCTTTTCCCTTGAATGTGCCATTGTTCAGGGAAGAATTCATTGGAAATCAAGGAACCCCTTGCTCTTAGATACTTCCTTGGACAAATTACCTCAGTGGACCTCAGTTTTTCTATCTGTAAATCTAAAGTCTTCTCCATCTTTGACATTCAATTTGTTCTATGGTTATATGTTTTCACAGATCATTTCTCTGAGGATAGTGGTCATCTATTACTTTAGCTCTAATGGTTACTAGTGTGAATAAATAATATCAAAGTCTTAGGTAGAACTGATCAGGCTAAAGTATAGAAAAAGGGAAAGAAAAAAAAGAAAGGGCAAGAGGAAGAAGGAAAAGGAAGAAGAGAAGGAGGATGAAGAGAACAAGGAGGAGGAATGAGAAGAAAGAGGGGCAAATGTATATGGGAGAAAAGATAGGTGCCAATAATGTAGTAGTGCCAAATGGCTCTCAATGGTTTAAGTGCCAAAGGTTGCCAAGTCTTGTCCTAGAGAATTCATGAAGATCCAAACCTTCTTTCAAGTTTTCTCACTAGTTCAATTTCAGCCACCTCAGCAAATTTGTTGAACGTCTACGAGCATCGACAAGTTTAATGCCCTATCATTTAGAGAACAAAGAGTTCTGTAATAACTTTTTCAGGTTTCTTAGTTCCTAGTTTGGGGTCCATTAAGGTTAGTTGGCTTTTAAATTCCAGGTTTTATTTTATAGCTTGGTATTTGAGAAGAATATGCCAAGGGAAGCTTATCGGTTGAAACCAAAGAAGCTGGGCAATTATCCAGTGCTTTGTGCCACAATGGAATATTCTGTTGAACACATGATAAAAGCTATCACTTACTTTCTTGACCATTTTCTGTTATAAAGGAAAGTGAAGACAGCAACTGCTAGGTGAGTTGTCAGGAAAGCCAATCCAATGCTCAAGATGGTCCAAATAGCTGCAATTCCAATCCAAACATCAACAATAAAAAAGATGCTTTTAAAAAAGCAATGACTAAGTAAATTATGTGGATTCAAAGGCACCTACCATTATGGGTGAACATGACATCTGGTGGTGAAGGAGGGTTAAACTGGATGTGGCATCGATTTCCTCTCCACTCTTTTTCACATCTGGAAATAAGATGAAAATCATGGGTGAAAGAAGTAACTGGGCACACCTTCAAATAGGGCTGTCAGAAAATAAAAAATAACATCCCTGTAAACACCATCTGCAAAAACAAGATACAATTCAGTTGACTTTGTAAAAGATGCTAAAAACATCTAAATAGAATATACTTAAATATTTCAAAGTGCCCGTGTTTTTTTTTTTTTGTCCTTTGATGCCATTGATTTCCTCTGGTGTCACATGAGTGAATACAAATAAAATTAAATATAAAATTGAAATTAAAAATGGATATGTTTGTATCTATAGTTTCTGGTTATACAAAGACAAAAATGAAAGAATTCCTCTCTTCAAGAAGTTTATGTTATTAGGGAGATAATGAGTGTGTATAATTTCATATACATATATTTATTACATAAACACATATATAGTTACATATGTAGTTTTATATATAGTTATATATAAAGCAAATACATGGCAATTTTTGAGGGAAGACCATTAGCCAATTGCAGTAGATAAAGAAAGATTTCATGTAGAAAGCAATGTTTTAGCTGAGTCTTGAAACAAAAGAGGGTTTCGAGAAGGTTAAGTTAAGGAGGGAGTACATTCCAGGCACAGGGCATAGTCACTACAAAGATACAGAGATATAAGATGTAATTACATTCCATTTAATGCCACTTAATACTGTTCTGCTCAGTATGCTTCAAGCATGTTGAGGATGGGAGATTTCATCTATGTTAGCACTGACTCCATTGAGACATTGTTAACTCTACTGTGACTAAAATGGTCTTTTTGAATTTCTGTAAACAAAACACAATGACAAAATTCACTTGGTAGCCTTCCTAAACTTATCTGGTCTTGGCCACCCCCTGGCCTCCTTTCAAAAGTTTTCTACCTGTGTAGTAGCTACCAGAACTCACACTCTGTTGTCACAACATTTAACAACGTTAAGTCATTTCCCCCTCTCCCCCAACATAAGTAAGCATCAGAAAAGAATTCTGTTGAATATTATTCAGTGTAAAATTTTATAAAATGAGCCAGCATACTGGATGTTATTATTTTCACTATTATACAGCATTATACTATAATATAACTGATACAGTCAGTGTTTCTCCATATATTTTTCCTTCTTTAATTTCATCCTAAAGAAAGATGTTCAAGGAAAACCAAGTATCCATATCCTTAGGAGAATTTAATATGATTAAGACTGCTACCCACTTCTTGATAGAGAGGTGACAGATACAAGATGCAGAACAAGACTTTTTTTTTTCCTTTCCTCCACCTCTTCTCCACTCTAAAAATGTTCCTAAAAGATCATCTACCAACATTCAGGGGGCTATGATGTGAATCAGTAAAGAGAAAATGCAGTTGAAGACATCACACGACTGTGAACTGTTGAATATCTGCCTCTATTCTTACACAAAAGCAACCAATTCTTTACAAAAAGAGAAATATTTATAGTTTATAATTTTTCCAGAGACTAACATTGATATGTCTGAACACTCAAAATAAGTTTATTTAGAATTCTTAATGCTATATTTTTTTCTGATACAAATTTCTTATTACCAACATTTCCTTTTTTTTGGCTCCTCTCTTGTTTGTTCATCTCTGGTAGTGAAAATTCAGCATAGTGGAGTAGTGAGGAAGTCAATCGTTTCTTTTGTAATTAGAACAACAGCCTCTCCCCTTTTACCAAGTATAGATGGGTAAGTCACTTAACCACATCGATAATTTATTTCATTAATTATAAAAAGGAAAAAAGGATAGAGTGAAGCTAGGACTGAGAACACCTAGGTTCAAATTCCACCACTGACAAAATTATGAAGTCAATGGATTTTAGATTCTTAAGGGATCTCAGCAATGACCTAGTCTAATTCATACTTGAATTATAAAAGTATAATGTACCTAACAAGTGGCCATTGAGTCTATTCTTTAAAACATGTGAAGAGATGGAATCCATCATCTCCAGAGGGAGCCTCTTCCATTTTTAGACAGCTCCAATTGTTAAAAAGTTTTGTTTCTTTGTTTGCTTTTCTTGACATTAATTGTCAATTTATCCCTTTGCAACTTTGACCCATCATTGTGTTGCTCTTGGTTCTGGCCTCTGGAATAAAATAAAACAAGTTTCAAATACATGATGATACTTGTGATGGTCCCTCTGTGTCTTTTATTCTCTAGACTCAAATTTGTATTTCTTTCAGTCAGTCCTCATATGTCATGGAATCAAAGCCCTTCAATATCCTTTTTATTCTGTTCTGGATGCTCTCTAGTTTGTCAATCTTCTTATAGCCTCTATATGCCTTAGGTGATAGGAGGAAGCTCCTCTTACTTTGTTTTACTTACCCATTAGGGTTGTTGTAAAGGTCAAATTAAAAGCAAACAAACAAAAACCAAATATAAGGCCTTTTTTGCTATCGTATGAGATTTTATGCTATATCTATATCTATCTATCATCTATATCTCCATCCATCATTATTTTGTCATTTGTAAGACATTTGGTGACTGTCATATTTCTCATTTATACGGACCATAATATGTATGAGCATGAATTAATTCCCTAAAAAGAGCATGCAAACTTTTCCATTCTCTTTTTAACTGGGTCACTTTGGTTTTTAAAACTGATATTTCATTAGCACCAGGTCCAAAATAATTTCAACTTTGATAAGGTTCTTCTTCTTCTTCTTATCGCAAAATATCTATGCAGAAAGGTTTTGTTGAAAAATGTCTGAGAAATCTTGCTGAGGAAATGCCTAGTGAAAAACAAAACATGGAAGCAATATGAATGTCATGGATAGAATCCAGTGTAAATTTCATGGGACTACCCAAGTAGAAAGTTAATAAAGAGTACCTCTTTAAATGTCTTCTGACCAATGACACCATATTTAAGTCTTATGCATGTAATAAGGAGCTCTATTCTCATCAAAGGCATCTGCCATAGTGATGGAGGAGATCCAGCACAGATACCAGGTCAAAGAATGTAGCCCTAAGATGGTAATGTCCTCCATATGTTTCTATTTGTAGATGATACTGTGCTGACTGAACAATTTTAGATAATGTAGCATCTCCTCAATGAAAATTCCAAGTTCTCAAGAGTTTGGGCTAAATATATACACATGAAAAAACAAATAGATGAAGAAGTCCTGATGCTCAGATTGTGATTAAAATAATCCAAAGAGCTATATTATAGATCCATAAGTATAGATAAATGACAATGAAAATTTTGATATACTTGGCAATATTAGAAAAAACATCAGAAGGTGGTATACGTTTCATGACAAATAAGTGATATGATCATTTCCATGAGAGTTCAGAGAAAAGAGAGATATTTAGAGTGGGCAGGGATGGAGAAGTGGGATTTATCTATCACTGTATGAACTCATGAGTTTCCCATTTGAAGGAATCCTAGGAATTTCACAGAGATGTGCAAAATCAAGATAATCAAAGGGAATGAAGTTAGTCCCAAATGCAATTTAGAAATATGACATTTAAATTTAGATTCTCATTAGGAAGAGCTATCCCATTGAATACCATTGGTATTTTACAGGCCAATCAATACCTCCCCCCTATGAATCACAAAAAGATAAGCAAAGTTTGGGTTTGGTGTTAGTTCTGAAATATTACTATCCTTATTTTGATTATTCTAGAGTTTGCCAAAATATATGGAATTTTTCTTCCAAAGAGTACTAAGCTTTTTTTTAACATGTATTATATCATGATATTCATTTTTTATTAATAGGTAAAGAAACATTTTAGAAGCTTTTTTTCTTTGCTTTTTGGAGGGGGGAGGGAAGGACAATTGGGGTTAAGTGACTTGCTTAAAGTCACATGGCTAATAAGTGTTAAGTGTCTGAGGCTGGATTTGAACTCAGGTCCTCCTGACTTCAGGGTCAGTTCTCTATTCACTGTGACACCTCGCCACACCCTAGAAGTTTATTTTTAACAGGAAGGGAAATATTGATAGAAATTCAGGGTGACTTTCCAATTATTTAATTGACTCAGCAAGTATTAAGTTCTTACTAAGTGTGAAGACTACTCTGGGAATTTAAAGTTAAAAAACAATTTTTGCCCTCTAGGATATAACATATTACTTGGGGAGGGAGTGGGTGGGAAGGAGGGAGAATAACATAGATAAACAAATAGAACACATATGCGAAATAAATGAAAGTCATCTGGGCAGGTTAGAACAATGACAACTTGGTAGACATAAGGAAAGGCCCTGAAGGAGTATATATTCAATCCCAACCTTTAGGGAATGAAGGATTCCAAGAAAAAGAATAGCATTCTGAATTTGTCCTCAGCTTTGTATGGGACATGAAATGTTGTGAAATTAACTATCACAAGGAGAAAGAAATAGGACAGCTTGGGAGAATATAGTTTTTTTGAAAGAAAGTGATATGTCATCAGCCTGAAAAGATGGTCTAAAGTCAGAGAATGGAAGAGTTCAAATGCCAAACAAAGGAGTTAATATTTTATTTTGGAGGAAAAGTGGAGCCTCCGAAGTTCTCCATTTTAAGTTCTAAATGTGTACTTAGATCCATTATTAAAACCCAAATCCCCTGACCATAGAGCTGAGATACTGTCTCCTATGTAATTAATACTCTCTGACTTCTAGGACCTAGAAAGAAGACACTTTTTGATATAACCAATATTTTGAATATTATGGTTAGGGATAACATGAAGATAGGTGAACTTTTGAAAATGACTGTCTACAAAGCAATTGTTGTGACATATACTTCCTAGTGATGTGATATGCCTGTTACTGAATCATAGATTGTCAGTATTTAAGATAATGTAGTTCCCCTTCCTTGTTCTCAGTTAAGGAAAATGAAACTCAGTGACTTGCCCAGGGATACAAAGCTAATTAATATGAGAGTCTGGTCTAAGTCTCATGTTTCTTGACTTTACAGATCTTTTTCCTATTATATGACTCTAGATTTGGTTTGTCTGCCCATATATTTTTGAGAGAAGACAATAATCAGTTTCAGTCTACACATGATTTAGTAAACATTTTTCTACTGTACTTGGATGAAATATGGTCATTTATGTTGGTAGGTCCCCTCAAGACATGAAGTGTGGGAATGACTTCCCTTCTGTTTTTCTTTAGAGTCTGAAGAATTCATCCATCTGTCAGATCACATAAAATTATCAAAGAAATGTCACGATATGGTCTCTATAGTTTGGCAAAGATGCTCATTTGCTTTCTCTTACAATGTAAAGCAAATATTAGATTTATATTCAATACTGTCTCTTCTCCCATAAGCCTCAGTAGCTTCATCAAATGGAGGGTATAGTGGAGTAGTGGTAGAGGGCTAACCTTGGAACTAGAAAGACTTAGGGTCAAGTCCTGCTTTTTGTATATACTGATTGTGTGACCCTGGGCAAGGGCATTTAATACCTCACTTCCTAAGCATCTCTCAAAGACTTTGAGATGCAGAAAATGTTCTGATCTTTATTGTTAGAGAAAATTGCCTAGGTTAAGGTCCTATAAGCCAAAGAAATTGCAGGTCTGAACCAAAAGAATAAAAAAGAAAAAGATTTTTCATATTGTTCATCCAGATTCATACATCTAGGAATTAGGAGAAAGATGTTCCTCTCCCCACCAATTCCTTTGCAACAACTTGATTCAACCAGTCTATAGTGGTTTAGGGGGTAGGGAAAAAGATATCATGTGCCTAAGTAGGCTATTAAAATTCTTCCTCGGATCCCACAAGCCTCTGGTTTTGATAATTTGTAAGTTGCATCTTTTTTTTTTTTTTTGCTTTTTGGAGGGGGGAAGGCAAGGCAATTGGGGTTAAGCGACTTCCCCAAGGTCACACGGCTAGTAGTATTAAGTATCTGAGGCTGGATTTGAATTGAGGTTCTACTGACTCCAGGGTCAGTACTCTATTCACTGAGCCAACTAGCCACCCCTAAATTGCATCATTTAAAATAAAAAATATAATGATCAATCAAGACTCCATAAGCCTAATAAAGAAAGACCTCCTATGTCTCAGCTGAGAAGGTGTGGACCATAGGTACAAGTTAGTAGAGGGGTGGGGAACTCCTTAAGACCTCAAGTTCCCTACCCCTGGATTAGACATTTTTGGATATGACCAGCTTGGACTTTGCCCACTATTGGTTAATTATTCCAAGGAAAGGTTTTTTTGGGGGAAGGGGAGATAAAAGGGAGTGCTCTGTGTATGGGGGATATTGATATTAATGTCAAAATAAGAAAAAAGAATGGTAATGAAAAAATTTAAAACTTTATAGAAGAGAGCAGAAGAAAGTTTGCAAGGAGACATAAACAAGCAGGAAAATATGGATGTTATTATGTTAAATTTAAAATATACTTAAAAACCCACTATTTCATGTAGAATTTGCCTTTTTCTGTTCTTTCTATTGAATGTATTTATATTTCCTATTTTTCAGTGTCAACAAAAGAGAAAGAGTTTTTAAACTTCTTTTTCCCCTTTGGAAGCATGACTGAGCCCTCTTGGTCAAGTCTCACCTGGAGGATAAGAAAAATCAAGTATTCAACATCTTGACCACCATCGATATTCCCTTCTTACACTTCTGAAGTGAGACTGCTAAATGATTTTCTGGAGTCTTTTGTGAGGTGACAATCTTTGACTCACTGAGTGAATGGCTTCTTTACCAGCACTGAGTAGAACAGGACTGGAAGCCAAAGATTAAAACCAAGTATTTCATTTGGGCCAAGGGCTGAGAGCCTACCAGCAGAAGGAAGAATGAAAGGTTGTGAGGCAATCCTTAATGAGTTGTGTGTGTGTTTGTATTTTTGTTTTAATTTTGCCATGGCTCAGTTCATTTTATTTGAAGATGGGAAGTCAGGAGAAATCACAAAATAATCCCCTGAGCTAAAAAGTTCTGAAATTCCGCATTAAGTACAAGCAATTAATTTGCTTGGACTAATTGCTCCTTGACTAATTAGCAGCAGCACATTTTGCACTGTTTATAAAAGCCATGTAGAACCCATCTGAAACAGAAAGATAACCATTCCTGCCCATTCATGCAATAGGACCTGTTTTCTGAACACAAACAGGAAAAAGGAGCTAAAAGCATAATAAATCATAATTATATTCCATGCCACCAAAAAACATATTCTCATCTATTTTGAATCCTAACACACTTTCTCTTCTCAGCAGTTTAAAATTGGAGAATTAGTTGCATTATGACTCCTAATGGTTAATGACTGTGAACACCTATTCACAACCTATTAATATTCATGAATAAAAAAAGGATACAAGAGTCTATGATAAATATTTTTTATATATGTTCATGATTTATGGAGATGTGTTGGAAGGAAAACCAAGCTTGGAATAAAAATAGTTGAGTTTGACTTCTGAATCATGTAACCAACAAGATGGATGATTGGGGGGGCGGAGCCAAGATGGCAGAGTAGAAGTACGATCTTCCCACAGCTCCAGCTTCCACCTTCCCCAATCCATGTAAAAAGGGCACTCTAAACAAAGCTTCAGGCCAAGAGCTTCAGAACCCACAACATGACACAGAGAAGCTAACCTCCTGCTGAGGACAGCCCAGCAGGCTGGCAGGAATCCAGAGCAGCACTCTGGGAGCCGAGCCCAGCCCCATGTCAAGGCTTTAGCCCCAGAGTGGGCCTGACCAACCCCTGGCCAGAGGGACTCCTGATCAGTAGCAGCTGTGGCAGTTTCCAGATTTATCAACACATAGATGTGAAGGACAAAGTGAGAGGCCAGTGCAGTCTGGACTTTGGGACCAGTAAGTGGGAGTGCATGGCTTTTACACCTGGGGCAAGAAGCCACTGAGATGCCGGCACAGCCAGCCAGTGCCACGTGGCAGCTTCAGCTCCTGGCCTGCAGAGTATAGGGGACCAAGCACCAGTATAATGGGTAATTGCTCTTGCTTTAACCTGTTTGGATCTGGATTGCAGTCTAGGGTGGAGGTCCTGGGGTGTGTGTCCAGCTTGCCAGAGCATGTGGAGACCTCAGACAGGGCACCCATCTAATACCTCCAGCAGCTGAGAAAACCCCAGCATTTGGGACGAAAGCTCCCCTGTCTGGTGGCAGAGTCCTACTGTGGCAAAAGGCCCAAAAGTCAAGTAATTGAGTGGCAAAATAAGCAGGTAAAGGAAACAAAGCAGACAGAAGATTCCAACATTACACTCCTATTTTGGGGAAAAAAAGGAGCAAAGCATGGAACAGGAGGAAAACAGTGAAGTCAGAACTCCTGCACCACAAGCTTCAAAGGAAAATACAAGCTGGTTACAGGCCATAGAGGACCTTAAGAAAAAGATAAGAGAAGTGGAGGAAAAATTGGGAAGAGAAATGAGAACAATGCAAGAAAATTATGAAATGAGAGTCAACAGCCTGACCGAGGAAAATAATAACTTAAAAAACAGACTGACTCAAATGGCAAAGGAGGCTCAAAAAGGCAATGAGGAGAAGAATGCCTTAAAAAGCCAAATTTTCCAGATGGAAAAAGAATCTCAAAAGCTCAATGAGGATAATCATTGCTTCAGAATTAGATTGGAGCAAATGGAAGCTAAGACTTTATGAGAAATCAAGATGCTGTTAAACAGATCGAAACAAATGAAAGAATAGAAGGCAATGTGAAATATATCTTGGGAAAAACAACTGACTTGGAAAATTGATCCAGGAGAGATAATTTAAAAATTATTGGACTGCCTGAGAGCCATGACCAAAGTAAGAACCTAGAAATCATCCTCCAGGAAGTTCTCAAAGAAAATTGCCCTGGTGTTTTAGTACCAGAGGGCAAAATAGAAGTTGAAAGAATCCACCGATCACCTCCTGAAAAAGATCCCCAAAAGATGGATGACTAGATATTTCCTCTAATCATCAATATGTCTCAAACCTCTCCAAAATAAAATTTATGTTCAAGAGAAAGAGCAATTTCAGCCATTTTCATCATTTAGGACACCAAGAACCCAAACAAGATAACAATTCAAAGATTTAAGAGGAGAGAAAGCAACTCAATTGTCTGATTGATGTGGTCACTCAAGATCCTCTGCCTGCTAACAGGTTTGGGTAAAGTGTTCCAAAGGTATACAATAAAAATTGACTCTAATTTGATTTTCTTTTCCTGGTGCTAGGGATAAACCTGGAGACTGAATTACCACAAATATTTCCAAGTGAATTAAAAGATAAATAAGAAATGTGAAAATGAAAGTTACAGCTTGCACAGAAGAAATAATTGGAAGAGTAGAAGAAAAAAAAATAAAAAATTTGAAACCACAATATATGTCTCACAAAGAGAGAAAAAAATAATAACTTGTTGGGAATGTAAATAACAGTGAAGGACAATCTGGAAGAAGAATAGTCAAAAAGCAATAAAATGAAAAGAAAACATGATCTCCATAGAAACACAACATATTGCTCTCAGGATAGGAAATAAAGAGACACTCTAAGTACTTGTAGGGCTCCTAGGGGAAAAAAAGAAAGAAAACTATAAAAATTAAAAAAAAAAACACCTGAATACAATAAAGCAGGAAATAACACAAGAAAACTGTCTAAAATAACTGACCAGAAGAAAAAAAAAAATTGGCAATTGAAAAAATCTACACATTACCTCCAGAAAAAATCCAATAGAAACAAAATAAAGCCACTCTAGGATGAAAAGTACAATATGCATAGCAGTCTTGCTATTATTCTATCAAATCTAATATTCTTTGGATCATTGAACAGTTGGATGTAATAACTGATATGTGGGGTTGAATTAAATAATTAGGATGCAAGGCCATTGATTGGAGAGCCATTGAATGCATCCCTGGTACAATTTCATTACCGAAATAAACATCAGGAATGATATGCAACATGTTGTGTTCCAAAGTTATTTTCAATCTCTATGGTAGGTTTCTATATTTTTAAAGCCTTTTGTTTTGTTCAAATTGGACATTGTTTTCAGATGAAATCTATTAAAAACATTGTTCATAAGGTTTTTTTTTTCTTAAGTATCAATGTTATGTCTGGGTTCTTGAAAGCAATGATAGTTCACTCTGAAAATGGTCCAATTATATAGAATTGGTTGTTTTCTAAGATGCTTTGAGGCCTGCATTATAAAATGGGGATTTCTCATCTGCCAGTCACAGGGGATATTAAGTTTTTAATGTAAAATTCTATCCACTAGGAATATCTTATTAAGTATTTGATAGGTGCTAATTTTTTATAATCTTTGGTGATGCCTGGCACAATTTCTATAATTACTTTGCATAATTTACATTAATCATTAAGTCCAGATTACTTATGGTGGTAATAACCTCAGTAGCATCATATCTCAATTTTACAAATGTGACTTAGAGATTTGTTTTATATTTTGTCAATGTATGTATGGGTACATGAAGCATGGAGGGCCATTTGACTACATTTGTGGGCCTCAGACATTCCTGTTACCTAGAGGGTAAACATTTCTGGTAATGTTAAAAATTCAATGATGTGCACCTATTATCAGCTTTAATTATTGATTGGTGAAATGATGTCTGCTTGTTTAAAAAAGTATTTCTAGATATTTTATGTACCGTTTATCAAGTAAGTACTTTAGGAATATCTATTAATCCTCTTTTTCTATTTTGTCAAAGAAGTTTCCTCAGAGTGATCGTCCCTGTTTAATATTATGTGGGTTTTTATTAGGATACTTCAATATATGTGGTGGTCCTTCTTAAGAACCATAAATTAAGCCTGATATTTTGTAAGTGTTATTTGTTTTAAATCTCTTCTTTCCATTCAGCCTCAAGCTTCTTATTGTTAATCTTGATATTTCATTTGTGTTGTTTGAGGGAAATCAAGATATGTTTGGGCCTTGTCTTATGTCTCTGGTTCAATTTAACCTTTGTATTTAGGCTAAAAGTCTTTAGGATCTATTTTTCCTTGTCATACATTAAAAAGCTTATGTTTATCAAGTCCACAAGATATGCTAATATCTTTGGAGAAAGATATCATGAGTTGAAGGAGCTTTTAAATAATTTTCAGTGGAGTCATAGTTCTTTTGAAAATATCTAGAATATTTTATATGTTTTTTTGTTTGTTTTCTGGATTCCTTTCTAGATGTTTCTTTTTTGCCATCGTTAAATGAACAATATGGCACCTAAAGATTTTACTGCATGAACTAGCAAGATATTTCTAAAATCTTTCAATGCATTTTCATAGATGTTCAATAGTTCTCTCAAATCAATTCTGCTATAATGTTTCTTGACATCTCTCTATTGGAATATTCCTTGGTACCTCCATTTTTCATCCTATGCCTCTGACCATGGCCACCATATAGCTCTTTTTTTTTTTGTTCTTACCCTGTATTGATTGGCAACATAGTGTTGCATGACATGGAAATCCTATAGATAAAATGTAGTATGGAGCCCTTACCTGTATATTGGCATGGTATTGTGCTAATATACCATTAAAATATCAATTTCTTCAGGCCATTTCATGTATGGTAATGATTTCCTCCCTTTGGTACTCACCACATTGGCATTTAAGCATTTCTAACAGATGGAATGTTGGTATTTTTTATTTGACCCAATGTATAATGACTTCTTATGGTATCAGAACACAAAAGATTGTCACTGGCTCCCCTGTCCCCTGTATAAAGTTGATAAATAGAAGAGCTTCATGTATGACTAGCCAACCACTCAGGGAGTTCTAGCTATTATATAGAACCAGTTGTAACACAGTAGCTGTGGTGCTAAATCAATCAGTGATTTTGTCACAGCAAAATTAGACAGCAATTTGGTCAACAAGCATTTTTTAAAAAATACCTAATACTTTCCAGGTACTGTGCTAAGTACTGAGAATATAAAGAAAAAAAAACAACTCAGTCCTTGTTCTCAAGGAGCCCATTAATTAGCTTTTTTGAGTTCCTGCTCTCGCAAGAATCTAGTCTCAGAACACAGTCACTGTTATAATATAATAATAATGATGACAAAGAAAGCAACAGCAACATTATTAAGGATGATGACTAGAGGTAGTATTTGCATAGCACTTACTATGTGCAGCCACTGAACAAATATTATCTCATTTGATCTTTACAACAGCCTAGGAGGTAGGTGTTATCATTATTCCCATATTACAGATGGGGAAACTAAGGCAGAAAAAGATTAAGTCACTTGCCCTGAGATAATATAGGTAATAAATGTATGAAGTACGATGTGAACTGAGGTCTTCCTAACTCCAGGCTGAGCATTCTAACCTCTGCTCCACCTAACTGCCCATCCGGTATCATACTTGGTGGCAATCCCTAATCTTGTCATTGCCTCTCACCTTATAACATGGAGAATAGCATGTTGGACTTGAGGAGTTACAGTTAATATTATCTAACAAATTTAGAGTAAAGAGAGCATAGGAGGACTCATATAAGTTTTTAAATTTACTTGAAAAGGTTTTTAATAATGATGATAATAATAATAGCTAGCATTTACATAGCACTTTGCAGAACACTTTACATATTATTTCATTCTCACCAACAACCCCATGAAGTCGAGGTTATTATTTTCTTCGTTTAACAAAGAAACAGAATGAAAGTGGCTAAGTGAATGGCCCACAATCATAGAATTAATAAGCATCTAAAGCAGGGTTTGAACTTGTTTTTCCTGATTCCAAGTCTAGTACTCTAACCAGTGGGTAGAGTAGGTAAATACAAAATTACCAAGCAAATTTTATGAAACATTAATCTATTAAAGGCAAATTCATTGTGATACTATCAATTGATAGAACCACCCAGGATTGCATTGAGCTTCCTAACCAGTATCAACTATCATGCAAAAGAACTGGGCCTAATAACACAAATAGGGAAAATGTAATGGATAGGGAATTCTTTTTGCCTTGAATGGCAACAGTTGAAGAATTTGCCTATTAATACACATATCCTGGGCAGACTTAATTATGTTTGAAAAACCATGAAGGGTTATTTATTTTTGTTTGTTTGTTTGTTTTGTTTTGAGGAGGAGAGGAGGTAATGGTGATACAGACTGAGTTGTAATTCAATTTTTTTTTCTGTTATTCCAATTATTTCTGCTGCATAGGCCATAAATTCTACTTTAAACGGTTTTTTTTTAACTACTTAGGAACATTCTGTTGTGGTTGCATGCTCTTTTGGAAATCCCCAGGTCCCTCTGCTTCATCAGGTGCTGATTCATTTTCTTTTGTTTTGCAATATTTATTCATAGATATCTCGATTCTTTTATTTGATCTAGAGGCCATGTTCTCCTCTGTTATTAATATTTTTCCCTACTGGCTTATCTGCTTGTGCTTCAGGGTAAGTGGACTTTTTTTTTTCCTGATATCTTTTATAATTTTAGTCTCCCCCCCACCTTATTTTCTCCTCCTGCTCACTTTCTGACTCCTCTTTTGATGCTTTCTTACCTGGGGAAAGGATATCTGAGTCATTTTAGCCTTCTCCCAATTTTCATACCAGGTAATTCCCAATTTACCAGTCTCAGTCTCTGCCCCATATGAACTGGCCCCAGCTGGAAGCTGGGCTTTCTTCCTAAAGTTTAGTGGAGTGTCACACAGCTGCATAAATGTGTCCTGATACAATCTGCTCTGTTCCTCATTTTTTTCTGAGTACTGTTACAGTACAGAGTGCTGCCAGTCAGAAATGCTTCCCAGTCAGAACCAGCTTCTGCCTTTTGCTTTCCCATGGCATGGGAGGAAAGAGGGGTAGAATTGATTTCTATTGCATGTCTGTTCAAGTCAGCTCATTTAAGCCCTGACTATATGGTAGGTGGTAGAGGAAGGTTTGTTGAGTGAGTTAGATGTAAGGCTTGTAAGTGACTAGACTTCTCTGCTCTTAGTTCACTGAGTTTTTAAGTCATATGGGTTCTTGTTGTCCTAGACCACGGACACAGTTGAAACTTTTATCTCTTCAGATAATTCCTATTAAGTTTGTAGAGGTCATGAGAATCAAAGAAAGTGCCTTGTCCTCCATCTTGTTGGACACATGACCTAGAAAATGAGTAGTCTTTTTAATGAATACAAGCTTCTCTTTGAAATAAAGGTTCATCTTTTTACCATCAATATGCTTTCAGTGATGCTGTGTGAAAATGAGTAATGGAACACTATGCTCTCTGAAGACATAATATTGTTGATGAGCCAAAGGACAATGGAGAGATGGGGATGTGGTGGACAAAGAAAGGCTACAATATACCAACAAAAATACCTTGGCAGGACAAGGGGAATAAGGGCTATTAAAAGAGAATTATATGACCAGATATGCCACTGGGCAAGTCTTTATCAATAAACAAATCACAACATCCCACTTGGGTAATGCTGAAAGATCTCAAGGATTTCATGACACAACTTGCTTCTGAGTCTCCTCCTAACTGTCAAAGTGACCTTTCTGTTTCCTTTGTTGAAACTCCATCTAGCTCATGCCTTCTGATCATGGGTGTCCCTGGAAAAGTCTACAGGGCACTGTTCTTTTCTTTCTCTACAAAATCTCATTTGATCTCATCACTTCCTATGGTTTTAATTCATCTTTTTCCCCCAAAAAACACTTCCTGAATTTCATTATAAAAGGTGAATGCTACTGACATCCTCCGAGTGACCGTGGTCTGGCATCTTCCTCTCAAATTTCCCAACATGTCCAAGTCAGTGGTAAATTTTTGCCATTTTTACTTTTACAAAACACTTTGTCTACATTCTATTCTCTCCACTCCTACAACCACCAACCTAATTGAAGTTCATATCATCTCTCATCCAGACAATTGCAGTTTAATTCTTCTACCTACCTCCTCTCTGCATGCCAATCTTACCTCTATTTACCTGCCAAGGAGATTTTTGTAATGTATCATTTTGCCTCTGTACTGAATAACTTCCAATGCCTCCCAATTGCTTCTGGGACCAAATATAAAGCATATTGCTTGACATCTAAGGCTCTTTACAACCTAGTCCTTTTCTATCTTTCCTATCTTATTATCTTTGATTCCCTCCTACTCTGTTTTTGTTCAGTTATTTCATCCATAATTCCATTTGGAGTTTTCTTGGCTTTGTGGTTTGTCATTTCCTTCTCCAGCATATTTTACAAACAAAGAAACTGAGTCTTGCCCAGGACCACATAGCTAGAAAATATCTGAGTTCACATTTGAACTCAAGTCTTCCTGACTTGAGCCCCAGTGCACCACCTAGCTGAAGGCCTACTCTACAATCCAACTATGATTACCTACTTTCATTTCTCCACTCACAATTCTCCATTACCTACCTGTGTACCTTTGTTTTGGCTTACTTCCTTTCCAAAGACACACCTACATCTTAGTTTCCTTGACGTTTTTCGAGACTACTGAAATTCTGTCTTCTGAAGGAAACCTTTCCTGCCACCCCCAACTACTTGTAATTCCCTCTGAGATTATTTCCCCTCCACTCTGTCTATTTCTTGAATGTACCTAATTATTTACATGCTGTATCCCCTATTATAACAAAAGATCCTTGAGGGCAGGAACAATTTTTGCCTTTCATTGCATCCATAGTACTTAACACAATGCCTGGTCCACAGTAAAAACATAGCAAATTCTAATTGACTGATTGACATTTTGTGTATTGCCTATGGAAGAATCATAGGAGAACAGAGCAAAGCATTTGGCAGAATGAGAAAGTATGAATGGGTCATTATGTGGAAGAATTATTCACATCACCAAAATCATATATCCACAGAGGTAACTGTTTTCTGTATCATGCTTCAAGGTCTGCAAAACATTTGTCTACCTTATGTCACTGAATTTTCACAAGATCCCAATATGGTAGGAAGAAAAGGCTTGATTATCTCTATTTTCTGGCTGAAGGAATTGAGGCTGAGGTCAAAAGATGTCAAGGCACTTCCCAAATAGAGGAGCACTTTGGTACTTTGGGTAATACACCCCCAAGCTGCCAGTAAGTAGACTATAGGCCAAGAAAGAACCTTAAGAGGTCACATCATCAGACAGCAAGACACTTCAACAATCCTGGACAAATGAAAACTTACTTCCTTTTTAAAGGCATCCAAAGAGCTCCCTGGAGCTTAAATCAGGAGCCCATTACCAGGGCAGGAAATTCTTCCTCCTTTGGCCTCAAGTACTTACAACACAGCCTGGCTACCCTGGAGTTTGTATCAGGTTCTATCCTTAGTGGATGACAAATTACAGAATGTACAAATAAAATATCACTGAGTGGCCTTCATTAACATTACCATTTGAACAACTAGTTGAGCTGGATAGATTTGTAAATGAAGAAACCAAACACATTCATAAATTATTTTAAAAAAATTCCCTAGCAGAGAAATAAACATTTCAATGAATGTAATACAGAAATCCAGCAGATAGAAGACCTTCTTTTTCCATTGGTCCAAAAGAACTGGGTGTGGGGCTAACCTAAGTTTAGCTTCAGCTATCAATGCTGAACGCTGAACCTGAACTTTTTCAGTTTTTTTTTGTTTCTCTTAACTGACCTTTGATTCAGGCAATACCTGAAGCAGAATCTTCAGAAAATTTACTCAGAGGGAAAAGAAAGAAAGGCAAACAGGATAATTAACAAATTGCATAATTGAATATTGGTGATAAGGTTAAAAGATAATAATTTTCACAACACTTTATCACTTTATTTTTTTGGTATTTATTAATTTGTTTATTTTTAGTTCACAAGATTCATTACCACAATTCCTTGAGTTTCAAATTTTCTCCCCATCCACCTCCCCCCCCCCCGCCCCCCCCTCTTCTCACTCAGCATCAGTTCTCTCCAGGTAAATATGAAGACTGTCTGCTCCTCATTTCTTATAGCAAAATAGTATTCCATAACATGCATATACCACAACTTGTTCAGCCATTCCCCAATTGATGGGCACCCCCTTAATTTCCAATTCTTTGCCACCACAAAAAGAGCTGCTATAAACATTTTTGTACATATGGGTCTTCCTCCCACTTCTATGATCTTTTTGGGATATAACCCTAGGAGTGGTATTGCTGGGTCAAAGGATATGAAAGTATTTCTGGCCATTTGGGCATAATTCCAGATTGCTCTCCAGAAAGGCTGGATCAGTTCACACCTCCACCAACAATGCAGTAGTGTTCCAGTTTGTCCACATCCTTCCAGCATTTGTCATTTACCTGTTTTGTCATCTTAGCTAATCTGACTGGTGAGAAGTGGTACCTCAGAGTTGTTTTGATTTGTATTTCTCTAATCAATAGTGATTTAGAACATTTCTTCATATGTTTATAGATATCTTTAATTTCTTTCTCTGAAAATTGCCTGTTCATATCCTTTGACCATTTATCAAGTGGGGAATGACTTGTATTCTTATAAATTTGACTCAGTTCTCTGTATATTTTAGAAATGAGTCCTTTGTCAGAGACATATGTTGTAAAGATTCTTTCCCAATTTCCCACCACCCTCTTAATCTTGGTTATATTGGTTTTGTTTGTACAGAAGCTTTTTATTTTCATATAGTCAAAATTATCCATTTTACATTTTATAATGCTCTCTAATTCTTGTTTAGTAATAAAGTCTTTCCTTCTCCACAAATCTGACAGGTAAACTATTCTTGTTTTTGGAGATTTCTTACAGTATCAACCTTTATACCTAGATCATGCACCCATTTAGACTTGATTTTGGTATATGGTGTTAGATAATGGTCTATGCCCAGTTTCTGCCATACTACATACCAGTTTTCCCAGCAGTTTTTGTCAAATAGTGAGTTCTTATTTCAAAACTAGGGTCTTTGGGTTTATCAAACAATAGATTACTATAGTTGTTGACTTCTGAATCTCATTTGCCTAATCTATTTCACTGATCTACCACACTATTCCTCAGCCTGTACCAAGTAGTTTTGATGACTACTGCTTTATAATACAGATTGAAATCCAGTATAACTAGTTCACCTTCCCTAGCATTTCTTTTCATTAATTCCCTTGATATTCTAGACCATTTATTCTTCCAAATGAATTTTGTTACTATTTTTTCTAGCTCTATAAAATAGTTTTTTTGGTAAATTGATTGACATGGCACTAAATATAAAATTTAATTTAGGGAAAATTGTCATTTTTATTATATTAGCTTGACCCAGCCATGAGAAATTGATATTTTTTCCAATTAGTTAGATCTGACTTAATTTGTGTGAAAAGTGCTTTGTAGTTGTAGTCGTTTAGGTCCTCGGTTTGTTTGGGCAGGTAGATTCCTAAATATTTTATAATGTCTACAGTAACTTTAAATGGGATTTCTCTTTCTATCTCTTGATGTTGAATTTTATTGGAAATATATAGGAATGCCGAGGATTTATGTGAGTTTATTTTATATCCTGCAACTTTGCCAAATTTATTTATTGTCTCAAGTAATTTTTTACTCGATTCTCTAGGATTCTCTAAGTATATCATCATATCATCTGCAAAGAGTGATAGCTTGGTCTCTTCTTTCCCTAATTTGATTCCTTTTTCTTTTCTAATTGCTATTGCTTACATTTCTAGTACCAGATTGAATAAGAAGGGTGATAGCGGACGCCCTTGTTTCACCGCTGATCTTATTGGAAATGCTTCTAGATTATCCCCATTACATATAATATTTGCTGATGGCTTTAAATAGATGCTACCTATTATTTTAAGGAAGGCTCCATTTATTCCTATACTTTCTGGTGTTTTTAATAGGAATGGATGTTGTATTTTGTCAAAAGCCTTTTCTCCATCTATTGAGATGATCGTGTGGTTTCTACTAATTTTATTGTTGATATGATCAATTATACTGATGGTTTTCCTAATATTAAACCATCCTTGCATTCCTGGAATAAATCCTACCTGATCAAAGTGTATTATTCTTGAAATAAGTTGCTGAAGTCTTTTTGCTAATATTTTATTTAAAATTTTGACATCTATATTCATGAGGGAGATTGGTCTATAATTTTCTTTCTCGGCTGTATCTCTTCCTGATTTAGGTATCAGTACCATATTTGTGTCATAAAAATAATTTGGTAGGACTTCTTCACTAATTTTCCCAAATAGTTTGTAGAATGTTGGAATCAATTGTTCTTTAAATGTTTGATAGAATTCACTAGTAAATCCATCTGGCCTTGGAGATTTTTTCCTAGGGAGTTGACTGATGGCTTGTTCAATTTCTTTTTCTGAGATGGGGTTATTTAAGTAATTTACTTCCTCTTCAGTTTATCTGGGCAACTTGTATTTTTGTAAATATTCATCCATTTATCTAAGATTGTAAAATTTATGTGCATACAATTGGTAAAAATAATTTCTAATTATTATTTTCATTTCCTCTTCTTTGGAGGTAGATTCACCCTTTTCATTTTTGATTGTGATAATTTGGTTTTCTTCTTTCTTTTTTTATCATACTGACTAAGGGTCTACCAATTTTATTGCTTTTTTTCATAAAACCAGCTCTTAGTTTTATTTATTAATTCAATAGTTTTCTTAATTTCAATTTTATTAATCTCTCCTTTTGTTTTCAATATTTCTAATTTAGTATTTAATTGGAGATTTTGAATTTGTTCTTTTTCTAGGTTTTTCAACTGCATGCCCAATTCATTGACCTCCCTTTTCTCTAATTTAATCATGTATGCACTCAGGGATATAAAACTTCCCCTAAGAACTGCCTTTAATGCATCCCACAAATTTTGGTATGTTGTCTCATTATTATCATTCTCTTGAATTAAATTGCTAATCATTTCTATAATTTCTTGTTTGACCCCCTCATTCTTTACGATTAAATTGTTTAATTTCCAATTAGTTTTTAGTCTGTCTTTCCCTGGCCCTTTATTGCATATAATTTTTATTGCATCATGAACTGAGAAGGATGCATTTAATATTTCTTCCTTACTGCACAGAATTGTGAGGTTTTTATGCCCTAGAACATGGTCAATTTTTGAGTATGTGGCATGAACTGCTAAGAACAAGGTATATTCCTTTTCATCCCCATTCATTTTTTCCAGAGATCTGTCATACCTACCATCTCTAAAATTCTGTTCACCTCCTTAACTTTTTTCTTGTTTATTTTGAAGTTGGGTTTATCAGGTTCAGAGAGGGTGAGATTAAGCTCTCCCACTAGTATAGTTTTGCTATCTATTTCTTCCTCTAATTCCTTTACCTTCTCCTCTAGGAATTTGGAAGCTATACCACTTGGAGCACGTATGTTAAGTAATGATATTGCTTCATTCTCGATGGTGCCTTTTAGCAGGATATGGTTTCCTTCCTTATCTCTTTTAATTAGATCAAATTTTGCTTTTACTTTATCTGAGATAAGGATTGCTACCCCTGCTTTTTTTTTTTTTTACTTCAGCTGAGGCATGATATATTTTACTCCAGCCTTTAACCTTTACCCTGTGTGTATCCCTCTGTTTCAGATGTGTTTTTTGTAAACAGCATATTGTAGGATTATGATTTTTAATCCATTCTGCTATTCACCTCTGTTTTATGGGAGAGTTCATTCCATTCCTGTTTACATTTATGATTATTATCTGTTTCTTTCCCTCCATCCCATTCCCACCCCTGTTATTGATTATATTTTTTTCTCCCCTTCTCCCTTCCCCTCCTTAGTAGTTTTCCTTTTGACCACTGCCTCCCTCAGTGTTGCCTTATAAGCCCCCTCCATTTTCCTCCCCTTCCCCCTTACTTCTTCCCTCCCTACTAACCCCCCCACCTCTTTTGTAGCCTTTTCCCCCTCCTACTGCCTGTAGGATATTTTTATACTTAATGAAGTATGTTATTTCTTCTTTGCACCAAGAGTGACAGGAACAATTCTCATGCAAAGCTCCCCACCTGCCCCTCTTTTCCTCTAATATGATATATTTTGTGTCTCTTCTCCATAGAGTCCTATGCTTAACTGGTTGTTATTCCCTCCTTGCACCAGGACCAATGAGGGAAATGTTCCTATAATACTCATCTCCCTCCCTTTTTTTCTTCTGCTATATTTTTTTATGCCTCATTGTGTGGCATAATTTACCCTTTTCCACTTCATTCATTCCTCTTCTTCCATTGCAGTCCCTTTGTAGCCCTTAATAAGATTTTTTTAATCATCATTTTGTGTATTTTATACTCATACCCTCTACTTGTCTATAAAAAGTTTGCTCTTATTAAATAACAGGGTGTGTGTGTGTGTGTGTGTGGTTTCCTTGTTTACCTTTCTATGTCACTCTTGCATCTTGTAATTGGAGGTTGCATTTTCCATTGAGCTCTGGCTTTTTTGTCAGGAAGGTCTGGAAATCTGTTATATCATTGAATGACCATCTCTTTGCCTGGAAGACCCAAGCTCTTTTGCCTTCTGGAAAATTGTATTCCAGAATACAATACAAAAATACTGCCTCCAATCTTTCAGTGTAGAGGCTGCCAAATCCTGTGCAATCCTCATTGTTGTTCCTCAATATTTTATTGTTTCTTTCTGGCTGCTTGAAGTATTATCTCTTTTACCTGGTAGTTCTTGAGTTTGGCCACAACATTTTGAGGACTTTTCAGTTTGGGATCTCTTTCAGGAGGTGTCCAGTGGATTCTCTTGATTTCTATTTTACCCTTAGGTTCTAGTATCTCAGGGCAATTTTCCTTAATGAGCTCTCGGAGAATGTTGTCCAGGCTCATTTTTTCATCATGATTTCTGGTAGGCTTATGATTCTCAGATTATCTCTCCTGCATCTTTTTTTGAGGTCAGTTATTTTTCCATTGAGTTATTTTTCCTCTTTTTCTAATTTTTCATTCTTGTTGTTTTGTTTGACTAATTCTTGGTGCCTCAAAGAGTTATTTGTTTCAATTTGGTTGATTCTAGTTTTTAGTAAATCATTTTCCTTGGTTAGTTTTTGGAGCTCCTTTTCCATATCATACATTTTTCTTTTTAAGGAGCTGTTTTCTTCATTATAATGTTTTTCTAATTCTGCAATTTTGATTTTAAAATAATTATTCATTTTGTCTTCTATCTCTCACATTTGGTTTTGAAAGTTCCTTTTGAGATCATCTAGGAGAACTTTCTGTGCTTGGGACCCATTACCTGTTGATGTTTCAGCTGTGGGTATGGAGTCCACATTGTCTCCCTCTGAGTTTGGTTCCTCCCTCTGAGGATAGTAGGACTCCAGAGTCTTTGTAGTCTGCTTTCTACCCATTTTGAGACAAGGCCCAAGCCACACCCTTCCTCTCCCAAGCATTTACTGTTGAGGATTTTGCCCTGGGGCAATAGTTACTATGTTTTCAGGTGGGGGGGGGAGTTGGAGCAGGCTGAGTTCACTTTGCCATTCTGGTCCTTGGAGGTCCTGATAGGGGCTTTTTTCATAACACTTTAAATCCCACAAAACGCTTCATATATTATCTCATTTGATTTTTGAGTAGGTGATTTTATATTCATTTTACAGATGAGGAAACTGAGGCTTAAAGGCTAAGTGAATTGCCCGGAGTTTTATTAGCAATTTGTGAGACAAGATTAGAACCAAATGGGTTAATGAAATAATTCACTCTTTTATTAATCCTTTACATTATGCCAGGTACTGTGTGTGATATTGATCAGAAATACAAATGCAAGATAGAGAGTTTCTGTCCTCAAGGAGCTTACAATATAATAGTGGAAGGCAACACAAGGGAAGGGTTGTCCCTAGAAGTGGGAGGTCACAGGAACAGTAGAGGTATGGTGCAATCAAAGCATTTAACTTTTCCAGAAGAACAGAAGTACTGATTTGATGACTGTTACCAGAGTATGAGGTGAAAGTGAAAATGACTGGAAAGGGAACTGTATGGTTGCCTCAAGATTAATGAAATGACTGAGGGCCTGGAGCTTATTAGGTGAAGAAAGAAAATGAATTAAAAGGAGCCCTTCTAATGTGGAGTAAGATGCTGGTGAGAACCTAAGTTTTGCAGCCTTCATTTTACCCAGTAACTTCTAAAGGACTGAGTGAAGTGTTCCAACTTATCTTGGCTTGAATTCTGTTTGCAATGTTCCAACCAAACTCAACAGTGTCATAATTTCAAGATATTTTATCCCTTGGATTGGGATTAACTTGATAATTAGAAGTCTTTTCCTATTATACAGGTCATGTGGGGACAGAATAAAGAGGTTGTTTTGGAGGGATAGTGTTACACTAAAGAGAGGAATACAGTTCCCAAAATGTCTTTCATTCAATTTATGCCAGAGGGTCACTGTAATTAAGTGGACAGAGAGTAGGTAGAGCTCAGAATCAGAAAGAGCTGGACTCAAGACCTATCCCTACTAATACAGATTAGTAGTGCAAGCCTGGGCAAATCATTTAAAGTGCCCTGGAAATTCTCTGAATGTTAAGTGGTAGAATGGTCAACCTACATTGCATGGAGTTTTCATGACAGGAATTCCCAAGACCAGTGAAATTTCAGGTTTACAGAAAAATATTGGGAACAATTTGGACTTTTCCTATTAAATGAAATAATTAGCTACTAAATTGGTTTCTTTTCTTTAGGATAAAACATCTTGAATAGCTCTTTAAAACTGTCACAAAATAGCTGCCTCAAGTGATTCCTTTATTATGATATAATTCCTAATCACAATTTTCATGCAATAGGCTAGATATTAGAGATGACAAGAGACACAGTTTGTCTTTCCTGAGTACAGGATAATTATCTGTGAACTTAGTGGGTGTATAATTTAAAAGAACCACAGAATATTAGAGCAGAAAAGGATACTAGAGAACAGCTATTCCAACCCCCCAATTTAGCAAATGAGGAATCCATGGCTCAGAGAAATGAAACAATTTGTCTAAATCAAACCTTAAGCAATAACAGGGTAGAACCCCAATTTCTGGACTACTATACAACCCTCTTCATTTTTCACCTATGAACATGAGGCATCTACCTTTGTATGTTTACATTAAAATGGGCAACATGGTGGAAAATGGGGTCATTTAGAGTTAGAGGAAATGGATTTGATTACTAGATCTGTTCCTTACATCCTGGGTCAAGTCTCTTTTCTGGACCTTAGTTTACTCATATGGGTGTTGGAAACAACACAGAAGGAAGCCAGCAGAACCAAGAAAATCATTTGTTAAGTCACAGAATCATTGTGAAGAAATAGTACTTTGCAAGAGTAAATAATTCATTAAAATTTTTTTAAAATATTTTATTTTTTAAACTTCTATTTTTATTTTTATTTATTTTTTGCTTTTTGGAGGGCAATTGGGGTTAACTAACTTGCCCAAGGTTACATGGCTAGGTGTGTGTGTGTGTGTGTGTGTGTATAGGTGTTAAGTGTCTGAAGCCGGAACCAAACTTGGGTCCTCCTGACTCTGGGGCCAGTGCTTTACTCACTGCATCACCTACCCACCCCAAGAGTAAATAATTATGATTAATGTAGAAACAATCATGTATCTAGAAGAGCTATGATAAAATTCAGCTCCTCTCAGAGAGAGGATGGACATGAGGTATAGAAAAAACAATACATTTTCAGATATGGCAACTGTGTGGATTTTTTTTTTGCTTGTTATAATTGTTTGTTAGAAGGTTTGGTCTGTTGTTTTTTTCTCTTAGTTAATGGTTTGGGGTAGAGGAGTGAGGAATAGTAATGTTCTACCCCACCACCAAAAAAAAAAAAAGATAGCCATTGAAACATTTTTGTAAATGAACTGAAGAAGATAGAACTTCAGATGGAAGGACAGTTAAGCAGAACAATTTATATATTTCTTTTTAAAAGCACAAGCAGTATGAAGTGGAAATTCACAGTTTCATACACAATCTTTTTGTATTATACTATCAATATGGAAATGTTCTCTTTTGATGTTTAAGTTCAGAATAAAAAAAATTAAACGGAGTGGAAAAATGACAAAGTTGGAATAGATAACTTCCAAAGGTCCTGCAATTTCTCCATCTCTAGTCCTATATGAAATTCAAATTTCATTAAAATCATGAAAGGGATATTTCCGTAGAATAAAAGGAAAGTGTGTGTGTGTTTGAGAGAGAGAGAGAGAGACAGAGAGACAGAGACAGAGAGAGAGAGAGAGAGAGAGAGAGAGAGAGAGAATGTGTGTGAAAAGAAAAGAAAGGGAAAGAGTATGAGGACAGGAAAAGGGAATAAAGAGAAAGGAGGAAATAAAATGGGATACTTATCTCTGATCTGAATAATGAGCCAGAGGGTTTGTTGAATTCTTAAGAACAATGTTTGTGCAGGTTAAATTATCACTATTCTTACTTTTGCAAATAACAACAAAGGTCCATTTGTGTTCTCTATGGAACAATGGACTCTGAGCTCCACTTTCCTCACCTGTAAAATGAAGGAAGTTGAATTGAAGACCTCTAAGACCCATGTTCCCCCTGCTTTCAAATTGTTAAATGTGGCTCCTGAACCTGAAAGATGTAGTAAAGGGAAGGATGGATTGGCCAAATTTTCAAGGGACCACAACATCTAATCAAGGCTCAAGTACCTTATTGGTACAGTCTGACTTACTGATATCTGCTCTAATTTCTAAGTAGTCTTGTATACTGAGACTTTGAAGAATAGTCTGGTTGGGTCTTTGGCCAAGATATTTGGGCTGAAACACTAACTCTGGTATTAACTAGCTTATACAATCATAGACCAATTGCTTGAAATATCAGAGCTTCCATTTCCTTATCAGTAAAATGGATGTAATAGTAATTATAATGAGTTATTTATCAGGGCTATTGGGAATAAAGTGTTATATACCTATAAATTAGTAGTAGCAGTAGCTTCAAAGAATGATTGATATCCACTTAATAAAAATAGTTCTACCATTTGTTATTGCTGTTACTTGATCACTCAATCATGTCTGACTCTTTCTGATCTCACGGACTGTGTTCATGGGGATTTCTTAGCAAAGATACTGGAGTGTTTTACCATTTCCTTCTCCAATGTGTCCCAATTTTACAGGTGAGGAACTGGGGCAAACAGGGATTAAGTGATTTGGCCAGGGTCACACAGATAGTAAATGTTTGAGACTGGATTTGAACTCAGATCTTCCTGACTCTAAAACCAGTAGTGCTCTCTCTACTGTGCTACCTAGCTGCCCAGCAGTACTAACCTTAGAATTTCATTAATCTCACATAGAATGCCAGCTATTTTGGAAGTATTTATCAGAAGAATTAGGATGGTGTAGTAGAAGGAACATTGCACTAGCAATCACACAGCTTGACCTGTAATTACAGCTCTCCTGAGTACTAACTTTGTGATCCTGGACAAGCTGATTCTCCTCTATGGGCCTTGGTTTCCTTATCTGTAAAGTGAGGAGGCTTGGACTAGATGATCTTTATTATCCCATCCAACTCTAGAATTATGATCCTTTTTCATCCAAAAGAATGAGCAAAACGGATTAAATTATGTTTGAAACTTTTGTTTAAGAAGTTCACATTTTCAATTCTAAATAGGCAATTCTTGCATGTCATTATCTCAGGGCTAAATCAAAAGGCTTAAATACATCACTGCTGGTAATATCAGATGAGAGTATTTACCAGGGTTGACTCTCTGTGACTCTTTGACTGTTTTAATAGTAATCTTATCATTTGTTATTTCCTATCAAATGAAAATATTTTAAGAGTCTTAGGACAGATGACATTGCAGAGATGAAAAAAGTCTGTTGTCTCTATAAGCATGCAAAAATAATCAACTCACATTACCAAAAGGACCTGTGGAAAAACCTCCTGCTTAATAAGTAAACTGGAGTCATAACCAGATTTTTATGGCACCATAATCACTGTAGCTAATTGTGTTCTTTCTCCCTTTTATAGGATGAAGGGGATTTGAAAGGCTTTCAAGAATTCACTTCAACTCTTAGATGTTTTGATAAAACATCATTTTGTACCTATTATTAGAATGGAAGTAAGCTGTTAGTAAGAATATAGGATTATAGGATATATGCTTAGCTATTGTTCCCAAGGGTTAAAGAAATTCTGCATTAGCACAGAAATAGGTAAAGATATAGTACACTAGAGAAGAATATTGACATTTACAGGCAAAATAATACTGTGAAAGGTACAGAGGAACCCAACTCTTTTATTTTTTTCCATCAGTGATCTAAAAGGGCTACTAGATAAAATAAGGAACAAAAAAATCAAAATAGAAATTTCAGTAGTTCCTTCATGTAACCTGTGGCCAAACCAAAATATAGCCAGAAATGCTCTTTCCAATGAATTCAACAACACTTGTAAGGCAAAAAGACTAGAAGGTTCTCAACCTCAGGAATACTTAAAAGTACTGTTATAGAGAAAACTCTAGGGAATTAAGAACTCTGCAGTATTCTGACCAGGGAGGATCCTAACAGGAATAGAAGAGGCAATATCTTGATGAAGAAGAGCTGAAAGGGCAGAGATGACCCATTGTGTCCTTATTAAAGGGGCCTCAGGGAAGATAGATGGCTCCCTAATATTCTCATCAGTGACACCTTACAGAGCTCTGACTGGGAACACTAAAGAATACCTACCATGGAGGTGGAAGCCCCAGTGGGAACCCAGGCAAAAAGTTTCAGAAGAAAAAATATTTTGATCTTCCTATTTAAGAATATGGGTATAGGTAAATCTGAGCCTTGTCAATAAGACCTAAATCAAGAACTCAAGCTAGAAAATATTATGAAAAAATTTTGTGAGTTAAGATTCATCTAAGAGGGATAACCAGAAGAAGATAATGCAACAACTAAAAACAGAGAACAGGAAAAGAAAATGGTTGGCCACAGGAACAATATGACTACTTGGAAGAAATTAATAAAGAAAGTGAAATCTATGAAGGAAAGATATGGAAGAAACATTAATGGCTTTGAATAGAAGGTAGCAAGCCTTACCTATGAAAGAAATTTTCCTCATCTGATAAATGATCAAAGGATATGAACAAATAGTTTTTCAGACAAAGTAATAAAAGCTATCTATAGTCATATAAAAAAGTGTGCTAAATCACTATTGATGAGAGAAATGCAAATTAAAATACACTGAGCTATAGCCTCACACCTGTCAGATTAGTATGACCAAAAAAAAAAAAAAAAGGAAAATGACAACTTTTGAAGGGGATGTGTGAAAATTAAAGCATTAATGTACTACTGATTCAACCAATCTGGAAAGCTATTGGGAGCTATGCCCAATGAGTTATAAAACCATGCATACCCTTTGGCCAAGCAATATCACTAGTAGGTCTGTATTTCAAAGATCTAAAAAACAAAAAAAGAAAAGGGACTATGTGTACAAAAATATAGCAGCTCTTTTAGTGGTGGAAAAGAATTGGAAATTGAAGGGATAGCCATCATTTGGAGAATGGATGAACAAGCTGTTGTATAAGATAGTGATGGAATACTATTGTACTTTAAGAAATGATGAGCAGGATGCTCTCCGAAAAAAGTATGGAAGACTTACAGGGACTGATACAAAATGAAGTGAGCAAAACCTGCAGAACATTTTACATAGTAAAAGCACTATTGTATAATGATCAACCATGGATAACTTGGATATCCTCGACAATAAAATGATCTAAAACAATTCTGTAGGATTTATGATAAAAGGAGCTATTCTCCTCCAGAGGAAGAACTGGTAGAGCTTGAAAGCAAATCAAAGACACTTTTTCTTTACTTTATTTTTCTTGTTTTTCTTTTTTGTCTGTGTTTTCTTTCATAGAATGATTTAAATAGAAATGAGTTTTTCATGACTATGCATGTATAAACTAGGTCAAATTGCTTGTCTTCTCAATGAGAGGGGAAATGAAGGGATGGTGAGAATTTAAAACTCAAAATTTGAAAAAAAACATTAAAATTATTTTTACATGTAATTGAAAAAATATTAAATTATGTTTAAAAAAGAGAATCCATGGAAATTTGAATGGATTTATCAGGAATCAGTGTCTCCAGAGGTACAACTTTTCAGCCAAGATAGTGGAGTAGAAAAGTGCTCAGTGGAGCTCTTCCAACATTCCATTTCAAATAATTTTAAAATAACACCTCAAATCAAATTCTGGAAATGGCAGAGCCAGCAAAAGATGAGAGACATTCTTCTAGGCCAAGACAACATAACAATTCAGAAAAAAAAGATCTATGACATGAGGAGGAGGTTGGCCTGGGGCCTATGTGGATGATATACCAGCGGTGAGAGTAGGTGGTGGTGAGAGAGTAAAAGCAGCACAAAAGATTTAGCATCTTTCACATAAAAGAGGTGAAGGACTTGGATTATGATACTCTGGCACACAAAGGACCTGGGATTACAACCAAGAATAACCTATCCAGCAATTCTGAATATAATCCTTCATGGGAAAATTGGATATTTAATGATACAGAGGCCTTCCAAGAATCTCTGATGAAAACACCAGAGCTGGATAGAAAATTTGATTTTAAAACACAAAACTCAATAGAAACATAAAAAGTTAAACATAAAAGAGAAATTATAAAAAAGGACTCAAAAAGATCAAACTGTTTAATTGGAATTTGAAAGGATGTTCATCAAATGGGGAATGACTGCACAAGTTGTGGTTATGATTTGATGGAGTACTACTATACTATAAAAATGACAAGGGGGTGGTCTCAGAACAAAAACATGGCAAGACATATACGAACTGATACAAAATGAACTGAGAAGAAACAGGAAATTATTGTGCACATCAATAGCAATGTTATAATAATGATCAACTATGAAAGACTTGGCTACTCTGATAAATAAAATGATCCAAGATAATCCCAAAGGATTTATGATGAAAAAATGCTACCTACCTCTAGAAAGAGAACTGATGAACTCTGAGAGAAAATTGAAGTAAAATTTCCTAACTTTATTTTTTCTTGCTTTTTTGGAAATACGACTAATATGGAATATATTTTGCAAGATTTCACATGTATATTTGATATCATATTGCTTGTCTTAGTAAGCATGGGGCAGGATAGGAGAGAGGCAAATATTTTGAAACTAAAAACCTAAAAAGAAAAGAATCTTTAAAATAAATAAATAATGAATTACAATTTTTAAATATAAACAATATGGATAAATTGTTTACCTTTCTATATGGGAAGGTAATATAAGAATCCTCTCACAATTTTATCACCATTAGGGAGTTAGAAGAATTCTATGTAGAAAGAGGATGTGGGAGTAAATCAGTTATGTTGGGATGAGGTGAAAAAAAGATTGGTGAGAAAGGAAAATTATCTCACCTAAAAGAGGCACACAATGGTGAGCTTTTACAGTGGAGGGGAAAGTGGGGGGAAGGCAATGCTTGAACCTTACTCACATCTAAATGTGTTCAGAGAGAATACACACACATACACACACACTCAATTTGTAATAGAAATCTTTTACCCAACAGGGAAATGGGAGAGGAAGAGGGAAAAGGAAAGGGAGGGGGTGTGATAAAAGGAAAAGCAGATAAAAGAATTCAGTGGTCAGAAGCAAAACAGATTTTAAAGGAGGGACAGGATAAAAAAAGAGTGAGAAGAAGAAACACAAGAAAACAGGATGTAGGGAAATGCAGTTAGTAATAATAACTGTGAGTATAAATGGGATGAAATTACCCATACAATGGAAGCAGATAGCATTGTGGATTAGAAACCATAATCCAAGGATACGTAGTGGAGAAGCAATACATTTGAATTAGACACACACGGAGAGAGAATTAAAATAGGATACTGTAGCAGAATCTATTATACTAAATTAGTTTGCTTATGGAGTGCCATGACCATCATACCACAAAAGAATTATTTTACAGAGTTAGAAAAAAATGGTACCAAAATTCAAGTAGGAAACTAAAGGTCAAGAACATCAAGGGAATCAATTTAAAAATGTTAAGGAATTCAGTCTAGCAGTTGCACATTTCAAACTATATTACTAGATAGTAATCATCAAAAGAATCTAGTACTGGCTAAGAAATAGAGTGTTAGATAAATGGAACAGTTCAGGTACACAACATACAACAGTAAATGACCATAGTAATCTAGTGTTTGATAAACCTAAAGATTCAATCTTTTGGGGATAAGAACACAACACTTAACAAAAATTGCTAGAAAAACTGGAAAGCAATTTTGTAGAAACTAGGCATAGAATAAGATAAGGTCAAAATGGATGCATCATTTAGACATAAATGGTGACATCATAAATAAAATGGAGGAGTATGGAAAAAATATACCTGTTAGATTAATGAATAAGGGAAGTGTTTATAACCAAAGAGGAGATACGGAGAATTATGGGAAGTAAAATAGATACATTTTATTACATGATTATTTTTTTCACAGACAAAACTCATACAGAGTTAGAAGGAAAACAGGAAATGGGGGAAATTTGTAAAAAGTTCCCTATTAATGCCTTCATTTTAAAATTATGTAGGGAATTGAGCCAATTTTATAAAAATAAGAGTCATTCCCCACTTGCTAAATGGTCAAAGGATGTGAATAGTCAGTTTTCTGAAGAATGCAGATATCAAAAATCACATAAAAATGCATCAAATCACTATTGACTAGAGAAATGAAAATTAAAACAACTCTGACACCTCTGCACATCTACCAGATTGACTAACATGACAGAAAAGCAAAAAACCAAATATTTGAGGTAATGTGGAAAAATTGGAATACTAATGAAGTTCTCAACCACAACCACTCTGGAGAACAACTTGGAACTGTGCCCAAAGGTCTATAAAACTGTGTGTTCCTTTTAACCCAGCAAAACCACTACTAGGCCTGCATCCCAAAGGGATCAAAGAAAAAGGAAAATGACCTGGTCATGCAAAAATAGTTATAACCATTTTTTCTAGTGGCAAAAATGAATGGAAACTGAGAGGATACCCATCACCTGAGGAATAGCTGAAAAAGTTGAGGTATATATTTGTGATAGAATACCACTGTGCTATAAAAAATGATGAGCAGGGCTCAAGACATTGATCCAAGTCAATTGCAAAGGACTCATGCTGAAAAATGCTATCCACCCACAGAGAGAACTGATAAAGTATAAGTGCAGATTGAAGTATATTTTTCTTACTTTATTTTTTATTATATTACTTTGAATTTTTTCTTCTGAAGCATAGCCAACATGGAAATATGCTTTGCATGACTTTACATGTATAACTGATTCCAAATCCCTTGCCTTCTTAACAAGGTGGGGGGCAGAAGAGAGGGAGAGAATTTATAACAAAAATTTTTGAAAATTGATTGCTAATATTTTTACATGAAATTAGGAAATAATTAACAAAATAAATGAAAATATTTTTAAAAGGATAAAAAAGAAATCAATGACTTCTAGAAATAAAGAAAAAATATTTGAACAAAAATTTTAAAAGAGAAAAAAACCCCTAGAAAACATAAAGTGCTTTCTATTAAAAATAATCAACTTGGGAAATTATCTAAAAAGAGACAAGTTAAGAGTAATCAAACTATGTGAAATCTATGAGATAATAAGAGGGCCTTATACTATATTTCAAGATATCATAAAAGTGAGTCATCTAGACTTATTGGAACCAAAGTACAAAATTAAAATTGAAGAGGGACACTGGTGATTTCCTGAAAATACAAAAAACTTTCATGAAAATCATAGACAAAATCTAGAATTTCCAAGACAAAGTTAAAATATGGTAAAAAAAAAATAGCTAGAAAGAAAGAGTTGAAGAATAAAGGATCTCTAGTCAGGGTCATATAAGACTAGGAAGCTACTGCAATAAAAGAAAAGAGATATTGAAATATAATATCTCAAAAGACAAATGACAAAAGACTTATAATCAAGATCTCTGTAAAACTGAGTATAATCCTAAAGGGGGAAATAGACTCTGACTGGAAGGGAAGACTTTCAAGAATTCCTGACAAAATGACCAGGGCAGAAACTGTGACATATATATATATATATATATATATATATATATATATATATATATACCTCTAATAAATATTAATGCAAAAGTAAATATGATATTTTCAAAGAAGAGTATCTTATTCACATGTTTTTCATCATGACCATGCTGATCTATATTAGGAATGCAGACTGGACACAATACTAAGGAAAATGTAAACATAATATGCTCTATTAACAACAATTATCAGAATGGGGGAGGGGTCAATGGAATGATTGATCAGGGGCAAACTTTTAAAAATATTTTGGAGGGCAATTGGGGTTAAGTGACTTGCCCAAGGTCACACAGCTAGTTTTTGTGTTAAGTGTCTGAGGCTGGATTTGAACTCAGGTCCTCCTGATCACTGTGCCACCTAGCCACGCCATGGGCAAACTTTTCATGTCGGAAAGAGACTAGGTCAAAGTTTCTGTGCCAATCAGTAGTGGAACTGGACCATGAATTTCTTCTATACTATTAGTCTGGATAAGATAGTGAACTTCATCCTCAAACAAACAACCACAGAATTCATTAGCATTTCTGTACGTTACCAATTAACTCCTAGGAGGAAGATTCACAAAGGGAAATTTCTTTCAACAAAATTAATTAATTGTGTACCAAGATATGCACAGGAAACATGGGAATACAATTATAAAATATTCTTTTCAGAAATAGAACTAAATGTTTGCCAATATGTGAATTGCTCACAGTTAGGTATCCCAATAAAATAAATGTATTACCTAAATTAATTTACTTATCCAATGCTATATCAAATTACAAAAGTATTTCTTTAAATAGTTGTAATAGCAATAACAATTTATTTTAAAGGACAACAGTTAAATTATCAAGGAGAATAGTGGGGTTGAGAGAAGGGGAAAGGATGATGGCTCAGATCCCAAAATATATTACAAAACAATAATCAGTAACATTATTTGACCCTGGTTAAAAAAATAGAAAAGATGATAGGGTAAAGACGTTACTTCTGGGCTAAATATTCACCTTTTACATGTATGTCTAAGAGAAGAGTTTATCACGAAACTAAAGATAGAAAGGAACAGAGAGGATAAAATGGACAAATTTGTTTAAACAAAATTAAAGAATTCTTAGACAAAAGCAAGGTAGTCAAAATCAAAAAAGTAACTGAGAAAAATCTTCACATCAATTTTTTTTATAAATGTCTGATATCTAAATCATATAAGGAAATTATTCATATATACTAAATGACTCGATCTCCAATAGATAAATGATAAAATGATATGAACACATTTTTCAAAGAAATAAACAAGAACTAAGCTTCTTGAAAATGAAGTCAATATTTTCAATCAGTCAAGCAATAAGCAAACATTTATTAAGTGCCTGCTGTTACAGATACTTGCTAAGCTCTGAGATACAAAGAAAACTAAAACACAGTCCCTGCTCTTGAGAAGATCACAGTGTAAATGAAAGTATACAAACTATGTACACAGAAGTCATAAACAAGAAAAACTGGAGATAATTAACAGAGGGAAGGCACAGATTTAAGGAGAATCACGTTAGCCAAATGTGATTTGAATCTCCAGTGCTTATCACAGTGCCTGGTTCTTAGAAAATGTTAGTTGACTGATCAATTCTAAGTTTCCTTCTGGTTTTTATTCTATAATCCTATCATATGGCTCCCCTATAGTTACTTAAAATTATTTATGTTACCCTCCTTTCCTTTTCTAGGAACTCACAACACTTCCCAGTAACTGTCATTATAACTTCTTGCTATCAATCATCATCCATCTTCTGTCTCCATGACTTGTCATAAGTGGTCCTCCATGGCTGGAATGTACTCTTTTGTAAACTCTATCTCTCAGAATCCATGGCTTGCTTCAAAGCACAATTCAGGTATTACCTTCTAGATGAGACCCTTCCCAGTTCTGCTCATTTATTAATGTTCTCTCACTGTCTTGAACATACTTCCCAGTGAATATGTTGTATTCTCTCAATATACTGTATACTTCTTGTAGGCAGGAATTGTTTTGATTTTTATATTGGTATTTCCAACACATGACTTCAAAACACTTTACAATTTTAAAAAAGCTCTTTTGTAAATAATTCCTTTTAATTTGCCTTAATTGTGAATTTAAGTCATCCTGGTCCCATGCTTGAAAGATATCACTGAGAAAAAAATTGTAAAATCCGATTCAGAAGAGAGTAGGTTTTTATAGGAGAATTTAGCTCCCAAACAAACAAAAAATAATTTTTTTAAAGGAAAGGGCTGATTCTTTGGTTTTCTGATTAAGAGGATCTTCATATTTACAATCAAATATTTTTGAGCATATACTCTGAGTTATACCTCAAAGATATAGAATTCTATTACATGGGCCCTGCCCAGAAGGACCTTACAATCTTTTAGGGAGTTAAGACTCTCATTTAAAAGAAAAAAATATAAGGCACAGTTGAAAAAGTCATTTAATAAAAAAAAATGTATAGTAACAAGCATCAAGTGAGTGTTACAGACACCTAAGGCTACAGACATAGAGGACAGAATTCACTATCCTAAAATAACACTAATGGCCAAATGCCCCCCAAATAGATAAATATGTTTAATAATTTCTAGTTTAAAAAGATGCTCTGTGGTCAGTTCTCTAAACAGACTCTTTACCACTCAGCCAAATAAAACATTAGCAGAATAACACTTAGGAGATTTATTTTCCAAAGGAAATATTGGTTCAAGTGTGCGTTTTCTTTCTTTCCTTCTTGAAAAATCCATGATTGTTATTAATGGCATCCTTCTGGATAAAATCAACACCATCAGCTGATGGTATTCAGAGGTCAAAGCAAATATAGGAGGCCTATGGTTTTATCTCAACCATTGCCAACCCTGAAGTACAAAGTAAATGAGAAAAAAAAATAGGAAACATGTTTAGCAGCATGGTAGACAAATGGAGGAGAGTCAGAATGTATTTAAACACATTCTCCACCCCCGCCAAACTGCTTCATTTGCTGGTCCCCTGAGCATTTCATCTCTTTTCCTTCATGGCTTTGCACAAGCTCTCTCTCATACTTATAATTCATTTCCTCCTTACCCTCTCTGATACCATGCTTAGAAATAACTTTCTACTTAAATTATATTCTTTTTTTTTTGGTTTAAATGATGCAACTTCAATCAGTAAAATGTAAACTCTTTGAGAGATGAAACTTTTTTTTTCCTTTGTATCCCCAGCAGTTACCACCCTGCATTTCATAGTGGTTAATAGTTAATAGGTGGTTAATAGTTGCTTTCTGAGTTGGGCCTAGCCGGTTTCTCTCACAATTTTGAGACATCAAATGACTTGGCCGGTCAAAATCGAAGTTAGAGACAGGATAAGAAGCCAGGTTCAAGTCCAGAGATCTTAAACTAAATTGTGATATGCCATTCCCTCGATTCAGAGTTTTTAACCAAGGGTCTGTGAATAGCTTTTAAGCACTCCATGAACTTGTATCAGAATAAATTTCATATTTATTTCAACATAACTGATTTTCCTTGTAATCCTCTACACTTTATTTTTTGAACGTAAAAGCATTATTCTAAAAATGGTCTCTGGGGTTCACCAGGCTGTCAAAGAGGCTGGGAGGGCAGGGGTGGGGGGAGGAAAGCAAAGTCTTTATTAAGCAGACACTACATGAAAGGCACTATGCTAAGTCCTTTATAATTATTTTCTCAAAAGTGTCTATGACACAGGAAAAGTTAAGAACCCATCACTTAGATAGATGTAAGATAGATACAAGATATTCCAGTCCAACAAGATGTTTGGGCTGAAGTTTCAAATCAAGATTCAAATGAATTAAAAAATAACTATATAATCCAAATCTTATTTGGTTCACTTGATGTTCACTCAGATTTTGATTGTGGACAACTGCCTGAAACTACTGGTATTTTAAACATTTTAGGCCAGTTATTTCAGGCATGGAGGGACAAAATCTATCAATATACAAGAGAGTCCATAAACAAAGCTATAACTAACATGGAGGGTATACAACTTTGCCTCAAGAGCCTGAAAATAATTTTCCTGATCTTTTTCAAGTTCATTCTGTCTCTTGAGCCTAAAAGAAACACCATTACCATCATCAATCATCATCATCATCAAGCATTTATTAAGCATCTAGTATGTGCTTCTCTGCATATATATCCCCATGTGTAATACAGTTATTTGTTTACTGGGCAGCTAGGTGTTATAGTAGATAGAGTGCCGGTCCTGGAGTCAGGAGGAGTTGAGTTCAAATTTGATCCTGAAAACTTATTAGCTGTGTGACCCTGTGCAAGTCATTTAATCTTGTCTGTCTCAATTTCTTCATCGTTAAAATAAGGTGGAAAAGAAAAAAATGGCAAACCTCTCCAGTATCTTTGCCAAGATCTCAAAAGGTATCATGAATAGTTAGACACAACTGAAATAATTGAACAACAAAACACAACTCATTTCCCTTATTAGAATTCTAGCTTCCAGAGAGAGAGGATTGAATCAGCATTGGGTAGTTGATAGAGTCAAGTCTCTGAATCAGAAAGGAGGCAGAAAAGAGAGGGGAGTAAAGAAGTCTTGCCTTCTACAAATAGTGCCTATGTCACCATAGGAAAGCCATTTAAGATCTTAGTATGTGTTCCCATTTAGGCAACTCTTTCTGACTGTAAATTGTAGAGAATTTTATCTGCATTTGCAAGAGGGAATTTCCTCTTCCAGATGTTCTTTATACCAGTGCAGTCACTGGGTCACTACTATCTCTTTCCTTCTTTTATATCTAAGTGCCATATAATAGATGCTTATTGGTTCCTGAATTCTGAAAATAATATGCCATATATTTGTAAACTATATCATAAATTGAAAATGCATTTGCATGCAATTTCATTAGATTCAATCTCCACAAAAACTCCTGGAGATAGTACTGATTGATATGGCCATTAACCCCATTTTGTAGGTGAAAAAGCTAATGTTATACATAGTTAAGAAGGACTTATGTGAAATGAACTAAGAAGAAAGGCTACATTTCCCTGTTGTGTATCTACGTCAAATATCTGTACAGGCTTCATAAAGCAGAAAACATTTAATAAATATTCAAGAACGAAGGTCTAGTACACTCAGAAGAATAGCTATACCTCACTATCTTTCTTATTTCTTATTTTCCTGCTAGCTCACTCCTTCCTGAATTCCTTTCTGTATTTGGTTATTTTCAATGATACTTTTTCATGATCTCATTCCTCCCTATATTTAGTTTCCATTGCTATAAGGTGATTCTTTCTCATATTTTTTTCTGTTCCAACCTTTTCTTGATTTAAGACATTTGAAATGCCAAGTCAACTGAAAGTCATTCGTCTACAAAAAAAGGCTTTATAGAAATGCAGAAATTGGGCCACTTGCTAGAGCAGGCTGAATCAGTGTCCAAAGGCATCACTAGATGTACGACACCATAACTATTCTACTGGGTCAGTTCTGTGGTCTCTCCTGAAAGTGCTCATTTGTCCTAGTCCAAGTTGAGCTGTGTATCTGGTTTTCAGTGCTGTTTACTCATGAATATCTTTCAAATTTTTGATTCTGCAAAGTGGTGATAAAATTAATCAGGCCTTCATTTGAAACACTTGAGTGATGACCATACTTCACTGGATGCAGGATGCCACACAACTCATTAAGAAAAAAATAATCACAAAAACATTCTATTACAAAATCCTCTTCTTTGGTTATCTTAGTTTGGTCTTTTTATCCATCAAAATGGTCTGCTCCCACCTGAGCCTGCCAGGAAAAGACATTACTCCTGCCAGGTAGATTGCAGCACATATGGAAGATTATAAATCATTTTGTCACTCTGAGACAATCGCAAATTCATTGGCTCCCAGAGGATACAACATTATATTATAAAGTCTAACATTGCTTCTTCATAACATGCCCACTGTCAGGAAGTCACAGGGTATACTGGGGGTGATTGCTTATCATTCTCTTAATAGCTTGATTTAAAAATTTACACTAGGAATTCTTTATCATTGGACTGGAAACTGGATTGGAGAATATTAAAACTGAAAGGACCTTAGAGGTCATCGATTCATTTATTCATTGACTTGTTCATTCATTCATAATCCAATATGTATTCTATGTGGAATTCCTGAGAACAAAATCAAAACATTTCCTGTTCTTGAGAAGCTTATGTTCGTGACTTATATCTTATATCTTATATCTTAATATCTTCACCTCAAGGAATTTATAATCTATTACCTAGTTGAATCTCTCATTTTATTGGATAAAATTATAATCAAATGAATCAAATAAAATTATAATCAAATGAATCAAATAATACTCACATAATTGAAATCTCATTTGGCTCACTTGATGTTTACTCAGACTTTGATTGTGGATACATTCCTGAAACTACTGGTGTTTTCAACATTTGAAGCTAGGTATTTCAGACACGGAGGGGCAAAATCTATCAATATACAAGAGTTCATGAACAAAGCTGTAACTAACATGGTGACCATACAACTTTGCCTCAAGATTCTGATGACTCAGACAGAGTGGATTCTGAAGGGATGTGTTGTGCACAGCACAGTGTCTGCCATCTTCATAGCCTATCATAGGGTCTGTTACCATGTAGTAGCTTCACGTAGTACAAGCAACACCTCCAGGGTGCTTTGGCATCAGTAAGCCACAAAGGCCAGTGCACTATCATCTGAGCTGTTCCTTACCATGGATCTTCTCATCAACTGACCCAGGAGGCCCGGGTCTCTCCTATTCTACTAGAACAACTGTGTCATCAAAAAACTATTTTTGTCTTCAGTGATAAAAATGACTAATTGTGGCTCTAATTTTGACAAATAGAAGATCTGAACATCTGCATGCCATAGTTTCCTCTCTAAAAGCATGTAGGTGGTGCAATGGATAGTGTACTGGGCTTGGAAGATTAGAGTTCAGATCAGGCCTTAGTAGCTTTGTGACCTTGGGCAAGTCATTTAACCTTTGTTTGTCTCAGTTTCCTCATTTGTAAAATGGTCATAATAATAACACCTACTTGCAAAAGTGGTTGTGAGGATTTTATAATATCATATTTGTAAAGAACTTAGAATAGTATCTGACATATAGTGCTATATGAAGTGCTACTGTTGCTGTTGTTAAAAACTCCAGAGGAAGAAAAAATATATATATAAGATTTTATATGTATTAGTTACAGCTATCAAACACCATAAATCAATAGTTATTCATCAATAAATATTCATTAAGCATCTAATATGTGCCAAACACTCTGCCAAGTTCTGAGGATACAATGAAATGTTAAAACAAAAAATAAAACAAATGAACAAAAAAATCCAGTCCCTACTCTCAAGGAGGGCAGATAGGTGGAACAGTGGATAGTTCCTGGCCTGGATTCAGGAAGACATCTTCCTGAGTTCAAACCTGGGCTCAGACACTTCCTAACCCTTTGATCCTAGGCAAGCCAGTCACTCAGCCCTGACTGCCTCAGTTTCCTCATCTGTTAAATGAAATGGAGAAGAAAATGGCAAACCAGTCCATCATCTCTGACTAGAAAACCCCCAATGGGGTCACAATGAATCAGAAACAGCTGAAACGACTATACAACACTCTCAAGGAGCTTACAATAGAGAAAACATACAAACTATGAACAAAAATGGCATGTTAAATAAAATCTCTATAATCCAAAAGATACCAATTAGATTACCTAAGAGTTTTTTTTTAAACAGATCTACTCTCCCATATGTGAATCAATATAGGATAACAGGAACCATTTTGGGAAATAATGGAGCTGTTAGATATATTCATTTGAACTAACTGGGGATTCACTTAATAAAAGAGATAAGAGTTCATTTAGGATAGAAGCAAGAGATAACAAAACTAAAATAATAAAAAAAGAGATAAAGGATAAGTGAGGAAAAAAACACCTCAATAAATAAAAAAAATTTTTTGTAAAAGAAAGAATGAGTGAGGCTGGGCAACTTCTAATAAATTCTTCAAAACTGCTTTTTCTTTTGTGTTTTCAACCTCTACTACCCATTGATGAGTGAAATGTAAATTCCTTGCAGGCAGGGATTATTTCCCTCTGTTTTTGTTTTTTAATGAGAGTATTTAGCATAGTTCCTGGCATGTTTTATTACATAGGTACAGACAGACACACATTATTTCATTATATGTATATATATATGCACTATTACATATAGACAGATGTGCAAGTATATGTATATCTACATACACATATATATGTATGCATGCATGCATCTATATACACATAGGTGAGTGCAGGGTATAGGGGTCTATTCAGGAAAACCCAGTACCTCTGGTGTGAGGGCTCCTGAGCTCTTTTCAGGGCTGCTTTCCACCTTTGGTGTCCACCTGTCATACAATTCTCACCTCGTGGCTCCAAGAAGCTGTAACATGCACAGCGGCCACACCCTGGTAAACAAATTCCAAAAGATGGGCTAAACCAGGCTGAAGGTAACCAAGGAGACTCAAACCCTTTGGAGAGTGAGGGAGGTGTCTACCTAATGTTCCTCCAGGAGAATGGGTGGGTAAGGACAATTTATTCCAGTGGCCATGAAGGTGGCTGAAATGGGTGCTGTGGAGCCCTTAGAACATGGTTAGAGATTGAAGATCTCAAGGTAATCCACTGCATCACAAGCCATCACTGATCACCTTGACTTTATCTTGCCACTGGACTTTGATGACTCAGGAAGACAGTGAGGTTGATTACTTCACACAACTCTCTCATAAATCCAATTTTTGTGTGAATCAAAAGACCTCGCCTATTCCATTTTACCATTTTTACCTATCTCAAAATCCTGTGACAACAGGCAAATGAAGAAACAGCAGGTACACTGAGAGCTGTAGACACAAATTTGAACACAGGCAGGCCAAGTCATAGTGTTTTCTTATCACTGGAATCTAAAGTAGAATTTGGCAGTCCCTTGGGTATCTGAGCAGCCTTTTTTAAGGACCTCACTGATTAACCCCTGTGAGGAAGGGGCTAGAAAAGGTACCCTAAAAATTTACTGCTTCACTCAACCCTGGTCTGCTTACTATAGCAGGTAGTTGAAACACACAAAATAAATGTACAAAAACTTTTGCAAAGATAATTGCATGCACTATTGGTACATGGAATGGGCTTATGCTTATGAACAACATGAAATCTAGCAGATTTGAAAGACAAACAGTTTTTGTGGTAAGAGAACTCAGCACGGGGCAGCCAGGTAAGAGCAAGTTACTTAACTCCAATTGCTTAGGGGTGGCCAGGTGGCTCAGTGAGTAAGAGCACCGGCTCCCGTGTTGGGATGACCTGGAGATAGAATCCCAGGCTCAGCCACTCAGTACCACACCCAGAAATAACTGGCTGTGTAACCCTGACCAAGTTACTTAACCCCGATTGCTTTAAAAAAAAAAAAAAAAAGGAGAACTCAGCAGGCATTGCATTCAAATAGCAATCCCAAATGAAACATGGTTGGTAAATGAAGGCCATCTTACTGAAGCTGTAGCTGAATACATGTTTTCCTGGAGTGGCAATAGTGAATGAAAACAGCATGAAGTTGGCCTAGGTTTTGTAATCAAAACTAATCTAGTCAACAAGCTTGTATGCATATCAAAAGGATGAAATGATAGGATCATGGCAATGTGATTGCCACTTGAAGGAAAATGCCAACCCACCATCATCAGTGCATATGCTCCCACCAGGATGGACCCTGATAAGGTCAAAGAAAAATGCTATGGAAGACCTGGAGACCCTCATCATCAATGTGCTGAAAGAGGGTGAGCTTATAATTCTGCATAATTTTAATGCAAGAATATAGGCACACACTACAGGGAGTCCTTGGGAAGAATGGAATTGGAAACAGAAACAGCAATGGTCACTTGCTACTGAAGGACTTGTACATCTCATGACCTTCTCCTCACCAGCACTGTCTTCTGTTTACCTAAATGCAATAAAACTTCATGGATGCATCATTGTAGGAAACATTGGCATTTATTAGTCTATGTCATTGTAAGGAGATGAGATAGACAAGATGTGAGGGTGATGAAGGTGATGTGTGGCATAGAGTATTGGACCAAGCCAAATATTCACATTCAACAAAAGCAGCAGCCTAAGGCAAAATGACTACCAGAAGACTTGATGACAACACATTAGAGTACTTCTCTGTAAACAGCGTGTTGCTAGTTTGGAGAAAAGCTGAGCCAACACACTGGTGGCAATAGCAGACAGAAAAGGAGCAGGAAGTTTCAGAGATTTGGTGTACAGCACTGCATTTACTCATCTCGGTTAAAATACTCAAAAACATCAAGGTTGATTTGATGAAATTGATGGGGAAAATCAGAAGCTGCTACATGAAAAACCAAGAACTCCACACATTTTGCCAGCAGGATAGTTATTCCATCTCTAAGAAGGCAGCATTTAATTCCATCTAACTTAAAGTGCAAGAGGAACTTAGAGAGATATAGGTTTCTTGGCTCTGTAAGAATGCAGATGAAATTCACATTTATGTTGACATTAAAATCCAAAGGGCTTTTATGATGCCATGAATGCTATTTATGGGCCAAAGATCTATGGCATATCTCAGCTACTCAGTGCTGATAGAGCAACATTGATTAGTAATAAGCACATGATCCTGGAGAGATGGGCTGAACACTTACATAGTTTTCTCAACAAATCATCAATCAATGTTGAAGTCAATGACTATACACCTCAGGTTGAAGTCAATCCGAACTTCCAAATGAAGAAGAGACTTTGAGTGACATTCAGCTCCACTCCTGTGATAAAGTGCTTGGTGTTAATTCTATTTGAGTTAAGATCTACAAGGCAGGGGGTTCTCTGGTCACATAATAGCCGACTAAAATATTCCAAGTTATATGGCAGGAAGAAGTTATCTCTCAGGAGTTCAAAGAGGCCTCCATTGTCCATATCTATAAAGGTAAAAGAAAGAGATTGTCCTGTGACAATCACAGGGGTATTTCTCTCCTAGACACTGCTGGCAAGATACTTGCCAGAGCACTTAATAGGCTGATTATTCACCTGGAAGATGGTCATCTACTTGAGAGTGTAATGGGAATGCAAATTTGGAAGATCTTCCCTGCCCCCAGGCTAAAGTGCACCTGAAGCCTGGGGTGGGAGGCTTGTTTTTCAGTAGATACTTTTTGATTGGCCAGTGGGTCCAAAAGGTTGTTACATTCTCTGAGCCAGGAGAAGGCTATATAAGCCCTGATGTGTAGCTTTGTTTTGGGGGCTCACTTTGAGAAGTGTTCTGTGATTTGATCTGTATTCTGGGAAGCCGTTGTCCAGGGCCCCCCCCCGGCTTTGAAAAACCCAGATGTGGAAACCCAGATGTTGACTGGGTATGGATGTAATGGTTGGACAGTTTGGAAATCTGTCTACTTGATCTGTTAATGTCTTGATAATTCTGCCTGTATACTTTGAAGTTCGGGGTGCTGACCTTTTCCCCTGAACAAGGTAAACGATATATGTCTGACTGATTAAAGTAAGCTTGTTAACCCATTTTGAGTTGCTTTCCTTTATCAAAGCAGATCCAATAACCTGTATGGGCAGCAAACCCTGAGGACATGCTTGGGGTGCTTGCTGCTACAAAATGGCGTCACAAACAGGATCTGCAGAGTAAAAGGAAAGTATCGGGGCTGGGATAATTGTTTGTTTCCCAGTTGTGGTAGCTGTGACTCTGTGGAGCCGTGGAGCAGGAGAGAAGAATGGCCTGCATGCAGACTTTGCTGAGCTGAGAGCAGGAATTGCCCTGGACTTCTTCAACAACAGGACTGTCTTTCACCAGTGGACAAATCTGGCAAAACAACATCAAAACAGACAGACAAAGTACCAGCAAAACAGCCATGTCTCCTCAGTCCTTGGCATCTCAGGGGACAGGTCTCAAAAGTCCAGGGCAATTCAAAGTGGCCCCCAGCAATTCTCTCAGTCTCTCTCTCTCTGCCTCCACGAGGTGCTGCTTCCAAAAAGTTCTTCTGCCTCTCTCTTGTCTCTCCAAATCTACGTCACCAGCTCCTCCTAGTTCAGGACTCTCTTTTCACATCAACAAGTCCATCCCACTGGTGGGATTAACAAGCTCTGGGTTTTAACACAATCAGTTTGAAAACCAAGCCAATACAGGGGAATCTTTAATTGCCATTACTATCACAGAGAGACGATCTGACCTCAGAAAGGGCCAAGGAATGGTTGATATGGTGTTTGTTGCCCAGCCATTCCAGGAGAAATGCCAGGAGCAGAGCAGTGGTCTTTACACAATGTTTGTTTATCTGACCAAGGTCTTTGATACTGTTAATCATGAAGACGTGGAAATTATGGCAAAATGTGGGTGCCCAGTGAGGTTTATCGGTATTGTGCTTCAGTTTCATGATGATATGCTAACCTGGGTTCTGGATAAGTGACAATGCTCCTGAGCTTTCACAGTCAGTAACTGGGTGAAGCAAAAATGTGTGCTTTCCCCCACACTTTTTAGCATGGTATTTTTAGCAATGTTGTCAGATGCCTTCAATGAGGACAAAAACATTATCAAGATCAACTACCATAAGGATAGTAAATTGTGTAACTTGAAAAAGGTTACAAGCTAAGACTGAAATAGAGGGACAGTTGGCGCATGATTTCTTGTTTGCAGATGATTGTGTACCCAATGCAGTCTCTGAAAATGAGATGGAACAAAGTATGGATCAATTCTCTGACGCTTGTGCTAATTTTGGTCTAATAATTAGCACCAATAAAACAAAGGTTCTCTACCAAAAAGCACCACACCATCCATGCATGAACCATTAGTTATAGCAAATGGAGAAAATGTGAATATTGTGGATATGTTCATTCATCTTGGTAGTATACTTTCTAAGGATGGACACATAGACTGACTCACATAGGTTGACTCACACATGACCACAGCTAACTTACTGGCAGGGTCCAAAGGAAAGTGTGGGAGAGAAGATATATTAGACTGCCTACCAAACTGAAGGTCTACAGAGCCACTGTGCCTACCTCAATGTTGTATGCCTGTGAAACCTGGGCATTATATCAGTGTCATGCCAGGAAATGAAATTGCTTCCATCTGAATTGTCTTAAGAAGATTTCAAAGATCACCTGGCAAAATGAAGTACCAGATACTGAGGTCCTCTCTTGAGCTAAGCTATAAAGCATTTAAACTCTATTGCAGAGAGCACAACTCTGATGGGTTGGCCATGTTGTTCAATTACCAAATGTATATTTGCCTAAAATACTATTTTATGGAGAATTCACATAATGCAGATCCTCACATGTTGGTTAAAATAGTGATATAAGGACACTCACGGTCTCTATGAAGAAATTTGTATTCACTTGACTAATATGGGAGATACTAGGAAAGCACCACCCATCATGGTATACCGGCATCAAATAAGGCACTATGCTCTATGAGTGAAGCAGAATTGCTGTAGTTCAAAAGAAACATGAGATGTGAAAATTTAGAGACATCTCCAATCCAAATGATCTTACTTGTTGCCAGTCTGTGGTAGAGCCTTCTGAGAGCCTACTGGTCTGATCAGTCACAGTCACACACACTGTACCTTGACTCAAACATAGTCAGGTCCTTTTGCTCCTCTTCAAGAATAAAGGCCAACAACAAACCCTCTCTTCCCCTCCCCCCCTGCCCCCACACATATCCATATCAACACATAAGCCTGGTCTAAAGAAAAAGAAAAGAAAACTTCTAGCTGTAGCTTAGATTACAAATGTAATATCGGCTTACAGGGTCTAGGACTATCATCTAATAAAGCAAAGAAGGTTTGCAATCTCTGAATATGGAAAGTTTCCCCATACCAGTGAAATTATAGATGCTTTTAAGTATTCAGCACCAAAAAAAAAACCCTTAAGCATTTATTATGCAAATCTTACATGCACTCTGTTAGGCACTGGGCTTCTATGTTTGAATCTCCAAAGCCCACCACTGAACATAATAGTAACTTGATAAATGCATGTTGGATTGAAATTATTTTTAAATACCTGTTAAAGTGAATATAATTTTGTAGCTTTCTGTTCTTTATATTGTGAAATTTTGGTAGAAGGACCTAATTTTCTGCTCAGTATTTGTTATCCTTAGCTAGAATTAGTATGAGCATCTAGCATTTCTATTAATCACAAATGCCACAAGGAGGAGACTGATATTAGTCAGAAACAACCTCAGCCAGAAAACTCATGATCTCCTTGCCAAGCAGAGGAGCATAGTAGCCAAGAGCAACATAAGTTTGCAGTACAAACTCATTTCAAAAATCATCATAGAGTAGGATTTTGGAAAATTGAGGTTTATGGTCTGGCTACTTTGTTGAAGGCTTAGGAGTCTTAAGCACTTTCTAAAAATACATAATTGAGAATAAAACCATACAATCCTGTATATCTGGATGAGAACTCTGGAGGTAAGATGCTAATCCATATATCCCATTCCAGGGCATAATTTCATTTGTCAGCCTCACTTTAAATATGACAGTTACCATAGTTATAAAATACAAATTGTTACTTCACAAAGATAATTTAACTCATGGTACTTTTACAAAATTTGTTTCCACAGTTAGTTATGTTAGTATAGAAAACATTCCATTATCAGTTGAATATTCCAAGAATATAAGGATAATCCCAGGGGCAAAACATGCTAAGAATCAAACAGTTCCTAGAACATTCATGAACATTGTTTAATGGCTGATGCTCCTGATGTGCAATCTTTGTTCAATGACTCATGAGTGGATATGTTACTTAAGGAAATAAAACACATCAATATTGCCATTTTCCCTGTAAACTTAAGCAGTGGATCTAAAGAAGTTGAAGAAAAATGAAAATATAGCTCAGAGGTTCTCCCTAGAGATGGGGGGTAAAAAACCAGTGAAATTAGTTGCATGATGTTCCCCAAAGTAATAAAAAGCATCACTTTAATGAAATGTTTCCATCTCATCTTATAATGCTCATGAAAAGCATAAGAAAAAGGCCATCATGAAGATAGTTATATTTTATGCAACAATATCTATTTTAAGAATAAAGATAAATCCCATGACAAACTTTACAAGATCCTCAAAAATTGTTGAACATGTATCCTGACATGTTATGACTTCAGTGAGAAAGTGGGTACAGGGGAAGGAAGACAAAGAAATTAACATTTGAAAACAGCTGAGGATCAGGAAGTAAAATAGACCAAAGGCTTTTATTATTTATTTATTTTGCTTTTTGGAGGGGGGAAGGTAGGGCAATTGGGGTTAAGTGACTTGCACAAGGTCACATGGCTAGTTTTTATGTTAAGTGTCTGAGGCCAGATTTGAACTCAGGACCTTCTGACTCCAGGGCCAGTGCTCTATTCACTGTGCCACCCCTGACCAAAGGCTACTTTTAGACTACTTATGAACTTTACCTTTGTAATTCTGAAAAAAAAATTATGCCATAGATCACTAGGGCAACAAAAACAAGGCCAAGGTAGATAAAGGATGAAAGTAAGCAGAAGACACTGCTTCTACAGACAGTTATAGATGACTTGTTTAAATAAAATGTCAATTTCAAAATTAAATGAGAAATGGACAAAAGACAACAATTATCATAATTTCTTAGTAGGGGTTTAACTTATGTAAAACAGTTTTCACAATGAAGAGGCTGAAATTTCACAGAGATGATCTCAGCCAGTAAACACTTAATCTCCAGGCTAATTGGAGGAACATGGTAGCCATGGGTAACAACTGAGTTTAATTTTATGTACGAGTCATAGTGGAGGAGGATCTAGGAAGGCTAGAAGCAGTATCATCTCCTAATAAACTGGCAAAATCTAGGTGTCTAACTTAAGTGAGGTATAAAAAAGAAAAACAGAAAGTAGGAGCAAAAATACCCATTTTGGAATTTTGGTTTTGATATACAGATTTTGATATTGTGATTTTGGTATGCTGGATTTTGGCAGTCAATTAGATAGTCAATTGTGTCAATCTATCAGAACACAGATACTGGAAAGTTTCAGAAGACAGCACACAAACTAGACCTAGAATGCAGAAAGGGGAAGGCATTTGAACTTAACTAATATGATTTATGGAAGACTGCCATCCAGTTCATCCTTAAAGTTTTATCTACTTGGTTGAACCACTCACAATATATCTTCCACTGCCATAGCCTTCTGGACCCAAGATCATCTCTAACTTTAAGACAATCCACTGGAATATAAAATCATATCCTGATAGACTAAGCATATACATATATGTATGTGTTATACACAGATATGTATATATACATATAAATTTATGTGTAAATATATACACATATTACTTTTATACATTTATATATACAGACACAGAGTCAGAATGCCAAGATTTAATAATTAAGAGGAGTGGGGTGGAGAAGAAAGAAGAAAGAAGAAGAAGAAGAAGAAGAAGAAGAAGAAGAAGAAGAAGAAGAAGAAGAAGAAGAAGAAGGAGAAGAAGAAGGAGGAGGAGGAGGAGGAGGAGGAGGAGGAGGAGAAGAAGAAGAAAGAAGAACCAACCAAACAAGAACAAACAAAGCTCCTTTTGTAACTTACTCCAAACTGATGGATTTATTAACACTGATTCTCAAATAAGGTTTTAGGAAAAGATATGTATTTCATTAAACCAATTCTTGCTAGATTTTTTTTCCTGTTTTTGATGAGACTCTGGGAGAGTTTACATTATGAGAATCCCATGAGAATACTCACAGATTCTCCTAGAGGTTTAAATATACATTAAAAGAAATTTTAATTGATTTTAAGTTACATCAATATCTTGAATTGTGAATAATAGTCCACTATTGTATGGAAACTGTACACTACATAAATGTGTATGAGCTAGTCAAGTAAATGACCTCATTAGTGGTCTTAGATGGCAGCTCCATGATGGTTTCCTAGATAATAAGACACTGAAAAAGAAATTCTTACATTTGTCTTTTTCTCTCAGAGGAGAGTACTTAAACACAAAAACTACATCTGCTTTAAGGGAAAAAATGCATTTCAAAACATTGCTTTACTAAAATAATTCACTTGTTTATGTGGACTGTCAAATTTCTATGCCCCAAGCAAAGGGACCACAAGATGAAGGAAAACAAGTGTTATCTTAAGAAAGATGAAAGGAAGAGATATTACTAAGCTTATAATTGACAAGCTTTATTCTAATCCATTTCTTAGAATTTGAATAAAGTCACTATTGTCTGAGATTTCATAGAACATGGCCAGTCTTTTAAGAAACTTTGAGGATAATTATCTGACTCCTTGACTGGGATTAGTAACAATCCATGATCCATTCCATTCTGAGCTCTAATCATAAGGTAATTGCTCACCTGCTATACTATACTGTCACTCAATCTCACAGGATATACTAGCTTTGTTTAATAAGGCATACCAACAGGCATTTAATGTTTAAGCAAAGGATTTCAATAGGGTGGATCCTTCAGGTGGTCTGAAATGATGGCTCATTTTAGGCACAAAGCTCGCTGGTTCAATCATGCTGGTTCAGTTCAATTCAGTTCAACAAGCAATATTAAGAATCTATCACATGCAAGATAAAATCAGAAATATTATGCAACCTTTGTCACAGGCTCTTGTCCATGTATGATTCCACCTTGTAAAACAAGGATTCTTAACCTCTTTTTAAAAATATTATAGTACCCTCAGCAGTCTGGCAAACCTTATAATCTTGTCCTCAGAATAATGGGGCTTTTCAAATGCATAATTAAAGAAAATACTAAATTTTGGTGAGAGGTTAGAGAAAATGAAGATGTAATTTCTCCATTCAACTTCATGTGTCCCCTGAAATCTATCAATGGGAATCCATTTATCCCAGCTTGGGGATTTATGCACTAGGATCCTTATTTAGTGCATAGCTCTATCTTCCCCTATTCAACCAGCATATAAATACTAATACACCAATGTGAATAAACCATTAGATTACTGGCATTATTTTTCTCTTTAATTTAAATCCTAAAACAGAGAGCCAACCTGGCAGAGCAGATTCAGCATTGGATTTTGAGACATGATCTAAATTTAAATCTTTCAGCTACATACTGACTTTGTTCACTGTAGAAAAATCTCTTGGCTTTTATGACCCTAAGTACCCTAATCTATAAAACAGTATGAATTAATGACTTCATCTAAATCAAATGAGATAATGTGTGTAAAGTATTATATAAATGGGGGATATCATTATATCATAAATATTACTTATATTTCAATAGTTTAGCTTGAATTTGCATCTAACCTATACACAATTGATAACTGCTTACTTTAAACGTGTAGGACTAAATATACGTTTTAGAGATATTCTAATTGGGTATAGTGGTGAATGCCTGAAGTCCCCAGTACCCAGGAAGGCTAGATCCACCAATTTTGGAGGATCATTTGATCTCAGGAGTTGTAAGTTACAGTAGAACAAAAACTGACTGGGTATCTGGCCTGAGTATTGCACTAATATGATGAGTGCCAGGGATCAGAGGCATACCAGTCCACCTTAGAAAAAGAAAATATAGGAGCCAAGATGGTGAAGTAGAAACATAACTTCTGCATGGCTCCTGCTTCTACCTCCTCCAATACATGTAAAAAATGACTCTAAACAAATTTTAGAGCTACAGAACCCACAAAGTGACAGAGAGAAACAAATCTCCCACTGAAGGAAGCCTGGAAGACCAGCAGGAAGGGTCCATCTCAGCCTGCTGGGAGCCGAAGGCAGTCCTGCCTGAGCCATGGTTTTAGCCCCAGGGCAGCCCCAATGAACTGTGACTAGAGCAGACTTCATGAGAGTAAATCACCAGCAGCTGTAGTGGTTTCCAGAATTCTCAATTTATAAAAGCCAAAGACAAAGTAAAAGGTCAGTGTGGAATTTGGTTGGTCCAGGAGGGGATAGATGAGTGTGGTCCAACTGATACCCCCGGAGCAAAAAGCAGAGTAGGTGTGGTGGCTATAGCCTCTTCCACATGGCTGCTTCCAGAGTTCCTGGCTGCAGATTGTAGGGGGACCAAGCAACCATTCAGAGGGTAATTGCTCTTGCTTTGACCTGCTTAGATCCAGATCACAGTTTTGTGTGGTAGTCCTGGGGTGTGTGAACAATGAGCCAGAGTGGGAGGGGGCTGTAGAGAGGGCACCCATCTAATACCTCTGGCAGCTGCAAAAACCTCAGCAATTTGGAACATAGCTCTCTCCATTCTGGAAGAAGAGTTCTACTGTGGCAAAGAGCTCAAAAGTCAAGTAATTGGCTGCCAAAAGGAACAAGCAGCAGAAGCACAAACAGACAAATCATTTTATGAGGACAAAAGGGATCAAGGTATGGAGCCAGAGGAAGTCAGTGAAGTCAGAACTCCTGCATCAAAAGCCTCTAAGAAAAATATGAATTTGTAACAGGCCATGGAGGAGCTCAAGAAGGATTTTGAAAATCAAGTAAGAGAAATGGAGGAAAAATTGGGAAGAGAAATGACAATGATGCAAGAAATTAATGAAAAGAGAGTCAACAACCTGATTGAATAAAATAACACCTTAAAAATCTATACTAACTCAAATGGCAAAAGAGGCCCAAAAAGCCAGTGAGAAGAAGAAAGCTTTAAAAAGACGAATATAACAGATGGAAAAAGAATTTCAACAGCTCACTAAAGAGAATCATTCCTCAGCAGTAGATTGGAGCAAATGGAAGCTAATGACTTTATAAGAAATCAAGATACTACTAAACAGATCCAAACAAATGAAAAAATAGAAGGCAATGTGAAATATCTCATTGGGAAAACCACTGTCCTGGAAAAGAGAGCCAGGAGAGATAAGTTAAAAAGGATTGTACTACCTGAAAGCCATGATAAAAAAAATAGCCTAGAAATCATCCTTCAAGAAATTCTCAAGGAAAATTGCTCTGATGTTTTAGAACCAGAAGGCAAAATAGAGGTTGAAAGAATCCACTGATCACCATCTGAAAAAGATCCCAAAACAAAACCTCCTAGGAATACTATAGCCATGTTCTGGAGTTCCCAGATCAAGGAGAAAATATTACAAGCAGCCAAAAAGAAACAATTTGAATACTGTGGAAAGACAATCAAGATAACGCAAGATCTAGCAGTTTCCACATTAAGGTATCACAGGACTTGGCATATGATATTCTGGAAGTCAAAGGAGCTAGGATTAAAACCAAGAATCACCTACTCAGCAAAACTGAGTATAATGCCTGAGGGGAAAGTATGGTCATTCAATGAAATAGAAGATTTTCAAGCATTCTTGATAAAAAAACAATCAGAGCTAAACAGAAAATTTGACTTTCAAATACAAGAAGCAAGAGAAGCACAAGAAGGTAAACAGGAAAAATAAATCACAAGGAACTTATCAAAGTTGAACTATTTACATTTCTGCATGGAAAAACAATAATTGTAACTTATGAAACTTTTCTCAGTATGAAGATAATTGAAGGAAATATAAATGTGTGTGTATATATATACACACATATATGTATACATATATATATGTCTATATAGGAGGGTATATGTGCTTGTGAATACATATGTGAATATGTGTATATATGTGTACAGGTGTACATAGATAGAGGGCATAGGATCAATTGAATAGGAAGGTATGATATTTAAAAAATAAAATTAAGAGGTGAGAGGAGAATATAATGAGAGGAGATAGGGAGAGAAAGAATAGAGTAAATCATCTCATATAAAAGAGGCAAGGTAAAACTGTTACAATGGAGGGGAAGAACAGGAAGGCAAAAGGGAATGGATCAACCTTACTCTCATTAAATTTGCCTCAAGGAGGGAATAACATACACACTAAATTGGGTATCTTACCCTACAGGAAAGTAGGGGGGAAGGAGATAAGAAGGGGGATGATAGAAGGGAGGGAAGATTTGGGGAGGGTGTAATTAGAACCACACACTTTTGAAAAGGGATGGGGTTTAAGGAGAAAATAGAATGGTGGGATGGGGTGGAGGGAAATATAGTCAGTCTTTCATAATATATCCACTATGGAAATGTTTTGCATAACTATACATGTACAACCCATATTGAATTGCTTATCTTCCCAGTAAGGGTGGGTGATGGGGGAAGAAGGGAAAGATTGAAATCCAAAGTTTTAAAATAAAATGTTTAAAAAAATATTATTTACATGCAACTGGGAAATAAGATATACAGGCACTGGGATATGGATATCCATCTTGCCCTGCTGGAAAGTTGGAGGGGGAAGGGGAGAGGATATAGGAGACAGTAAGATTGGAGGAGGGGGTATTCAGCGGGATTACTGTCTTGGGGTGGACAGATGGGGAGAAAATTTGTAACTCAAAATCTTGTGGAAATGAATGTTGTAAACTAAAAATAAACATAAAATTTTAAAAAAGAAAATGTGTTCTAACTAGAAACAACAAATCAAAGCATGCATGTTAGTGAGCAATGAAATCAGGTCAATTGACTGATCACTCTACTTCCAACCTGGGTAAGACAGGAAGACCCAATCTAAAAGGGAAAAAAAGGACAAGATGTATAAGAAGGAGAGGACAGAAGGAGGAAAAGGGGGGGAAGGAGCAGGCAAAAAAGAAAGAGGGAGAGATGGAAGGGAGGAAGGAAAGGAGGGGAAGAAGGAAGGAAGGAAGAAAAGGAGGGAGAAAGGTCAGAAAGAATACATACACACACATAATATACTCCTTATTTTTCTCAAAGGGGAACACTATTCTCTAACCCTCATGAGCAGAGATACTATTATTTTGGAAAATAAAAAGGAAACATATATGCAATTAATATTAAAAATACATGCAATGTATAAAGATGCAAAAGAATACAATTAATATTACTTTAAAAATTAACTCTAGGTAAGATAATCATATAAAAGACATTGAAGTTCTGTTGGGTTGGGAGAAAAATTGCCAAAGTGTAAAACTTATTCATATTCATATTATTTAGATTTGCTCATCAACCATGATCAGAAACTATTAAAAAAAAAAAAAGGAAACCTCCTCACAACTGTATAGGCAGGAACCGTATCTGCAACATCAAATCACTGCTAATGAAACATATTCATTCTAGAAACTAATAAAAGACTCTTGTTGATTTTAACTTCTATTTCTCACTGGATGGTCTCAAAATTTTCCTTTACTTTTGTTTGTGGCATATATAGAGCCCTATTTAGCAACAATATAGACAGACCAAGAAAATTATATAAAATTCAGTGTTTCAATAGAAAAAAAAACTGCAATTTTTCTTTGCAAAGAGGAACAAAGACTTGTGCCTCAGTCAGGTTGAATTTCTTTAGTCCTAGGTCTAAAGTAAAAGAGCTGTAGTATTCATCATCAACTACCACTCCATGCCTAAGGTCTTTTGTTTATTTCATACAGCATTCTTTTTCTTTGATGGGTTCCTTACCCCAGTTTCTATTTGTTGATCAAAGAACAGCAATCAGAGTCCATATAATTACTGATTGATTCTTCTAAGTGTGCACTTTACTTCTTGGTTTCTCTCTTGTTATTTACCGTATGATTCCAGTAATTTTAAGTTGAAATGAGTTTTTAGATATTGTTTCCAGAAATGATGCTATTTATCATTTACTGTACATTGAGGTTAAAAAACTAAAACAAAAACAAACAAAAAATAAATAAAAACTTGTAAGATTGGATAGCCTCCCAGACAAAAATAAAACCCATATGAAAAAAAAAACTATATATTCTCAGGATTGAATGAAAATTTATAAGTTTCTGTAACTGGTTCTTTCATTTTAAATGTATTGGTACTTCTTTTGGGGATAAAGACTGGTCTATGATTTCTTTGGTATAGTGAACTCTCAGATAAAGAAATTCCTATCATCAATGCATGTCAGCATGTTTTCTGTAATTTCTGCATAGCCTTTCGAGAGTGACAAAGAGCCGTGAGATGTCAAATAACCAGCCTGTAAGAATCAGAGGGGAGACTTGAACACGTTTTCCTGGATCAGAGGCCAACTCTCTAGTCCCTACACTAGGTTACCTCTCCAGGAATGCTAGTAAAATTCAAAGTTTTCAAAAGAAATAAAAGTCTTAACTATACAAATAATCATGAGACCAGAAAGGCTTTATTAGCTTATTTCCTGTTGGACAGTAGAAGTACAGTAAAAACAGTGTCGTGTATCCTTCTTATTTTCTACAAAGACAGCAAAGTCCTATAATTATAACTAATTTCTCTACCCAACCAAAATATTGTTTACATTGGAAGAATGGGAAATTCATTGCCAGCAAGTCCATATGAATTCTTTGATAATAACAAAATGTTAACACAGAGTAAGTCAGTGAAGAAAGTCTGATGTACATTTCTCATATCACTGATGAAAACTGAATACTGTCGTAAAGCTCCATGTATTTAGTTCTAATTGGGGGAATTATTTATTTATTTAGAATGTGAAGCAATCAGTTACTTCCTTGGGTGCTTCAAAGATAACACTAGAAATCTCAGCTGCTAGGCAGAATACAAAGCATCATCACTATCTAGCAGTGTTGTTTCCATATTCTTCAACATATTGGAAGTATTTTCCCCTCAATGCTGTGCGGACAATAGTCCCACATGAAAAGTGGGGGGAATGAGGAGATGAGGGGCCAAATTAAACACACACAAACAACTTGGTTCCACTGTTCTGTGGGAGTAATTCTTCAACTGTTGAGAAATATTTTTTAGGTCAACAGGCAATCTACTTTTGTTGCATATTTTTTAGTTGTGTTTGCCTTTTCATGGCCCCATTTGGGTTTTTTTTTTTTTGGCAAAGATATTGGAGTGGTTTGCCCTTTAATTTCTCCAGCTCATTTTACATTGATGAGAAAACTGAGGCAAACAGGGTTAAGTGACTTGCCCAGAGTCACACAGCTATTAAGTGCCTAAGGCCAGATTTGAATTCAGGAAGATGAGTCTTCTTGCCTGGTACTGCTCTATCCACTGCTCTACCTAGTTGACCAAACATAACTTCATCTCTAGGTGAAATGACAAAAAGAAAAAAAATACAGTTTTGTGGCTGATACCTTCCAAAGCTTCCAAAGTAGGTCTAATGACACTTGCTGAATCCGTGGAATGCAGCCTCTGAAGGCTTACTTACTGTAATGCTGACTTCTCAAATGATGCACTGAAGAAAAAGAGATTCCATATACACCCAAATATTCATGGAAACACTTTTTGTGGGAACAAGGAACTGGAAACAAAGTGAGTATTCTTTGAGGAGTTAAACAAATTGTATCACACAGAAAAGGAATATCACTGTGCCATAAAAATGATAAATATGAGGAATGCAGAGAAGCATGGGAAGTCTTATATGAACTGATGTAGACTGAGATAAGCAGATAAAGGACAAGTAATGTACACAAATGTTTACAGGAAAGAAATAAAGGGGCAGCTAGATGGTGCAGTGAATAGAGTGCCAGCCCTGGAGTCAGTAGGACCTGAGTTCAAATCCAGCCTCAGACACTTAATATTTACTATCCCTTTGACCTTGGGCAAGTCACTTAACCCCAACTGGCCTGCTCTCCCCCCTCCAAAAATAAAAAAAAAAGACAGAAAGAAAGAAATCATAATCGAATCACAAAATGAAGTTTTGACTCCAACAAAAGAAATGTATGTCCCTCCTTTCATTGGAGAAATGGGATGTAGACTATGCATGTAGAATATTGCATGCAGTTAGATAAGATTTTTATCATGTAGTTTTAAGTAGTTTGCCTTTGTTTAAATGGAAATGTGTATGTGATGTAAAAATAAAATGCATCAGCTAAATGTAAATAAAAATAGACCCTGTTTTTTTTTTTTTGCCAGTATAGAAAAGCCCATGCAAATACACCAAGAAAATATACCAGAGATTTGTTTGGCATAAAAAGGGAGAAATTCAGTGGAAAATATGACTACCCAATTTTAACATGTTTACTTGATGTACTTTTACTATTTTGAAGCAGCCAGGTTGCACAATGGATAAAGTTCTATACCTACAGGCAGGAAAACCTGAGTTCCAATTCTGCCTCAGACACTTGTTAGCTGTATGACCCTGTGCAAGTTATTTAAACATTTCTTGTCTTGGATTTCATCATTTGCAAAATGGGTATAATAATGTCACCTACATCCCAAGGTTGTTGTGAAGATAAAATGAAATATTTTATAAAGCACTTTGAAACCTCTATTACATAAATTCTAGATAATATATATTAATATTATTATTGCCATTTGTTAACAGCATTATTTAGTACTCTATAATTGTAACAATTCATAATTGATACTTACTATTTCCTGCATTAATTACATGGAAATAGATTAACATCATCTATACTTCAGTTCATTTCTTTAAAGAGCAAACTTGGAGAAATTAAGTGACTTATTTGTCCAAGGATCCAAATTAAGATGAATTTGGGGATTCTGGTTTATTATGTATCAGTCCTACTGAGACAAGTTACATATACTGGAAAGTTATCAGATAAATGTCTTGACTGACTACAGATGGTAGACAGAGCATGCTAGGTCATGCTTATGTCAACCATCATTGTAAGCTGCTCGGTATGGTGGAAAGAATGTTGGTCTAGCCACTAGCAATCAAACGACCACGGCTGAAATCCCAAATCGGCTATTTAGGAGCTCTGTGTCATCTCATTACATGGTACCTTATCTAATCATCACTTCCCTCATCTATCAAATGAGAATAGCGATTAGTAATAACAATACCAAACACTGAGGACACATTGATCTAGCAGATATCAACATCAATCATTAGGAATCATAGGGTTATAAAGTTGGAAGGGAATTCAGAAATTCCTAAATAAGAACAGGTTGTCCCAGTTGTTTCAAAGAAGGATCTCAGGGAACGTCAGTTTCATTCCTTCATCATGTCAGAGTCTGGTTTCCCATTAACAGTATAAACTTCATATTCAGTATAGTTTTATCATGTATTAATTTCTACAGCAGAAGTTTTCCTGGTTTTCATGTTCAGATTTTCACTGCTTCCAATATTATTTTAAAAACTGTCCGAATAAAATGTTTTTTTCCCCTATTTCTCTATCCAATTTTTATCCCTATGATAGAAAGATTTTTTTTTTTCCATTACAAACACATTATGTTCATTGTTGGCAGTTCTTCTGCCTCTTTCCTGCTACCTCAGCTTTCCTTCCACCCTTGTATCACTGCCTTTCTCAACTCTGACCTTTATGAGTTAGCTCTTGTGTGCTTAGAGTTAACCTTGGATCTGGACCTCTTTTTCCTCCCCAATTAAAGCAAATTTTGAGAACTGACTTTGTATGAGGTTTCAATAAAAACCAGACTTCCTGTTGCTCTGGTCACCCACATGGCGAAAAGGAAGTTAAACTGTTTGCTGACATGTCTCTTATGGTTTGGGCTTGGGCCTTCTTTCACAAGGTTGCTGCCAAACACCCAGCTTCCACAGACAATACTTTGTGGGTGGTGACTTCACTGGAATCTGAGAACTGGGCCTGAGAAATATGCTATAGCAACTGGTTGTGGGAAGGAGAAAAGGATTGCTGGGTTCACATTCTTAAAGTGGCAACAGATGTCATTGTGGGGTATTGTTAAAGAAGGAAAAAATAATAACTATCTGTCCTTGACTAGATTGGTATCCCAGGGCTACTTTCCCTTTTTCATTAATGATACTAGCATTTTTCTCAAATCTCCAACCATGGATATTTTGGGTATTTCTATTAACTATTCTTTCTCATCCACTATGTATCATTTTACTTTTTTTTTTTTTTTTGCATTTTGGAGGGCAATTGGGGTTAAGTAAATTTCCCAAGGTTACAAGGCTAGTATTTTTGTGTGGGTGTTAAGTGTCTCAGGCTGGAACCGAACTCAGGTCCTCCCGACTCCAGGGCTGGCGCTTTACTCACTGAGCCACTTAGCCGCCCTTCATCTACTATATATCTAATATGTCTTTATAGAATCATAAAAATTTATACCTGAAAGGGACTTTGAAGGTCACCATTTTACACATTTTATGGGAAGTAAACTCTGAGCCAAGAAAGTGAAAGATCTTGCCTGAAGTCGTGCTCCAAACCCATGACAGAAACAGGAACAGACCCAGTATATGCAGAGGATAGAGTGCTAGGCTTAGAGTCAGCAAGACCCAAGTTCAAAACCTGCTTTGGCCATTTATTAGCTATATGGTCCTGAGCAAGTCACTTTACCTTTGATGTCAGTTGTTTCATTTGTCAAATAAGGAGTGTGGCCCTAATTGACTCTAAAATCTCTTGCAACTCTAAATCTATGATCTCATGATTCACATCTCTTGACTTGGTCTAGGCCAAGTTCTTTAAAAATGTACCATTTTATCTCTAAATCTTTCTCAATTTTTCCTTCACAAGCACTTCCCTATCTGACCTTTTCTATAGTTTCCCATGGATCATACTTAGGAATTTGCTATGACTTGGGCCCTAGAAATACTGGAAGACTGGAGATGGCCCCACTTAACTAATGGATGAAAGTGGAGTTGAGGTGGAGATGGGAATGACAGAGATGCTAAGGAGAATAAATATAGTAAAGTTCCACACTAGGCGGAAAAGAAAGGAAAATAAATTAGCTTACTGCTTTCTATTATTATTTGCCTTTTCACTGGTGACTATTTCCCTAATTAGATTTTAGCCTCGGGTGCCATCACCTCTGTAAAGTGCCTAAGCCCTCCAAATACATTTTTTTTTTCTCTCCTCAAAAATGTTAGCATTTGTGGGACCTACCTTTCCTTTCCCTTGATCATTTCTTGCCTTGTTTTATACTTTAATCAATCATTCAACAACCTATAGAAGGGTCTTCTATATACCACGTACTGTACCACATACACATATAAACACATACATCCATATATACATACTTATATATGTGTATATATTCATCGCATAATATATGTATCATGTATATGTATATGTGTATATATGTGTGCCTGTATGTATATATGTGTGTAGATATATGTATTCATTATTAAGAAACATAGTCTGGGGTCAAACAGCCTATTTCAAGATCAACAGGTATTCCTTTTGTTTGTTCAGTATATAAAGAACCTAATAACTCTCATGCCCTTTGGCTACATCCATTCTGTGTGTGTGCGTGGGTATATGTGTGTGTGCGTGGGTATATGCTGGGCAGAATATATATGCATGGATAAAGGCATACACACATAGTATATATTTGTATATACGTGCATATATACGCTGTAATGGCAAACACAGAAGTAGTTCACACCTTGTTTCAGTTCAAGTTTCTCTTGAGCTATGTATCAAGTATGTTAAGAAACAGAATGTGTGAACCCCACTTGTGAACCCGAAAACTCATGAACTCCTGCAACAGGAAGGGGAGGAGCTAATGACCATATATAAGGAGATTTTCCAGGCTAAAGACAGCAGAACTGAGAAGAAGACTCTTGTGGTGGCAGAATCAAAAAGGAGAAAACTTGTGTAATCCTGGCACTCTGTCTGCTCTGTCTGTGTTGATGTTCGTTTATGATACTTTTTACAGAAGCCCTGGGACCTTACTGGAAACCCTGAAAGAGGATTTTTCTGGTTGTATGTTTGTAGAAATCCTGGAGGAGAGTTTTGGAGGTGCTGGAACTTTACCGATGATTTCTGCTAACCTCTTGGACCTTGTTTGTGAGTCTGTGTTGGTTTCTATGTTGATTTGTGTTGAGTTCTCAGACCTTGTTGGTGGGTTTGAGTTGATTTTATAGGCAGATAGTGAATTGATGATGGTGCCAGCAATGTGTATGAATAACATTGTGGCTCTGTCAAGCTTTGTCTTCCTAGAAATAGGAACAGTGAAGGACTTGAGGTGGACTTCACACTGTGAACTTCAATATGGAATGGTAATTTGATGAAGAATTGGACAAGGAGCTGGACAAGGAACTGGGAACTGCCTATATTTGGACCCAGGTGACAGTTGGAGCTGGGTCCATGGAAGAGGAACCATAGAAGCTGAGAGCCTGCCTCGAGTCAAGCTGAAAGAAGACTTTACTTGGATACTGTGTACTGACTGAGAAGATTATGATTTACTATGACCTAGGGGTGGAGAACTTTGACTTTTGTACTTTGTGATTGAATTGAGGATTTTGTGATTGACTAAATGAATGTATTTTGTTGAAAACTATGTGGCCATTTTAGTGATAAGTTGTTGAGTTGTGACATAGTGAATGCTGTATTTTGATCTTCTGTGATAAGTTGTAACATTGTGAATGCTCTATCTTCCTTTTTTGTGAATGTTTTGCTCTGATTTGTTATTGAATAAATACAAAGCTCAGTATACTATGTAATCAGAATCTTGAAAGCTATTCACACCAGCAGTCCTCTAGAAAGCTGCTTGTGCATGGCTTTACATACAGATGCACACATATGTATATATATACATATAGGCAGGTAAGTGGCACAATAGATAAAAGTGCCGGGCCTAGAGTCAGGGAGACTTATCTTCCTGAGTTCACATCTGGCTTCAGACGCTAACTATGTGACCCTGGGCAAGTCACTTAACCCTGTTTGCCTCAGTTTCTTCATATATAAAATGAACTGGAAAAGGAAATGGCAAACCACTCCAGTATCTCTGCCAAGAAAACTCCAGAGTCACAAGGAGTCAGACGTGACTAAAAAACAACTGAACAATAACATATACACATGTCTGTACATATGTTCCTATCTATTTATGTATATACACAGATACTACATTTATGTAGACACATACATATTTATGCGTAAATACACACGCATATGTGTAGTATCTGTGTATATATGTAAGTATATATAATTGAGTATATATGCATGTATGTGTATATGTACACACATAGACATACTATATATGTGTTTATACATGTTCATCTGTATATACTTAAGTCCATAGCACTATGGACATAGTACATGGCTCCTAGGAGACCCTTCCTAGATAGTTGCAGAGGTGGAGCCAATCCCTGAGAGTTGGAGTTGAGAGAATATAAGACATAAGGCAAACAGTAAATGCCAAGGTGCAGAAAACAGGAGATATAACCCCTGGACACTAATATGGCTAGGCCACAGAATACAATCTATGTATATATTATATTGCCATTCTCCCCAACCCAACCACCCACTAATAGAGTGGAAGCCACTTGAGGACAGTCTGTCCATTTTGGCTTTGCATCTCCAATTTCCTTGAACATAGTACTTTGTAGGTGTGTATTTAATGAGGCTCCATAAATTGAGTCTCATCCTTCTTATTTTCTAGAGTACCTGGATGTTGGCCCTATATATATGAAGTGTTTAGTAGTATTTCCTAAAAGAAAAGCTATGTCACTGAGTGACCTCAACAAAATATATAACTATTAACTTTCTGATTGGTTAATTCCTATATATTGCACTATTTTTCTAAAAAGAAATATCCAAAAAGTCACTGTCAGTATGAATATTTGCACCTTAAGAAAACTCATCTTAGTGAATTAGTCCACTATTCACAGGTTAGTGTTTCAGGGACTAAAAGGATTTTACTACCAAACCCTCAATCTTCTAAACCCATGTCTGCTCATGATTGCTTTCACATCAGAGAAAGCTTGAAAGAAAAAAAAAAAACATTTTTGATTGAATAACATGGAATCGTATAACACATCCAAATCTTATTTTCCATTGTTCCAGTGCCCAAAGTAAGCCAAACCACCACTTTTATTCTGGCAGTTCAGTCAGAAATCTGTGGTTTCCCCTTGTGAGCTAAAAGCAATAAACTCAATTGGTAGTATGGTGAATCATGAGATTCGAACTCTCCCCTATGCAATCAGATGATACGTGGAGCCTAGTCTCAGCAGAAGTATGAGGTCATTGGTATCACAAGGTAAAGTTTCCCTCTGGAGTAGTGGAATAAGCTTAAATGTTGAACCCACAAGAAAGAGCAAAAAAGACAGAATTAGAGAATTGGCCCTACCTTTGCTTTCTTTAAATAAAAAAAGAGATAGATCTCTCTTTTCAAGTTCCTCCTTCTGATGCCAGGACTTCTCAGGAGTTGTATGTATCGACACTCTTATGTATCATTTCAAAGCGTTGGCTCTAAAGTTAGAGGTCCTAGGGTTTACTTTACCAGGCTGACCTGACCCTTCCTGCCTCTGTGATATTGGAGGAAATCATCCAACTTCCTTGAGACTGTTTCCCCAATTATGAAATGAAAGAGTTAGACTAGATGGCCACTAAGGTCTCTTCAGGATCACTTATCTGTGATCCTCTAATACTTTCTACATGTGAAAGTCCATGGTCAACTGGAAAATTTGTTTTCACAATGACCAATATTTCAAGCAAACTGATTTTTTTTTAAACCATTAACATGTGTTCCATTTTCAAGACCCCAAAGTCAAGCATTTCTATTCCATGCCCATATACAAGAAAAAAGGTGTTTTTTTTTAAATGAATTATGAAGACCGGACTGTTCATGGATGTATTGACACGCACACACCTTAATCCGAGAGGCTGAAATATGAACAAAATCTGTCCTAGAAGGTAAAGAAAATGTTCATCTGCAAAGCTTGCCTAAGATGGATAGCTGATGGGGCAACGCAGACATTTTTCCTCCTTAAAAAGCTATCAGAGGATAAGAAAAGTCCCACCGGGGTTTTTAAAGAATTAAAATGCAAAGAGCTCTGTGGATCTGTCAACATTTCAATAGCAAGCAGCTGGAGTTCAAAAAGTTCTCCTTCTTCGCTTGATGTTGCTTCTCTGCAGCTGGGCTTCAACCACCTAGCAACAGCACAAAGGGATTCGACACAGAGACAGTTAAATTCATGCTGGCTGAGCAGAAAGCAAAGCAGAGCAGAGCAAGATGACCCACAGTCCCAGAGCCACTGGGGAGTCTACTTTAGGGAGGTGAAAAAACGAAGCGTCAGCCATGACTTTGTCTCAGTCTTCTTCCAAGTTTGAGTCATCTGGGCCACTCAGCTCCACTGGCATCCCCTTCCCTTCCGGGACACATTAAGAAACACAAAATTCAAGGTTGCTGTTTGGATCGACTGCTCGAAGCCCAGGCTCACAAGGTCGATCCTAGCCATGGTAAGAGAACTAACAAATGAAGCACAGTTCTGCAAAGAGGCAAAACATTTCCTCATCCAGCTAGGTTGGATTTAGCTCAGCCATTAAGTCTTTGAAGTTTCTAAAGATTAAATTACTGGATGCTTATCATCCTTGAAAAAAAAAATCTCTTAGCAGCCTAAACAGAGTATAAAATATTCTATTCTTTTTCTTGTAGGATGAGAAAGGGACTCACTGTCATAGAAGATGAATGAACTAATCCTGGGCCATTTCCTTTGCTTCCATAAAGAATGCCTTCTCTAGATGAGGCAATGGGTCACTCATGAGGCACTTACATCAGATGGTCAAAGCAGGGCAGAGAAAGAAGTCTGCTGGCATAAGAAACCTAAAAACAACCCAACAGTCCAATGCACAAACAGTCCGTGAGCTTAAAACAGAGTTAAGTTTTGCTAGTATAGAAAGGTTCATGGAGAAAATCTCCTCTTGCTATTTTTACATTTATGAGTTCTTTTATATTTTTTTATGTGAACAGAATTCAAATCTGGGGAAAGAAGGAGGACAGGAAAAGTGGAAGAATGGCTATTTGCCACATCTTTTTCACTAAATCAAAGGCCAGATTTAACTTGCTTGCTTATATCTTATTAGGCCAAATGGAGCTAACTTCTTCTTTTTTTTTTTTTTGGCATCTGTGAAAAGGAAATTGTGGAAGGCTCATTTATCCTAAAGATACTATGTAAAGAGTAGCCAGCTCATTTCAGCTTGCTCCTGGAGTTGGCTTTGAAACATCTATAAACAACACAACAATAATAATGGGAAGAAAAAAAAATCCTGTGTTTCTTTTCAAGTTCACAAAGTGCAATATAATATTTTTGGGAATCCTCTAAATATCGATCTTCAACCATTTGGAAAGCTTTTAAGTTGGAAAAAACTTTGAGAATACATTATTTCATCCCTAACATGTGAGTATTACATTTGCATGAGGAAAATAAAAGGTTCTGATAGCTTCATTCTTCCAGGTTCATTTGGTTTTTCTCCATGGTTTGTACAATATGTGCATTTTTTTGCCTTTTGGAGGGGGTAGGGCAGGGCACTTGGTACTAAGTGACTTGCCCAAGGTCACACGGCTAGTAAGTGTTAAGTGTCTGAGGCCAGATTTGAACTCAGGTCCTCCTGACTCCAGGGCCAGTGCTCTATTCACTGCACCACCTAGCAGCCCCAATATGTGCATTTATTAAATACTTGTTGGATTGGGTTTGTTGGTTTAAGGGGTGATTGAGTTGATATCAGAGGAAAAAATAAGAACAAGCATTTATGTAGTACTTTAAATTCTGGAAAATACTTTTAATTTGTTATCTCATTGGAATCTCACAACATCCTTTGGAGGTCTTTGTTATCTCCATTTTGTAGAAGACAAAACTGAAGCTGAGAGAAATTAAGTGACTTGTCCAAGGTCACACAGCATCTAAGTGTCTGTGGCAGCATTTGAACATGGTTTTCCTGACTCCAAAGCTACAGGCTCTGTACCCACCCTGTGATTTATTCTTACCCATCACCCTTAAATGGGGGCAGGGGGGGAGAAAGAGAAAGAAAGACAGAGAAAGAGAGAGAGAAGGAGAGAGGGAGAAAGGGAGGGATGGAGGAAGATGTTATTGAGGGACACACACTAAACTGCACCATAGTTCAACTTACTCTCTTTCTAGTAAGTAAGTAGGCTGGATTCTTATCATTCAAAGATTAGACTTGTAATGTAAGATAAACTGTATAAGAGTGCATTTGCATTTCACCCTCTCTTCCCCTACCCTACAGTTTTACATACTTTAAAAAAAATACTCTGAAAAGATTATATATTAGGGATGTTTATATGTGTGTGTGTACACACAGGTATATATACAGACATGTTTGCTATAATTGTTTTTTCTTATCTCTCACTCTCTCACTCCCATTCTCTCTCTCCTAACTTTTTTTTACCTTACTTATGAATCAACAATGTCTCTCATGTAGTCATAAGGTGCTACGCTCCATGGTTAACACTGAGAAGACATTATTAAAAAATAAAATATTTCATTCCTCCAAGAAACATATGTTGTACTAGAAAAAAAGAATAAAGTTTATTTGAAGTACAAGGATTTGTCAGAATATCACCAAAGGTTATGTCAAGTTGATAAGTAAGAATAAATAATATCCCCTAGTAAAGATAATTATTAAGTGAAAGAGCAAGTTCATGATGCGAACTGGTGGGTTTTATACATTCCTAAGTTTGGTGTTCAAAGAGATGCTAATGTTTGAGAATGTGACTGGTGTAAAGCCTCTAAAGAGGGTGGACTCAAAGAGCAAATAGTAACAGGAATGAAAACTGTTTAAATGGTATTGTGTACTCAGCAGATGCCTAATAAACACACTCACAAAACCAATCATTGAAGGGAAGAAGAAATATGCAGGTAAGGAAAAATTGACTCAGTCTGTTAATAAAAAATGGACTTTTACTTGAATTCTTAAAAGAAGATGGGGAGTGAAGGGAGTCATGAAAGGCCATCATTTCCATTAAGATATTACTTTCAGAAAAGGGCTGCTCTACCATTTTGTGCTTAAATAATAGTTTCCATTGAACAAAGGCCTTGGAGAAAAAAAAATCTTTGATCTTACAAAATCAATAAACATTTTCTCTTGATGGAAGTAATATATTCTTTACTGTAGGATCCTCATATAATTCTTAGAGTGGAATTGGGTAACTCTTATGGAAAAGAAGTAGGATGCTCTCACTTGTTATCTAAAGCTCTACAGAATGAATATAAGACAACATTTCTGCTAGCTCTTGAATTGGCATTAAACAAGAACAGAATAGATAACTAACACAAATGCATGAAGAAATCATTTAAGTGCTTACTATGTACCAAGAAGTATGCTTGTTTAGGGGGAATACAAATAAAAAGCAGAAGGTAGTTCGTGTACTCAGGAACTTACATTAAAATTGGGGGTAAAGAAGTTGTGTAACCTTAGGCAAGTTACTTAACCCCAATTGCCCTTCAAAAGGAAAAAAAAATGGGGTAAAGAACATGTAAATGATAGTGGTGACCAGAACAAGATATTTTGGTTTTAGGAAGTCACAGGGTGGCAGGTGAAGATCTACATTTCTTTTCCAAAAGCACTGATGGGATTACAGTTCTAGAAAGGGAAAGGAGTGTGTCTGTTTGAGGGGCCAGCAAAAGTGCAGTAAAATACAGAAGCACAGCTACAAGTAAGATGACTGGGGAGTGCTAGGGGTAACTGAAGCACTGATCAATGGCCATGGAAAGGGGAAGGGAAGGATAAGGGTTAGAGTCCTACAGATAAAAGCCTTTACAATTTGTAAATTATTTTGCAAACGTTATCTCATTTGAACCTGATAAAGTAGGGGCCAGAAAGCCTGTTGACTAAATACTGAGTGACATCATTAGGATGAGTTAAGTTAAAATCTCATTTTATTCCATTCCAACTGCTTAGTTCAACAGTGGGTCTAGAGTCAGGAAGATCTGAGCTCAAATCTGCCCTCAGCCACTTAGTCATATGACCCTGAGGAGTAAATTAATTTCTGTATGCCTCAGTTTCCTCAACTGTAAATGAGTATAATAATAGCACCTATCTCCCAGGGTTATTGTGAGGATCAAATGAGAAAACAATTGCAAAGCAATTAGTATGTTGTAAATTAGTGTGAAGTTAGTATTACATTAGCACAAAGTAAATGTTAGTTATTGATGATGATGATGATGTTATTATTCCTTTAACCATTCAGTTTAAGAGGGTGTGAACATTTTGCCTCGTTACACCACAGTGCTGTCACAAGATGAAAAAAACATTTTTGATTTTTCATCATAAGAGATACAAAGTAAGTAGCATTGGAGAAGAGGGATGGAGATGTTCTTTTCAATTTCTTTCATTTGTCTTCAGAGCAGAAGGAATTTACAAAGTCTTTCACTTCAATTAAAAAAAATAACATGACAAGTACAAAATGGAGCAGTCATGGATAGTCTGTAGGGAAAGGGAAAGCATACTTGCTGTCTTCAATTACTGAAAGAGATAATATGTGAAGGGCAGATAAAACTTGTACTGTTCGGCTCCAGAAGGTAGAATAAGAAGCATGACTAGACAAGTGAACTTATTAAAAAAAATTTCTGAGCATTTTGGTAGAATGCCATCCAAATTTGGCATCAGGGTGATGTGCAGTCAGAAAAGGTCCCAGAAGGCTATGTTGAAAGAAGCATAACTTTCAGGAATTGTTGTTGTCAGTTGATCTTAGTCATTTTGGACTCATAATGACCCCAGTTGGGTTTTTCTTGGCAAAGATACTGGAGTGATTTGTTATTCCTTCTCCAAATAAATTTATAGATGGGGAAACTAAGGCACACAGGGAGAAGTGACTTGCCCAGGGTCACACAGATAGTAAGTATCTGAGGTCAAATTTGAAATCAGGAAGATAAGTCTTTCTGACTCCAGGCCTGGGACTCAATCCAGTATACCATCTAGCTACATACAGAAGCTTTCAGAAACAGATAATGAGAAAGAGGTGATAATGCCACTCTACCTCATCAGATCTCACCCAAAGGATTGTTTTCTGACTGAGGCACGTTAGTTTATGAAGAACATGGATATAATGGAGAGCTTCCAGAAGTGGTTAACCAGTGGGGTGATATAAAGTTCATGTGATATAAAGATTGATCATTTTGGGGCAGCCAGGTAGCACAGCGAGTAAGAGCACCGGCTCCAGTGTTGAGAAGACCTGGAGATCGAATCCCGGGCTCAGACACTTAGCACCCACCCAAAAACACCTGGCCATGTAACCTTGAGCAAGTTACTTAACCCCAATTGCTTAGGGGCAGCCAGGTGGCTCAGCGAGTAAGAGCACCGGCTTGAGTGTCAGGATGACCTGGATCAAATCCGGGCTCAGATACTCAGCACCACACCCAGAAATAATAACTGGCCGTGTAATCTTGAGCAAATTACTTAACCCCAATTGCTTTTAAAAAAAAAAGATTGATCATTTGAAGGAACTGGGAATGTTGAACCTATATAAGGGACTTTATTTTCTAGTTTTTCTGCATTTCCCTATAGCGATGGATCCTTGGAAAGGTTATTGGTTCAAATGTGAATATATTTTATGTAAATAAGTGTGAAAAACCAAGAAATCCCATTGAGGCATTTCCTCAATAGATGGAATTTTTGAAACTTCAGGTTTCTCACTGCTACTGGAAGAATTTCATGCACTCACCACTGTGCAATTATTATCATAATATGTGATAGATATCCAAACATCCTATAAATTGATACATTAAATGCTAGTAAGTGTACCCATGCAATTAACTAGACTATCATGTCTTAGAACTGAAGATTGCATTTCAAACATACAAACAGCAGGAAATATGACACCTGGGAGATGGCTTAGGAGTTTTAGTGTAAAATTCTTTACTTGATGAGTCATGGACTTATCTATATAGAGCTTTGGTGCTTCATTTTTATTTTTTTAATAGTGCTGAGCTATTGATTTTAAGTAGAAATTCTTCACTTGAAGAATCCAAACATGGGGAAGAACAAAATATACAATAGTATGTTGTGCCAAAGAAGAGAGAAAATATCACATATAATTCAGAAGAGTAAGCATTATTACTCTTTTCCAATCTCCCCAACTCAAAGTTTTGTCCTTATAATGATCATTCAAGCTTAAATCTTAAAGATCTTGTAATACAAGATCTTGGGGAAAAGATACAAAACAAAAGTGTTACAAAAAATATTGAAAGGGTGGAAATACCTTATGATACCAGTCTTAGATGGAAACCACAGTTGAAAGTGAGTTGACTTCAAAGTCAAAGGGCCTACATTCCACTCCAGCCTTATTCCTACCTCCCTGTGTGACCTTGGACAAGTTACTTAATCAGGCTCCACATTCTACATCTGCAAAATGGATTAGATAACTTCTAAGGTTCCTTCCAGCTCTCCATTAATGATCCCACATTTTAATTTGGTTATGTGGTGCAATTTTTCCATTCTCTAATGACAGCATTGCATTCTCCTGTGGATAGTTATTCCAAAGATCCATTAACAGGGTAGATAGGACAAATTCCAAAGGAGACATAATTATCTGTGTAGCTGATAAATGAAGTCATTTGATGTTGGAGAGGTTGCTTATCATGACAATAAAAAAAATAATATTTAGAGGTGGGGAAATTCCCTTTTGTGGATTCCTTCCCATAGTTTATCCTTGTTAGTTTTCTTTCTTATATCCTACTTCTTTTTTGCCCCACCTTCAACAGAGATCAGGAAACTGGGGGCCATAACCTTTGAATGTCATTTAAAAAATTCCTATTTGAGCCAGAGAGGACACAGCCAAGAATGGTAATATCTTACTAAGGTTAGTTCGGGTTAACTGAAGTATTTTAAATTTCTGAAACTTTGTTGGCATAAGGAAGCAAAGTTGAAAGGGCAAGGCTCGAACCTCAAACTTGTCTCCACAAAATAAATAACTGACATTCCAGAAGAATCTACTTTGTCAGTAGAGCTTACAAATCAAAATTAGACATCTTGTCAGTCCATCAAGCTACATGTTGTAATAAAATCAGTTTCATGGAATATTACATAACAAAAATATATTTTTAAACTGTTATTAAGATCATAAGAATCTTTGTTTCAGAAGAAAATTACATGATGAATTTGAAAGAAGACTTTTTAAAGCCATAATTCTAAGAATTTTAACTAATTTAAATCAAATGAATACCTAAAATTTATGCCATACTTAAAGAAGGTTTGCAAAGTGTATTTTGTTCAATGTGTATATCATTTGAACCATATAACAACCATGTGAAGTCGATGCTACAGAAGTTATTGTTCAATAAAGAACTGAGGTTCAGAGAGATTAAAAGAATTGTCCTTGGTTATTCAGATGACAAGTATTAGAGTTTAGATTTGGCATGCTATCCACTGTGCAACACTGCCTTTCATAATGTCCACATATAATATAGGCATATTTATCTAGCGTGGACTTGTGGCCAAACTGCTGAACTTGGGATCTTCACAAGACCTAGGTTTAAACACATCCTCTGAGAGTTACTGTGAACCCAGCTGAGTCACTTTATCTCTAAGTCTTTACTCATCTGCAAAATAGGAATAAGAATAGCTGCTGAGGGGCGGCCAGGTAGCACAGCGAGTAAGAACACCGGCTGCAGTGTCAGGATGACCTGGAGATCGAATCCTGGCCTTAGACACTCAGCACCACACCCAGAAATAACTGGCCGTGTAACCTTCAGCAAGTTACTTAACCCCAATTGCTTTAAAAAAAAAAAAAAAGAATAGCTGCTGGATCAAGACTCAAATAAGATACTGTATGTAAGATATTTTATAAACATAAAGTGATATATAGATGTTAGTAGCTACTGTTATAGTTATTATTCTATACTTATCTTGTTCTCATATTATTGTTTATATTATGTTTATGTATTATATATAACATGTAACATATTTGTATGATACATAATAAAGATATAATATGTAACATAATATATTATGTATTATAATACATATATTATCATGATATATTTATGCCTCTTTCATTCTTTGAAGAATAACTGCTTCCCTTGAAAGAGGATTACATATTCAAAAAGATATAGCGTTTTCAATACTGTCAGAGCGCTATGACTCAAATTCTGAAAACCTTTGTGCGCTTGGTTTTAACTAAGCAAGTTATACCAGAATACCAATCTGAAATCAATTCTCTAATAAGCAAAAAAAAAAAATATGGGAAAATCTATTAAATGAAACAATCACAGGAAACAATGTACTAGAATATGCATTATTTCCACTGGAGTTCAGGAAACTTTCACAAAACTCCCCAAAAGCTTAGAAAAAAGATGCAAAATACCTTTGATAAACAGTACAAATAATTCCCCAAAGAAAACTCATGGTCTGTTTTTGTTTGTTCTCTTATTGTACATGCAAATTCTCTCCTTATCTGCATATTAACTTTAACTAGTAATCAAAGGCTATTGTATAAACACACAAAAAAATCCCCATTATTGAATTAATTTCACCTTTTGTTGACAGAAAATGAAGGTTTGGAAGGTGAAATAGTGGAATAAAGGTAGAAAATAAATCCTAAATTCATCTTGGAATAAGAAATGGAGATTTTAACAAACCTTGTGTCCAAATCCCATTAATACAATATTATTTTTCATGAGGATACACATTAAAATATAATAAATAATGTAAAATACAGGAAATAGTGAATGTTATTATAAAGGTCCACTTTCCACCTAACGACTTTTTCAAGTACAAAAAAAAACCTAATTGATAAATAGTTGATATTTGTCTTAAAATATATTCATATCTTTCTTAGTTTAATTCAACAAAGCACAGATAAGAACCACCATATATAAGTTTACTTTGTACAAAGCCATGTAAATTGATATTCTATTTCAGTCTATTGAAAGTAGGTAAAATCCAATTACAAGCAGAGAATTACAAAATGGTTCTTACCGACAGATGGGGATATTTTTCTTAATAACACAAGTTCCACCATTTTTGCAATATCCTATTGGGCACTCTGAAGAGAAAAGTCATAAGGATATAGTTAATTACAAACATTGTCAAGAACAAGAAGGATACATTAGCATTATTCTTTATTACTGGGGTTAAGCCTACAGTGAAAAACAAAGGGGGATCCCTCAAAGTAAACTATCCCTTTACAGTAAAATGTGAAAGGACTCTCCTAGGCTACCCTTCAATGCCCTGAAAAAAATTCACTCAATGGTCCCCTGCTGTCCTGGAAGAGTTCATTCACTTCACATGCCTGAGTGGATAACTATAAGAGAGTAGTCTTTCTGCCATAGGATTATGTCCAAAGTGCTTATTTAGAACGTGTCTATTTGACATATTGGGACTCTACATTATTCTTTGGGGCAAGTCATTTCTTTTTTACACTCTACATGGTATTGACTGTAGGAAAGCAGAGAAATGCTATGTGGGGGTGACTGTCATAGAAAACTTGGCTTACTCATTCACTCATGTTTATCTAAGCTCTGCCATTATGAGTGTTTTACAGAGTTAAAGGAACTGCTAGAAATATCTAAAATAACAATGCCGTATCTTCGCACAACAATTTTCACTTTTCAACATGCCTTTTTTATTCTACCTCATTTTATAAGAATAAAATTCCACTTCATTCTCCAAACTGAAACTTCAGGGCTGGCAACCATTCTCCTTTTGGGCCTGTCCTTTGCATCTCAGTTTACTTACTCCCCTAACTAGCAAAACTTCTCTACTGGCAGCAGAGCTGTAACCAAGTGGTGCAGCTGGCATTTCACTTCCAGGCATTGAAACATAGCACTTGCCCCTTTTCTACCAGTGGAAACAACTGAGTTTAGCACACAGCAAGAATGAAATAAGAAGTTGAAGAGGTTACCAGGTGAAGTGATTACTCCACACACTCCTAGGCCACACCCTAAGTAAGGTCTTCCCCAGCCCAACCCAGCTCTATTCACTCCCAAACTTCTCTGAGTGACTGGGCAGTGTGTACCTAGTATGTGCATTTACCAGGCAGAGGTAGTCGTACATGGGGCTTTTATTTTTATTCCCTCTCAACTGAAGTTGTCTTTAAACTTGACTTGACCCAGGAACCAAAATTGTTACTTAGGGATATGGTTGGTGGATCACCAAACTTCCTCACTATATTATTTCCTATTAAAAAATAGGTGAGAAACCCCTATTTTCTCACCAGATTCCAAAATTTTCCTGCCAAATTCTCCACTGCTGTAGGAATGGACTCTATAATCATCTTGCCAAATTGCCAGGTATGGACAGTTTGCTATTGGGAAAACATTGTTCTAAGGTACAATGGGGATACATTAAAGGAGTCATTTGGTCAACATTATGATGTGCCAGGGACTTTTCTCAAACACTGGGAAGACAAAGAAAGGCAAAAACAGATCTGTCTTCAAGGGGATCACTTTTTAGTGGGGGAAGACTTTGCAAAAAATATAAAATATATAGATTATTAATGGAAGTTAGAAATAGTATGCATAGTCCCTGGCTTCACCAAACTTTGATAGATATAGACTTGGAAAGGTAGGCTTTCTGGAAGAGAAATCACAAAACAACTTGCAAAACTGGGAGAACTTGGTAGTAGATAGATTTGGGGGCAGCAGGAAGCCAAAAAACCTCATTAGGGATAGTAGGAGGGGAAATCTTCATCAACTGGATAAGTGGAAAAAGAGTCTGGTAGAAGCCAGAAGAACCAAGATGTATATGCCACAGTCATCAAGGAAACAGGAAATATTGTAGGAGCCAATTTTAGTGTGATTGGTTTTATTTCTATTTCAAAAGTTTTCTTCTCTTCTGCATGAATTAGATATAACTATGATCTTCCAATGTACTCCTATTAGGTGAATCAAAATAAAGGTACAGAGGAACAGAGGGAATGGAAGCAGAAGGGACTGATTCAGCAGATGAAGACTGAGCTAACAGAAATCACATAGAAGACTGGAGAATGAGAGGTCAAATGATGATCATTAGAAATTGTCATGGAAAGGAATCTGTTGATTTAGCTGAAAAACATCTCTTCCATAGTAAAGGATACAAGGACTCCCGGCCATATTTGGATACAATATTATATTGTTATGATTATCCTACTGAAACATATTTCTCCTCAAAAAGGTGCTTAACTTTAAATGGGAACCAGCAGGACATAACCTTATTCATCAGACTTCCTACAACATCTTCAGGTAGCTAGTTGCTAACTAGGTTTAGTTGCAGTGATAAACATCAATTTTGGTGGTGTCTATTATCCTTGCATTACTGTCATATGATGCTATGGGGGTGAGGACTATTAAAAGTAGTATTTTCTGTATTTTATATAACATTTTCCTACCATTTTTAATTCTTCTAAGAAGGGACTCTTCATCTATTATTTGGGAACTTAAAAAGGCATTTTGATGCCTGCAGTTGAATATAAACTGGTTCCCTTTGTAATCCTGTGTGTGAGATATGCTGGATTTATAAACACTCTTTTCAGAAGGTGTCTCATCAGACTTTCAAGGGGAGCAATGGTCCATACAGAATGGTTAATATCCTCTGTTCTAATCATATTCCTTTGATACCTCACTTAAATGTCCATTATGTTACTTATAGACCTATCTAAAGAGATCTCCTCTTGCTGACGTCTGTAAAAATGAATGTTTCCATTTTTGTTTTCTGGTCCTGTTTACCTAATACCATTTTGTTTTATAGATGGGAAGATGTATTTGGAACTGTGAATTCACTGGTATGAAGAATATCCCATATGGAAACAAGATCTATTGGTGCAGATCAACAATTCTTGTGTAGTTTTTTTTAAAGCAATTGGGGTAAATTAATTGCTCAAGGTTACACGGCCAGTTATTTTGTGTGGTTGTTAAGTATCTGAGGCCAGAACCGATCCCAGGTCTCCTGACTCTGGGGCCAGTGCTCTTACTTACTGCGCCACCTGGCCACCCCTTTTGTGTAGTTTTTAAATTGTTTGGGATCCTGGGAAGTTAAAGGACTTTCTAGAAGTCACAGAGCTAGTTTGCTCCTTTAACCTACTATTCCATCTTGCTTCTTACTGTCATTATTTAACTCATTGTTAAAATGTTTCTTTTAGTACGTAAGTAGTATTTTGATCAACTTTTCTATCCCAAACTGATGACAATTAGAGTAATTACAAAATCATTTCTCACCTTGAATTTAGAGAAGTAACAGGCACTTAAAGGAAACCCTGTGTCCAGTTGACTGCAATGAAATTTTTACTTAAATAAAACCTGGTCAATGTGTTATATTTACATCTCTCACAAATGATGCAGTCCTAAAAATTATGTATTAATAATTCAGTTCAGAAGGGGGGAACTTTAAAATATATTTAACTTGCAGCATTTGTTCAGTGTTTCTAAGCTTGATATTCTTGTTAATGGTATAAATATAGAGGTGAAGTGATACCAGATGTTCACCATCTGTTATATGACCACTGTTGTAATTATTGGCTGCTATGAGATATAGAGTCATAAAATGCATGGAAAAATGACCTTAACACTATTTGATATTTTAAGAGGAAAGACACATTCAGTCACTTGATGTAATTTGTATTGATATATCAACAATATTTGACAAGTCTGAAGCTGCTGTTCATAGATAAGCTCTCACTTTAATGTGTCAGTCTTTTCAATTACATTCTTCTGTTTTACTTGCCATAGATGACTTGCAAGATCATGGCATCTTAAAGAAAAGGAAAAGCTGAAATCAAAAAGTAGAGCTTTTTGTTTCACTTAAACTCAAAGTTGGGTCTGTATCCTCTTCGAGAGGCAGTAAATACTTTGTGGATGATGGAGGAATGAAACCAAAGTTACATCTAGAGTGACCAAAACACTGAAAGGGGGTGGGAGTTTGAATCAAAAGAGTGCCAAATTAAGAAGATAAAAATGACACTTTCAATATTTCACCAATGTAGAAAAAGCAGAGCTTGGCACCTAGTTAACAAAACTAATTAGATAAAATGGCAAGCTGATAAGCTGGGATAAGCTATTCTCCACCATCATGTATATCAACTTCCTTGGCAATGATCTACTCCTCTGTCCAGGGTTTCTGTCTCCAGTGCCCCCAAATGACACCTACCTTACCCACATCAACTGATGGCACATTCTGTCCCCTTTACACTGCATTTAAAAATAACTTATCATGGTTTTATACAAGTCCAAAATATTTAAGCTACCTGATTACTGAAAAGTGATCTGCTTGTGTGATTAGTAGACAAAACCAGTGACACAGAGTGAAAAGTAAGATTGTTTTAGAGTCAAAAGACATTGATTTAAGTGTCCAATCAACTGTCTGCTATTTGTTGTTGTTGTTTTAAACATAAAACCCTGGACTATATGGAGTCAATGCCAAAGACTAGAGGAGAGAGGGTAAAAGAACAATTAACTGTTGTGGAGAACATTCAAGTCACCTAGAACTGATGAGTTACATCTGAGGGTCTTGAAAGAATGAGTAGAAATGATTTCTGAGTCACTGTCCTTGGTCTTTGAAAGGTCATGAAAAATAAGAGAAGTGTTGCTTGATCTAACAAGTTTTAATATCTCAATTTTCACTAAAGGGGAGAGAATAGAGCCTGTAAATTATAGACAAAGATCTCTATGCAGGTTCTACCTTCTCAGGAGAATATAATCTGTCTGAAAGCAAGTTTCATTTTGTTTTATTTATCTTTGTATTTCTGGTGGTTAGCATAGTGTCTTGGACATAGAGAGTTTCTTCTCTAAACATAATGCCTACAACATAGTATGTGCAAAATCAATATCTATCTATCTATTTATATATCTATCTATCCTCTATCTATCTTTGTGTTTAATGCTTGACTTCTTTTGTTGCCTTTAGATTCTATGCCTCACTATTTTTGAAACTAGAGAAGAAATGGGTTGTCTTACTCTCCTGATTCATCTCAATGTATACCTAGTCCCTAATAAAAATAGGCCTTAATCTACCTCCTAGTACCTTATCCAAAATTAGGACATGGTAACTTGAATTAAAATATTAAAGTCAAATACAAATCTTTTCAGTCTGTGAAAAATACATTCAAATTTTTGTCCATCTAAGCCATGTCAGTAAGACTGGTTAAGTTAACTCCTAGGCTCCTAAGATAAATATTTTCTGTGGTGAATCTTTTTATGAAAGACATATGGACAGTTTGCTAGTCTGGAAAAAATAATAATTCCAAAGAATGTAATTTGATAACTACCCTGCTTTGGTCATTTATCTAAATGTACTCAGCTATATACCCAAAGTATATACAATTGAGTTAGGTTCACCCCAATTATTAATAAAGTCATGAATTGAAATATGTATTTTAATCCTTGATTTGTATTATCTCAGTTGTCTCAGAACTCTAACACCCTAGTTCTGTTCATTATTTAACATATGCTCTCCATGATATAGTCTAATTTGGATTATCAAGAGGACTATTACAGTAGATTTCATAGAGAGCTAGAGATAACATCAATCAACTTTTTCAGAAGGGAAGAGATCATGCAACTGAAAAGGTCATCTCCTTTATGAAGAAAAGGAGATAGGAAGTATGTATATTTCTATTACCACCATATTTAGTTTTTCTGTTGTAAAGTAAGGTAGCAAGGTGGCATAGATGGTACCTCCTTGTTTTGGAATCCCCAAATCCTGGGATAAAATTTCCTCTTCTGTTATGTGTTATCTGTATGACCATGGACACATTCTACCCCCCACATCCTTCATGGGCCTCAGTTTTCTCATCCGTAAAACGAAGATAACAAAACCAGTAGCCCTTACTTCAAAAGGTTATTGTGAGGCCCCTCAAATGAGATATTGTGTGTAAAGCACTTTGTAAATCATTATATGAATATGGATTGTTTTTATAATAACAGGTTTCCTTGTTACTATTTGTGTGTATTTTGTAAAAAAATAATGATTACATATCTTTAGCTACTTACCTTTTTTATTTTTGTATTTAATAAATGCTGAACAGGAGTAGGATGCGTTTTCAAGTCCCAGCTCTACCACCATTAGCTCCATAATCTTGGGTAAGTAATTCAATATCTCTGGGACTCATTTTCCTCATCTTTAGAATGAAGGAGTTTGGAATGATTACCTTCTTAGGTCCTTTAGAGTTCTAAATCTATGATTAAATTGCAAAGGTAGCAAGAAGTGCTGCATTTCCTCCTGCTATCTCCAACTCATCCCAGCATTTTATGTTCCACTCCAGACTTAGTTAGAATATGAGCTTTTATTTTATTTACTCTACAGATTTAATAAAAATCACTCCAGGTGTCTACTGTAAATGGTATTTTAATGAAAAGCAGAGTACCTGAGCAGCTGGACTCATCGAGTTGGAAATCAGTGCAGTCAACAGAGCCATCACAATGCTGGAATTCTGGGATGCAGCTATTAGTTGATGGACACCACTGAGAGCCATCCAAACAATGTCCATTGGCTGAAAAATAATAGTGATTATTATTATAAATATGTCTTTTATTGACTGAGCCTACTCTAATAGAGAGCAAGGCAGCATGGTAAAGCACAGGACCCAGTGTTGGAAGAATTGATTTTGAACCTAACTTGAGACCCTGAATAAATCACTCAAATTAGTCTTAAGTGCCTTAGGGTCACACAACTAGTAAGTCAACCTCTCTCAGCCTCATTTTCCACATCTGTAAAATGGGGATTGTTATTAACAACTTCCCTCATACCACTGTTTACAGGATCAAATAAGATTATATGCCACTTTGAAAATAAGGACGCATTATGCAGGTGGCAATAATAATTACCATGTTTATTATTTCTCTACTAAATCTAGGGTTTTGTTTTGTTTTTGTTTTTTTGTTTTTGCTTTTTGGAGGGCAATTGGGGTTAAGTAACTTGCCCAAGTTTACACAGCTAGTTTTGTGTGTGTGTGTGTGTGTGTGTGTGTGTGTGTGTGTGTGTGTGTTAAGTGTCTGAGGCTGGAACCAAACTTGGTCCTCCTGACTCTGGGGCCAGCACTTTTACTCACTGCACCACCTAGCTGCCCCTAAATCTAGGGTTTTTAACTGGAGGTAGTGAACATATTATTTATTATTATTATTTTGGTAATGGTATTTCAATATATATACAAAATATAAAGTTTGGTTCCAGTCTTTCTGTGCAGTTATTTTTTTTTTACATATTATTCCTCATACAATAAAAGCATTTCATCTTTCATAGCTATGTCTTTTATATCTAGAATTCTCTCTCCTCACCTCTGCCTCATGAAATCCTTTGCTCACTTAAAATGTATTTCAAGTGTCACCATCTACATGATAGCTTCTTTGATGTATGGTTATTAATACTCTTCATAAAGAAATTATTTGCATTAATTTATATTTTCATATACATATATTCTAATCACTTGTATACATGTTATATCAGTCCAATAGATGTAAATGTTTTCAGGGCATGTTTTTCCTTAGTAACCCTTTGTATTTAATTTTATGCATTTTAAAACACTGTTGTGAGAAGGGCTCCATAATCTTCATCATTCTACCAAAGAAGTCCATGACTACAAAAACACAAAATTTAAAAACTTCTCAAGATGCTGGAGGGTCTTCCTCATTTGCATTTACTTACTGTCTCAGAACACATTTTTTTTATGGACTGTCTCAATTATTGGATGGGGGGAACATGGACATTTAGTTAAATTGCAGTAACTAGGGTGAGATGATTTCTTAGGATACATACTAGTTTGTGCTTCTCTCAGTATTTGTGAGAGGCCAGAGTCACCCTTCTCATTTCTACAGACCTTAGTAGGTGTGTGGTTCCTACTACTATCTTAGCTGCTCTTTTATGGTCCCTCATTCTAAGTGCCTCTGAATGGACAGTGAGGGAAGACATGATCAACTGCTAAATCTTCAACTTTCTCTGGAAACCAAGTCACCTATAATTACTGAGCACTTATGATTCAATTTGACAATTATTTATCCCGTTGATTTAAAAAAATGCTTATTAAACCCCTACTTTGTGTACTGTTATGTACTGAACATTGTGGCTACCATCACAAAGATGAAATAATCTTTGCCCTGAAAACATATTTGCTTTTTGGAGGGGGGAAAGCAGGGCAATTTGGGTTAAGCGATTTGCCCAACATCACACGGCTACTAAATGTTAAGTGTCTGAGGCCAGATTTGAACTCAGGTCCTCCTAACTCCAGGGCAGATGCTCTATTCACTGTGCCACCTAGCCACCCCTGTTTTACTTTCCTAATTTTATCCATAGTATTTAGCAAAGTGCTTTAGACAGAATTAAGTGCTTAATCCATGCGCATTCATTAATTCATTAAAGATAATGACTATTTTACAAAGGAATAGACTATGAGTAGAACAAAGAAAGGATAGTATCATGAAGGCAAGACAGAGGGAGGTGAAGAATATCCAAGAAATCAGGTAGTCAGAAGTAGCAAAAACTTCGGTGGATCCAGGAAGGATGAAGATTAACAAGAAATGATTGGATTTAGCCACAGAAATTAGTTCTAGCCAAAAACCAACTAATATGTACAAAGGTACAGATGGATTATGACAAAATTCCTTCACCTTAAGGTTACAGTTTACTTGGGAAGAGTTGAGAAAATCCAAAAGATTAAATATATAGGTGACATAAATCATGGTGTCATTAGTGATTAGAGTTGGACTCAATCACTAGTTGGGAGAAATGAGGGAAGACCTTTCTAAGTCAGGTCTAACTCAGAACAGCGTGGTAGTGAAAAACAATAACAAACTCATGGGCCGTGAAATGTTTAAAGAAGAGAAGTTTTTTCAAACATAAAAAGTATAAATAAGGACACAACACTGATTCACTTGGTCTAGTTTCCCCTCCGCCTCCACATTCCCCACTGACAACCCCTGTTCAAAATAATATACCAGTCTCTCACATCCTCAAAAGAAAGCTCACCAAACCCAGAAACACCAATTAACTCCTCATAGGCTCAGCCAATTATGCCTCAGATACAAGGAAGTTATACTAAAGGTTCAAAATTTAATTCCCAGAACTGACCAAATCATAATCCATTCTCCCCACTCCCTTTGTTGTTCCCAAAACACAAGCAAGACCCACATAACAATTTCGAAGTGAACCATGTTGGCTAATCAGGCCATGTTAGCTGAACAGGGCCCTTCCCCAAATTGTACAGCAGTGATCCCAGGCAAAGCCTCAGCTTTTAAAGGGATGTCATGTGGCCAATGGTTAGGTATTACATAAGCAGGAACTTTCAGAAACTAAAATCAGTGATTGGTAAGTATACACCTTGAAATTCCTGCCTGTGCCAAGTGTCCCTAGTTGGGGCCAAAGCTGGCAGCCTACCCACCTCCATGAAGGAGAGCAGGGTATGGGGGAGGGGAAAGAATGGGGCCAGGTACAACACCTTGAAGAACCTACTCAGCTTGCCTACAACAGATACCATTTTTACCTAAGCATCATGGAAGAGGTAACATCAGAGCTGGCCTTAAAAAAATTTAAAAAAAAATAATAGGCAGAGGTATGGAAGAAGTCAATTTGGGGTTGAGGGCAATGTGATGTAGGAGAGATCCAGATAGTCACAGAATCTTGGGGATGAATGGGAAATGAGATATCATCCAGTTTAACCAATACCTGAAAAGGAACCCTCTCTACATTCTACAGCAATGGTTATCTAGTGTTGTTTAGTTTTGGTGTAGACTATATGCAACACAGTGTTGTAGAATGAGGCTCAAAAGGCAAGCTGGAACTAGATTGTGGAGCCTATTGAATTCAGGGTAAGAGTGCATTTTGTTTAAAAAGCAGCAAGAAACCACTGACCATTTTTGGGCAGAGGAGTGAAAAGACAAATGACTACTTTAAGAAGATCATTTTTATAGCAGTAAATGGAAAAAGACACCAAGGCAGGAAGAGGGGTTAGTTACCGTAAAGACAACTCTGCCAAACAAAGGTGATCACAGCAGTAGTACTTGGCAAATGATTAGGTATGGGGAGGAAGGTGATGGTGATTAGGGAGAGAAACTAACATAACTGAAAATGGTGGAGTTGTTAAGAAAAAAAGCAAGAAAGATAAGAGAAGGGGTAGGTCTTGGGAGAAGATTTCAGTTTTGGACATATTAAATTTAAGATGTCTGCCACTACAGGTGGAAACATTTTGGAGATATTCAAATAAGTGTATACTCAACTAAAGCACTTTGAATTGGACTTTGGGAGAAAGGTTGACACTGTAACATAAAGATTTAAGAGTTAGTGGGAGAGAGATGATCATTGAAGCCATGAGAGTCAATGAGATTGCCATTCAATTAAACTGAATAAGCAATAATTAAGCACTAATTTCCAGGCATTGTGTTAGGTGTTAATGTTACAAAGACAAACTAAATGAAACAATCCTTACTGTTAAGGTGCTTAACCAGGAGAGTCAAGAGAGAAATGGAGAGCCAAAGACAGAGCCTTAGGGTAAACCCACACTTAAAGGCCAGAATTAAAAAGAAGAACCAGAAAGGCAGATCAAAATACAATGGTCAAAAATAGAAAAGAGTCAGAATGATCCATCTTGTAAGTCTAAGAACTGATAACGCCAAGATGGAGGGCATGGTTAACAGTGTCAAACAGTGAAGAAAATTCAAGAAAGATAAGAGTTGGGAAAAAACTGTCTGGTGATCTGGTCTGGTGATCAAGAGGACATGGGAAACCTTAGAGAGAGCCAATTTCATAAGAGTTGAAACCAGATTGCAGGGAGTTAAGGAGTGAGTAAGGAATTGGAACCATAAGGAATTGGAGTCAATGAATATAAATTACTCCTTCCAGAAAGCTAGCCATATTCACGAGGCAAGAAATTGGGTCATAGTTTTGGGGAGGATGAGCAACAGGAACAAGTAAAGGTTTTGAGGCCTGGACATGTTTCTATGCACAAAAGAAGAAGCCAGTGGAGAGGGAGACAGTGATTATGCATGAGACAAATGACCACTGGTCACATAACTACCAAGTGTGTGAGCCAAGGGTAAAATCTAGGTCTTTTCCAACTATAAGCCCCATGCTCTTCTCACTACAAAATGTTAGCAATGAATAACAGGATTTTCATATAACTATGAAGATTCACATAAGCTTCAAAAGATTAAATTCACATTTAATTAATTGCATTATATTATATGTAAACTAACTTCATCTATAGTTTTAGCAACTGAGGGGTAGAAACGAAAATGTGGGGATTATCTAGCTTTGAGGAAATTACATTGCTGAGGAGACTGAGAGGCTAAAGACAATAATAGTTTACATGTAAATGGGACTGTTTTATGGTTTCCAATGTGCTTAAATACACACTCATGATGGGGGGGGGGCGAAAGCAGGTACAACAAGAATTATTTTTGTTATTATTGCAATTTTTCAACTGTAACCATAATTTTCTTGGCATAGGGAACTTTTGTTGAGGAAACTCCCTCTACCAATGTAGATCTGAAATTTCACTGCAGTTACAATCTTATAGACTTACCAGAGGCACTGAGGGGTTAAGCGATTTATAGGTATGCAGCAGAGACTAGAATTGAACCCTAGGCATGCTGACTTCATCCCTAAGGCCAGCTCTGCAACAGTTAAATGATAATGTCTCTTAGATATTATTTCTCCTTTTCAAGAAGAGGAAACTGAAGTACAGATAGATTTAGTGATCTGTCCATTTTTATATATGTATAGTAGAATATATAGACAAGATCCATTTCCAGGTCTTCTTCACTTTATCTCCTATAACATTGCCTTCTGTTGTTATGTTAATCAATCTATTTCTTCTCATCCTATGTAACAGGTCTTGCCATAAATTCTTCATTGAGGACTTCTGTACCTTCCTTGATGGCTTCCTTGGTTTCATGCAACATTTGACAGTCAGAACTTGGGTTGGTCATCTGTTATCCCTCATTCACCCAAGATGACTGATTCATCATCTTGTTAAGTCATAAATACTTTCAATATTGTTTATGGCACTTCTCACATTGCAGGTCATAACTGGAAATATTTAAATCCTCCATGAATCTTTCCATTGCCCTTTGGGTCCCTGGATATACTGATTCTTCTGAGATCAGAGTGACCTAGGGTTCACAGCCACATTGGATCACCAGAAGAATATCAGTTTTTGAAATCTAACAGTGATAATTGATACTTACATATGTTTATAAAATTTAAAATGCACTTTATATGCATTCTCTCATTTAAGTCACATAACACTGTGATGTAGGTACTAGAGGTCTTAAAATCCCCTTTGTCAAGTAAGGAAACTGAGATTCAGAGAGGTTAAATATCTTGCATCTGGTTACATTTTGTAATGTCTGAAATAGGATTCAGACCCAAGTTTTGATGAATCTTTCGTAACAGAGAAAAGTTAGAATCATTAAAAGCAGTGAAGAATTATGCAAACGTAATAGATCCTTATTGCATTATAGTTACTTGTGCATATGTCAAATACTAGTCTGTGAGTTACAAGAAGTTAAACACTATGTTTTCTTCAGGGCAGCTAGGTGGTGCCTCCTATTTGTGTGACCACGTCTACTCAATCTCCTTTGCTAGATCATCATTCACTTCATACCTCTAAACATGAGGCTTACACAAGGTTCTGTCTTAGGCCCTCTTCTTTTCTGTACTTTCAGTAACATCAACAACTCCCATGGGTTTAATTGTCATCACTATGTAATTGACTCCCAGATATCTCTCCCTCCCTCCTTCTCTCTCTCTCCCTCTCCCTCGCTCTGTCTGTCTCTCTGTCTCTGTCTGTCTCTTCTCTCTCTGTCTCTGTTTCTCTCTCTTCCCTCCTCTCTCTCTCCTCTCCTCTCTCTCTCTTCCCTCTATGTCTTTTCTATCTCCTCACATAGCTACCATCATACTTCAGATCCCCATCACCTCTGACCATCATAATTGCAACAATTTCCTCATTGGTCTCTCTCATTTTATTTCCTCACCATTCCTATTCATCCTACATATCACTGCCAAAGTAACTTTCCTTGAACACAGATCTAATACATGATTTCCCTATTTAACCAATACCAGTGGCTTCATATTGCCTCTAGGATTAAATATAAGCTTCTCTGTGAAGTCATACACAACTTAGCCCCAACTTATCTTTCTGGTCTTATCCAACCTTACCCTCTGTGATTCAGTCATACAAGTTCTCTTTCTTTTCTTTAGAAAAGACCCTCCATCTCCCATCACTTTGCTTTTTCATTCACATCTCCAGTGACTGAAATGCATTCTCTACTTCCTCTTATATCATTGAAAACTTCATTTAAGATGCAGGTTAGGTATCATCTTCTGCATGAAAACTTTCCCAATCTCTTTAGTGCCTTGCTTCCCAAAATACCTTATGTTTACTCAATAAATATGTGAATGTATATTTTATGTCTATAAATTATAAATACATAAAATTAAGTTATAAATATAAACACATACAAATCATAAATGATTATAATTCATATATTATACAAAGAAGTATTCTACATTTTACATATAAATTAAATACATGCATATGTATTTTTAAATTTTATATTATTCATTTTGCATATAGTTATATATATATATATGTGTGTGTGTGTGTGTGTGTGTGTGTATACACACACACACACTCCCCATTCAAATGTAAGCCTACCCTATGTAGGAATTGTTTCGTTCTTTGTTCTTCATCCCTAGCAATTACTGCAGTACCTGGTACACAGCTGACCTTTAATAAATATCTGTTAAGTGATTCATTGTTTGTCCCTGCCTTCAAGGAGCTTAAATATCTTGAGGGAAAGAGAATGTACACATACCATGAAGTAAGTGTATGCTGATTTTGGTTCATTTTGATTGGAGTTATTTCATTAGTGTAAAAAGCTCCTGGTAATGAACTTCCTTTACCAATTGCTTCTCTGCAGTTTATACTTTTAGAGAGTTGCCTAGGGAACTGAGAGATTAAAAGACTTGTCCAGCACATGTCAGAGACAGGATCTAAAACCAACCCTGAGATCAGGTCTCTCATTGCACCAAGGTGACTCCCTACTTGGTGCCTACCAACCAGTCGGGCCCTGGACTGGGCATTTTAAATTTCATTCTATACATTAAAAATATAAAGGCACAAATGAGAAGAGTTCCTACCCTAAAAGTGCATAAATGCATAGAAAACATTTAGAAGATAAATACAAGGTTATTTTCCATGTGAAGGCAACAGTAGATGGGGAGATCAGAAAACACTATTTTGAGGTGGTGTCTGTGTTGAGCTTTGAAGAAAACTAGGGGTTTTAAGAAGTAGGGATGAGGAGGAAATCCATTGTAGGGCTAAGACAAAAGGCAAAGAGATGGGAGATAAACTGTCATGAATGAGGGACAGAGGAAAAAGCCAATTTGGGTGGACTGAAGAATGCAAAAAGGGGAGGAAAAAGAGGTTGCAAAGTTAGGAAATTAGGTCTCAAGTGGGATGTTTGACCATAAATTCAAATAGTGATTTCCATTACCTTATTTCTCTTTGGATTTCATTTTAATTCTTCCTTTGTCACATAGCCATGGTTATATGTGAGCATATTGATGTAATTTCAAAGCTTGGATTTAATAATGCTGATGTCAGTAAACTGAAAGGTGCTTTTTGAAATGATAGCCCACCCATAGATTATGTATTGTATATTAAAGAACCTCAGTAATTCTACTTATGGCTCTTTTTACATCTTCAAATTGCTTTAGAACTATTAACTAATTATTTCTCACAACACCCTTGAGCAATAGGTGAGCGATTAAGTGTTATTATCTTTCCTTCATAGCTGAGCAAATTTAAATATTCAGGAAAATCAGCATGACCTTCCAAAGTCACTAAGAGGACTAGAAGAATTCTTGTTTCAAAAATAGGTGTCCCCAATTAGCAAGTAACCTGAACCAGGTTACCTCAAGCATAAGTCCCTGTGGGCTGCCTAGATCAGGGCCCTTCACCTGAAGGGACAAGAGGTGGGGAAGGTGATACTTAAAAATGGAAACAGGAAAAATGACCAATGAGTTCACAAGCATTGACCCTAAAAGCAAAATTCTTTTTGTTTATCTTTATTTGACCTACTTGTGGTTAGTGTATTTGAAAGGGCCTAAAAGGGCAATAAGAACTGTGTCCTTGTTCTTATCCTAGATTGGTGAATTTGGTAAAGGTTCTCCCTAAGTCTGTAACAGAGTTAGCCTCTTCCACATAAGGTGATGGGGCTGGGGAGATTCCTGAACATGATTCCCATATATAGCCTTATGGGTTCAGGACAGAATAAGATGGAGACTTGGTGTATCAGTGAAGCAAAAATCATGACTATTTGGAAGTAAAAGTTACCAAGCTTTTGCTGAATGCTATGGGCATTCTATGAGCATCTAGGTAGCTCAGTGGATAGAATGCTGGGCTTAGAATCAAGAAAATTAATTTTTTTTATTTCAGATCTGGCCTCAGACACTACTTGCTGTGTGACCCTGGGCAAGACTCTTAAGCCTGTTTACCTCTGTTCCTTCATCTGTAAAATGAGCTGGAGAGGAAAATGGCAAACAACTATGGTATCTTTGGCAAGAAAATTCAAAATGGGTTCACAAAAAAAAAAAAAACCAGCCATGATTGAAAAAAAACTCAACAACATGACCAACTTATAAGGCTATGTGACATAAAAGATTTCATTGATAGTATGCATGATAGAAAAGATGGTAACACAAATAAAATCGATCTCTCTTTCTAGAAATCATGAACCCAACTGATGTAGTCATCTAAACAGTTACCATAAGATCACTAGGTTTGTATTTAAAAGAGATCATGGAGGTCATTTAGGCAAACTCCTGCAAACATACAGAGTTTAAAATTTCCCAAGCTCCCATATCTAATAAAGGGGTAGAGCTAGAAGGTGAAATCTGATACTATTTCTCCAAATCCTTTACACTGCAACACAAAGGACATGTATATCTTTTTGGGCTTAATTCATAGGTTCTTGGCTAAAGGAGGTGAACTGATTATGACCTTATCTGCTACTAATCTGTCTACTGAAGTTAATTCTCAATTCCCTATCACATTTTCATTGGAATCTAGGTAGCACAGTGAACATTTTGCTGGACTTAGACTCAGAAGGACCAAAATTCAAATCCTGTCTAAGACACTTTATTAGCTCTGTGATTCTAGACAATTCCCTTAAACTAAGCCTACCTTAATTTCTTCATTTGGAAAAATGGGATTATAATAACACTATTTTTCAGGGTTGTTGTGAGAATAAAATGAGATAATATTTATAAAGTATCATGTAAATCTTAAAATACCATATAAGTGCTAGTGCTTGTTGGTTTATTACTATTATTATCATTATTGTTTCCTTTTTTTTTCTCTCTCTCTCTCTAGACCTCAGCTCTGAATTCCTGATTCAGTGCAAGGATGTTTTCAACTTGTGGAAGAAAGGGAATGGAGAAAAAGAGAGCTGAAAAAGGGACAATGCAATAGTCTTTTCCAAAAGGAAAATGTGGTAGGAGGGTGGTATCCCAGGCTAGATCTCTACCCTGCTGCTTCTCTATGTACTATGTAAGTATATTTAACCGATTTTAAATATTAGAACCACCCAAAGGGATGAGTATTTTTTTTAAAGCATGACTTTGTGTCCTGAATGACATTACTGAAAAATACAACAGTTCATCACAGCTCAGAGAATGTTGCTTACAATTTATTCTAATTCTTTTTCAGAAGTACAGAGTCAATAGTAGCAAATGGAGTAGAAATAAATACAGAAGCAATTTAATCCTAAAATGCTTTCTTCATGACAGCTTTGCTCTTATTTTCTCATTATGAAACTTCAGAAATAGGAAAAAAAAGATTAAAATAGCACATATATAGAACCAAGGATTTTCCATTCCTTCCCAGAAACCAATGATTTTGACTTGACAATTTCTTGGAATACTAAACACTTCTGTGTATAAACTCTCAGAGAGAATAAACATTGGGAAGCACTCAAATTATTCTAATTGATTGGATAGCATGAAACCAAAACAACCCTTAGGCTCGAATATGGAAATTATCTGTTTATCTCTATAATTAGGAACCTAATGGTGCCACTGAGGTGTAATCAGGAGACCATGCCCATTCTTAGAGTTACCTGCTCCAGGGAATACTCATATGTTTAATACCTGTGCTTCTATTAGCACAAAATAAGCTATACAGCATTTTGGTTGATCACAAAAGAGCAGAAAGGTAAGGTTTTAAGAATTAACACCCACTAAATCCATCAAAAACAAGCAACAAAAATTCATATAGAATTCTGTATAGTTATTAAGCCATCATCTTTGACTCTCCTCAGAATTGGAAGGTGCAGGTGAGGACATCTGGTCTTATATGCACCTGAACAGGAATCCCCTATACAACCTCTCCCAGAGGGGGTCATCTAGTCTCTGCTAGAAGACTATCAGTGAAAGACTATCTCTATCAATGAATATGTATTAATCACCTACCATATGCCAGGCACTAACCTAAGTGATAACATAAATGCAATGAATGAAACAATCCCTACTGCCAGTGAGATTATATACTTCTAGGGGAGAAAAGTATATATAAAAACATTGTGAGGATACATATAAAGTTAATAATACACATTTTTATATGTATACACAACACTGTGATTTGTCAATCAAAAAAAATCTACTCCAATAATTTTTTATCATGATTTTATTAGTATAGGGAAAACCCAGGGAGCAACACACACACACATACACACACACACACATACACCTACCCACACACATAAAATGCAAGGTAGAAGGCACTAACATTTTGGGACATCAGGAAAGCCTTCACAAAAAATGTGGGGCCTGAGCTGTGGCTTAAAGAAAGACCTCCAATAACTAAACATAACAAACTATGTTGGGAAACATCTGGTTCTACTTTTGAAAGTTCCATTAGGAAGATTCTCCTTATTTTGAGCTAGAATCTGCCTCAAGTTAAAAAAAAACTGCTTTTTATTCCAAAAGTTAGTCCTTTAAAATTTTGAAATGAATAACTCTATCCCCACCAAGTCTCCTCTTTCTCTATTTTAAAATTCAGTTAGCTGGATGAATTTGTAGATTTGATGGATTCTCCTATGGAATGTTTTAGAGTTCCCAAACCATTGCTATCACCGTCCTGGGGGAGAAAAAATTTATAAATACTTTTCTTAAAATATGGTACCCAGAAGTAAACTCAGTATTTGAGATGTCATTTAATAAGGATTGGCTAGAGTAGCACAATATCACCTTTCTAGTTCTGAACAAGCTTCTATTAATGAAGCCCATTTGGACTAATGAGATGGCAGTAGTGGATAGAAAGTCTGAAAGCCTTGCTTTCAAGTACAACCCCTGACATTTACTGGTTATATGATATAGGACAAATCATCTAATCTCTCAATGTCCCTGGCAGCCTCCTGCTTTCCTTGACTTCCTTTCAGTTTCAATCAAAATCCAGCCTTTTATAAGAAGCTTCTCCTAATCCCCCTCAATGCTAGTGCCTTCCTTTTGTTGATTGTCTCCAGTTATTGTGCATCTAGATTATTTGTACATAGTGGCTTGCAGGTTGTTTCTTCCATTAGACTGTGGGCTCCTCAAGTGGCTATTTTAAGCCTTTCTTCCCACCCTCAGTCTTTAGCATAGTATGAGCTACAGAGTGGGGAGTGAATAAATATTGGCTGACCTATTTGCATTGGTATATCAGTTCCAAGGCAGGGAGGTCCTACTATGGACTTTCTACATGCTAATAAAATCATGATAACCTTAACCATAAGGGACAAAAAGAGGCTTAAGTGGAAGTAGGTTTTTAAATTGATATTTCACATTATTGGTTTATAGTGAATTAACTACCCACTAAAACTCCCCCAAATGTTGCATATGAGCTGTTGTTTGGCCAGACCACCACCCTTAATTTATAAGATTTTAGGAATTGATGTTTAGGACTCCATTTTTATCTCTATTACATTTCATCTTATTCAATTCACTACACTATCCTAGGCTGTCAAGAAGTTTTTAGATCCTAGTTCTGTCATTCAGTATGCCAGCTACCTTTCCTAGTGTTAGATTATCTACCAGTTTGACAAACATGACACAATGTATTGTTGAAGGCAATGAAATGTCACAGTGGATAGAAAGATGGACATGGAATCAGAAACACCTGGGCGGTCCTCTGATGCTTACCAGCTGTGTAGCCCTGAGAAAGTAATTTAACTTCTATCTGCCTCAGTTTCCTTATCTGTCAATAAACATAAATTCCTATTGTTGTCCTTTGATCATACATTTCCCTTTTACCCCCTTCCCTTTCCTTCCTTTTCCCCTCCCTCCCCTATATATATTCATTTTGCATATGAATATTTAGAGATGTTAATAATCAAAAGGAACTATTTCTTTTTGTCTTTGTATCCTCAACAACTAGCAAAACTCACATATAATAGGCATTTAACAAATATGTGTTCATTGAAGGACTGATGTGTCAAAGGTACAAGACTAATTACTGTGGAGGAGACACAAAAATGAATAATGCACAATCCCTGTAATAAAAGGATTTTTGTTTGTTTTGTTTTGGGTGGGGAAGAGTAGATAACCATTGCATTGGATAAAAAAAGTCCCAAACAACATTTAAAATATGATCAGGGTTACAAAAATTCAAATTCTAAGCAATATACCCCCCCCCAAAGCCTATTGTTCAGAGAAAAGTTATCTGAAATTAATTTTTTTCACTCACTACAAGGAAGTTATGTGACTTCTGATATCCCCTTCAAATTAATCAATAAATGCCATCAATCCTTCATATTTACTTGCATAAACAATATTACAAAACCAGCAAGCTGAATATTTGAAGGCTATGTTACTGATTTATATCACATGCACACAAGTTCTTCCACAGAAAGGTCAATGTGTGAAACCTTTTTAATGGATTTTAGAGAAACTAGATAATTGTGACATTGATCCAGGCAGTCACTTATGTGAAGATAAGGACAATCAAAGAAAACACTTTTTGAGCTAAGCTGATAACCTGGAGCAAACAGAAGCCAGAAGGGACTTCCTGTGGAATGAATTTTCATTGTAATGAGTAAAATCATGTTTACTCATTAATGGTTATTGCTTTTGGTGAATCAAAATAACATCTTTTTTTTCCCTAAGAGCATTCTGAAGGCCCTTTTCTCTCCCCTAAATTTATACTATGATGAGTAAAATTAATAAGCCATATATTGAATGCATACGACATACTAACTGATGGAAAAGATACAAAGAAAGTTGATAATCATTTAGTTTTGCAGTTTAGTTCATAAGTTCATTAATATAGAAAATGATCCCCAACTAATTTCCTTACTGTCCTGTTAACAAACTTTGTGCCTTTCCACCTCTGTGGATTTTCTCATGCCATCCCACCACCTTGGAACACCATCTTCTCTCTTTGGTTGTTTAAAGCTAAATGGCCTGGATATTCTCTATCCAACTTGCTTTTACAGATGAGAAACATAATATCTTGAGGGGATAAGTGAGTTGTCCAAGGCCACACGGGCACTAATATTGGAACCCAGATTGTCTGATTCTGAATCTTATGCTCTTTTCACTACAGTACATATTTAGCCCATCCCAGTACTACTCATTGAGTTTGTCTAATCCATCTGGTGAGGGGAAGGAGGGAGGGAGGGAGGGAGGGAGAGGGAGGGAGAGGGGGAGAGAGAGAGAGAGAGAGAGAGAGAGAGAGAGAGAGAGAGAGAGAGATCAACACATGAAAAATAAAGCAATAATGTATGATTTAAATAATATTTCAAACCAAGAGACATAGAAGAGATGCCATCTGGCCGCACATGATTAGTTATCAATAAAGGGTGTAGATAACAAGCCAATAACTGTTGAGAAGAGGCTTGTGTGATCAGGATGTCTTTCTTCAGAAGAGGATAGGATTTGATCTGAATCTTGAAGGAATGATGAAATCAAAGAGGAGGGGAAGCAGTGTACAAGGCTGTTCTAATGGCATAACACATGGATAAAGGAAAGAAATCACAAGGTACACTGAGAGAAGAGTAAGGAAGTTCATTAGGCTCAGGTAGAACATTTTTGTAGAAATCCCTGTACTCATTAGCTGGACCTGTTATCAGTGGGCACAGTAATGAAATGAGCAATTAAATTTCAGAAATTTGAGTTGTCATGTTCAATCATTGACACATATCATCCTTGCACATTTTGGGGGGCGTATTCCATGTCCTAGCTCTGGGGCAACAAAGGTCTAAACCTCAGACCCAGAGACCCCCAAGGACCAAACACATACCATGTAAGTTTCTGACAACCTTACCACCAGGTAGATAGCCAGATGCACATACAGCACTCAAAGAGTAAAACATCCCAAAGTCCTATACCATCATGGTCATATGACCATATTAATTCTTCTACTTTTGCCTATTGCTTTCTCCTGAAAATATTTGATAGTGTATATTGCATAGTATGTCACCTCCACTGACTAACTGGTCTATGGATCATCTATATTTGGTGAATATCAATCAGTACTGCCTTCTTTCAGCACCAACTCTGTTTATTAATAAGACTCTGGTCTGCAGATATAGCAACTTCAACATTTATAAGCCTCACAAAATGTACCAGACAGTACAAAATATTTACTCAAATGAACCTTTTAAGACAAATTCAGTGAAGAGGGAGACTGGGACACAAATGAGGCCACTGCTAGAATGGAGTTCTTTTGGAGCATATTCTTCCTGGAGAGGGTGTGTGTGTGTGTGTGTGTGTGTGTGTGTGTGTGTGTGTGTGTGTGTGTGTGTGTGTGTGTGTGTGTGTGTGTGTGTTGGGGGTGTATCAATACCATTGTGTTCTGTTTCAATGAATTATTCTTGATAACTAGTTGTTAGGTTCAGTTGTTTTTTGCTGCTGGAAGAGTATAAGGGCCATAAGCACCCTTTAAATTTCTGTGTCCTTGGCTAAAGTCCCATTGTCCTGCCCTAGTTAGAGGTCTACTTAGCTCTGGCCCAGGAGCAAGAAGAAAATTCTCATTTTCAGCAGTAGCTCACAAACACAGCTATATCCTTCCATTAGCTTTGTGCTAATGAAGAGTGTGATAGAAGATAAGATGAAAAGGTATATTGGAGTCAGGTTGTGGAGAAAGTGTAAGATATATGAGAGACAAGAGATCTCATTCAACTGTGACAGTATTCTAGTTACAAAGGACTGAATAGTTTCAATCTATAAATTGACAAAAGAAAAACTAATTAAGTTTAAGACTAATTAAGGTTGGAATATAATAATCACAAAACCCTTATAAAGATTCAGGGAGGCATAGTGAAATAAAAGCATGCCAATATGTTCTGGTTTACAATTGATTTTGGTTCATTTGTCTTGCTGCAGTTCACCACTGCTCCTCTCTTTTTCCTTGACTAGTCCAATACAAATGTACATACTAGTTATACTTGAGATTAATTTTAAAAAAATTTAAAAGGGCATGCATTTAGCCAATTCTTGATTAAACACAGTGGATGACACTGCCTCAGAAATAAATAAAGCAACAGAAATCAAAAAATATTTAAATTTCGCATTGGGATCCAGTGATTCTTTTGTATATTTCCCTTTTCAATATTTCCCCCTTAAGACTAATATTAAAAATAATGTTCTCTCTATATACACCCCAAATCATGAATGGGAGGGTTGAGTAAGAGGGGAGTAGGAATGATAGCAGAGAGCCTGGTGGATGGCACAGCACAACCAACCTGTGATTATAAATTTGTTGATAAACACATACACATATAGTGTGTATCAACACATTTATATATGTATATGTATACATATACACATATAGTGAATAACTTACATGTTTATGAATTCTCTATCAATATTAGTGGGGCAGCTAAGTGGCACAGTGAGTAGAGCACAGACCCTGGAGTCAGGAGGACCTGAGTTCAAATCCAGCCTCAGAGACTTAATACACTTACTAGCTGTGTGACTTTGGGCAAGTCACTTAACCCCAATTGCCCTCCACACCCAAAAATATCAGTATTCAAAACCAGGTTGATACAATTTGGAGTTATTTGAGAAAAATTACTATTCATATTCTTCGACTCATTTCTGGGCATATATCCCAGCAGATCAAAGATAGAATTTCCTTACAGATACCAAATTAAACTTAGCAGTAACTTTTGTGATAGCAAATGGCTGGGAAAAAAATGGTACCAATTGTATGGGGAATGGATGAATAAACTGTTGTATAGGAATGCAATGGAACATTATTGTGGGATATGAAAAGGTGACTGGGAATTCAGCAAAACACAAGACAACTTTTATTTATCCTCTTCCCTCTCAAGAACAACCTACAAACAGATATCACAAAGATATATGTTGGTTTCCTCCTTGAGAATTTCCAGTGGCTCTCTCTTGTGCTGGGACAAAATACAAACTCACATGTTTGGTTTTTAAGATCTTCATAATCTGACTCCATACTATCTGTCCAGGCTTGGTATGCATTACTCTCGTTCACATATTCCCCTTCTAGGCAAAAGGGCCTACTGGCTCTCCCATATATAGACCTCTGTCTTCCATGTCATTGCTTAGGCGTTTCTCATATCTAGAAAGCAATTCCACTCCTTTCCTCCACCTCGCATCTTCCAATTTCCTTCTCACATCAATTGCCACTGGAAGGAGGCTGGCGGGCGTGGGAGAAAGGTTTTGGAATATCCAGGAAATGATTGTGATATAAAACCAAAGGCATTAATTGGACTTATTTAAAAACAGAACAACTGGTTGATGCCTGATTATTTGACACTAAATTTCACATTTTGCCCAACTCAGATTCCTACCAGCATTGTGACAATGTGGTATTGGGCCTTATCCAAACCTCTTGATTCTTTAACAGGACAGCTGAGATTCTAACCTGAAAAAATTCATTACGTATTTTATTTTTGTGATATAAAGACATAAAGTCCGAATTAACTATCCTTGAAGCTTTTTCTCTAATTGAAGCATGTCTTTTATTGATATTAAAATATTTAAATAAACAAAATATTAAACATTATTTAAATATTAAATAAATAAGTATTTAAAATACAAATATTTAAAATAAAAATAATTTTTAAAATTGATAAATTTCTATGTACAAAATCTTCCATTAAAAAAATTTAACTCATCTTCAGATCATTTTCTAGGTACCATCCTCCAATTACAGTTTCTGGAATTTTAGAGTAGTCAACTTTTTCTAGTGAGTAAAAGACTGAACACTTGTTCTTGATTTTATCCTACTAATTATCACTTTATGTCTCCCTTCTTTTAAAAAAATGCCCTTATTCTTATAGAGCATTCACTCATAAGATCAAAATAAATCCAGAGGTTTTTATGTCCATCCACGTATAATCATTATTAAATATATCAGTTGTCATTTTATGATATTTTTCAAGTAGTTATTGCATTTAGAAAACAATAATGCTAAAGTATTCCTTAAATGCCATTTGTAAGAAAATAATAAGTGAAATTATTGTTATATATAATTAATTTGTATAAAATAATGAAATAGGTCATTTAATATCTATCAGCCACAGCACTTGCAGAAATTTCATATTTATCATTATAGTGGGCTTATAATTAGAGAGTAAACTTATGAGGGAAATAAAAAAATCCATAATTCCAAATGTAAATTCTTATATGTAACAGATTATTTTTAATCCTTTTTGGAGTCTGTGAGGAGGCTAACAGTGTTTAACAACCATTCTGCAGACACTGTTAATATCTTGAGAGAAACTAAGAAAACAGGGGAAAAAACTAGATAGCTTACTTTCTGAAAGAACCATCTTAATTATTATCATGTAAGTAAAATGAGAATTATTGAGAAGAAACCTTAATTGGTATCATAAGAAAGATGACTGATTAGATTCTATTTCCAGAAGAGAGAAGTAAGGAATTGGAGTGACTGAATGTGACCTCTCTCACAAATGGCTTATTATAAATAATGATTTGTCTTTTCTCTTTTGTTACACAATAAACTGCATATGCAGTTATCTTTGATGTTTTTTTTAAACCTAGAAGATTAGAGAGTGCATGCAATGTCAAGAATTATGAGTGGAAGCTTTGAGAAAAGAGGTTCCTCCATTTTACTTAATAAATAATATGAGGTATGGTAGCTAATGAGGAAATATTAAAACATAACCTTTTGTTGGCTTAGAACTAAGGTTTAAAATATAACTGCCTAATGTCTCCTGTACATTTGAAAAAAAAAATACCAACATTCATCTTCAAACCTTGAACTTCACCTGCACCTTTGATTGCTAACGCATAGCAACAATGAGAGCTAGGGAAGGGTATAGATATACCTTATGCAAAGTCTGGAAATTGTTGTTGTATGACTGCCTAACATAAAGTTTTTACTACAATATTGTAATTTTATTTCTCACAAAATAAGTAACTGTGTCATGGAGAGAAGAATGTTCTCCTATAAAACCTTGTTTGTTGTTCCTTATGCAATCTATTTATGACAACCTGCCTGCTTTGCTCACTTCTAGTACCACCTCTAACAATAAATCCTTTATCTAGAACTGAACAAAATACAAGGAAATTAGTAAAAATAAAAATAGGATTCAGAATAGTTCAAATTATAATTGTTTTTGTTTTGCAAGGCAATCGGGGTTAAATGATCAAATTATGACTGAACTGTAGTTTTCCTACCAGGATTAAAGACTTTCAAGATATACTCATAGCCTAATTATTTTTACTTTTAAACATAATTTTTTCAATCTTCCATTAGCCACAAATTAAAAAGCAAGCTCTACTATTGTCAGGAATTTCATTTGAATGTGCTAAGATATTATTCTGTGCAAGGATTTGCAATAGGTGCTAGAGATCTTCCCTTCTTTTCCAGAATAGGACTGTCCCTATAATTCAGCCAGATCCTTATCTCTCGTTGCCTCTTTCAATGAACCAATCACTACTTTTCTTACTTCAAGCATCTCTAAGTTCCAAGCAATCCTCAACTCAACTGCCAAAATGATTTGACCAGATGAACTCTAAGATTTTTTCCTACTTAATATCCTATGAAATACTTTGACAAATAAAAAAAATCACTGTCCCAGACCATTTGGAAATATAAAAACCACCTTAAAGAAAAATATTACTCTTTTCTAATCCCATCAATTCAGCTGTGCCTTCCCTATTATTGTAAAAGTACCACTAAAATATTGTTCATGTTAAAGAACCCTTAGTAAAATAATGAAAATATCATTTCAAGGTGCACTATATAGCTACAAGGACTTTGAATTGAAATAATTATGTCTTAAGCTGTTGTACATAAATACACATCATATCAACCACTACAAATATAGTCACCTTTATGAAATACCAATAAGTACCAAGGAACAAAATGACAGCGTGAAGGTGATATACTTTCTTCCTGTCTTCTGTTTTTATTCACTGTCAGATGTGTACATACCCAAAATAAAAACACAGCCAGATAAAAATGATTCCTCATAGTCCTAGATAGTATTCATAGATCATAGATCACAAGATATTAGAGCCGTAAGGTTCTTAGAACCTATTTATTTTAACCCTCTTAAATGATAGTTGAACAAACTCAGCCTCAGATAAGTAAGATGACTTTTCCAAAGCCATAGACTTAGTTTGTATTGGAATTAGTACCAGAGCAAATTGTTACAAGGGGTAGGGAGAGATCAATAAATCAGATTTTCTAAATGTAAAACTTTCTTGCCATAAAGGTTTTCAAATTCTAACATCATGATCACTTTTCAAAATGGGATCAGAGGACCTGGGTTCTCATTTGATTTCTACCCTACAGATGTCTTCTGCTTCATTACAGGAGAGTAGGGCTTTTGCACTTCCTTTTCCCTAGCACCTAACAAAATTCTTGGCATACAATAAGTGCTTAATACATGCTGATTTGTTCATTCTCTGGGACTCAGTGCTTACATCTATTGAAGAGTCCCTAAAACCACATACATTTACATTTATGAAACTATGACCCTTAGGAAAGTAAAAGAACAGTAGTCAAAAGAATAACTGATTTGGAATCAAATGACCTAGACTCAGGTCACTTTATCTTTTGAGGTGTCAGTCTTTCACCTGTAAGATAATAAGGTTGTATTAGACTATGATAACTTTCCAAATTCCTTCCTGTTTTAACATTCTACAAATTTTATTTGTGGTCAGATGTGAACTGTTATTTATATTTGGGGCTTAGAGTAGCTCTGGGTTGGGAGGGAGTCTTTTTAAACTAAAAAAGATTTTATTGCAGAAAAAATAACCATATAATATGAATTCTTTTTTAAAAATGTAGGCTCATTCTATAAAGTCTAAGAGCTGGAAGTTTATTTTATGATGAATAAAGGGCCTTTAAAATACCAACTTTTACTAATGCTGATACTAGAAATAGATTTCTATAACCATCTTGTGACCTTGAATCATTCCCTGGTTTCAAGACTGCTTCCCTGATTAAGAAGAACTGCTGTCTATTTCTATGTGTAGAAAGACAAATGATTTGCTCACCATCTGATGGGATTTAACTCTATCATTTTATATAATTATGTGCCAAGATATCACTGTCTCATATGTGGCTCTCTATTGGGTTTCTCAAAAATTCTAAAAACACTGCTATCATATAGTAGGTGCTTAATGAATGCTTACTGATTACGTAATTGAATAATCCCATATAGGCATACCTTGTTTTATTGCACTTCATTATAGTACATTTTTTATAAACTGGAGGTTTGTGGCAACTCTGCAGCAATCAAGTCTATTGGTGTCATTTTTCCAACAGCATGTGTTCAAATCATGTCACTGTGTCATACTTTGGTAATTCTCACAATATTAAAAACATTTTCATTATCATTATATCTGTTATGGTGATCTGTGATCAGTGATCTTAGATGTAATTGTTTTGGAGAGCCAGAAACCACACCCATATAAGACATAGAACTTAATGGATAAATGTGTGTGTTCTGACTGCTCCACCAACCTACCATACATTCCCTCTCCTTCTCCGTCTCCTTGGGCCTCCTTATTCTAGGACATGACAATATAGAAATTAGACCAATTAGTAACTCTGCAATGGCTTGTAAATGTTCAAGTGAAAGGAAGAGTCAATCAATGCAGCAGACTTTATTGTCTTATTTTAAGAAATTTCCACAGCTACTCCCACCTTTGACAACCAACCTGATGAATCAGTAGCCATCAACATCGAGGCAAGACCCTTCACCAGCAAAAAGAATACAACTCATTGAAGCCTTTGAAGACAGCATGTTTTCAGCAATAAAGAATTTTTCAATTGAGATATGTGCATTTTTAGACATAATACTATTGCTCATTTAATAATGCACAGTACCGTGTAAACAAAACTTTTATATGCACTAAGAAACCAAAAGCTTCGTCTCACTCACTTTAATGTCGTAGTCTGAATCTGAACCCACAAAATCTCTAAGGTATTCGCCTCAGTGACTTCACTGAGATTCTTCTCATTTTAATTGCTTTGACCTTTTTTCTCATTTGCCACTAACAACATGTCATGTTTACATTGCCATGTCATTCCCTCAAACACATTGTTAATACTATTTATTTTCCTACCACTGAAGCATCTTTTGACAGAGAAGAAGAAAGGAGGGAAATAAGCATTTACTAAGTGCCAACCATATGCCAGGAACTATATGATGTACTTTACAGATATTACTTCATTTGTTGCTCACAACAACCTTAGGGAATAGGTGCTATTATTGTGCACATTTTGCAGTTAAGGAAACTGAGGTAGATGAAACCTAAGTGACATTCCCTAGTTCACACAGTCATTAAGTGTCAAGAATGTATTTGATTCCTAACTGCAGATCCAGTCCTTCAGAAATATCCCTGATTTCTTGATCAATAAGGGTAATTACCATGACCTTTCCCATTCTCCTGCACATTTCATCTATGTCTACTATGCACACATAGAACATTATTAAATTCCCATCAAAGTATGATTTCTATTGAAAGTACTTGGCTAATTTTGCCTTAATTGTTTTTTTTTTATTTCAAAGGTTCAGGCCTTACAACTTTCTCTATACATTTATTACTTAGCCTTTATTCCCAAACAAATAATTACACAGTTTTAACCATGTACTAATGGGGCACAAAGCATGAAGGAATCATGTCCTTAAACTATTGTTTCTAACTAGACAATCTGAAACCCATCATATCTGTCTACAGTCTTAAAAATAACCAAAGTTTCCCCAACTGCATTTTCCCAATACAAATTTTCATAGCAGAATAGGTTTTCCTAATACCAGGGGATAGAAGTTCTTCAGAGTAATTAGGTATGTGCTAGTCAGCCTTTCCTTGGGTATATATAGGTAGACATGCACATGCATACATTTATATGTGCTTACACACATATATCATGACATATAATTTTATATATACAATATATGTATGTATATTTGTGTGTATAGGCAAAACACACATCTATGTATACACAATTGAGAGTTCACTCATGTTAAGACCATTGCAGTTTTTTTTATCGAATCTATCAATTTTTTCTTTATCATTTTGTAGTAGTGGAAGAAAGTGACTTACAGCAGGTAGATTCATCTTCATTAAACTGGCAGTCTTGTACTCCATCACAAAGCAAGAGAGATGGAATGCATTCATTTGGTGAACACTGAAACTCCATTTTCCCACAGGTATGAGGAGGAAACCTGGTAGGACAATCCAACTCATCAGTTCCATCCATACAATCTTCCTGCCCGTTACATTTTCCAGACAGCAGCACACACTGGGGTGTATAAATGCAGGAGAATTGATCAGGCTTACAGAATGTTGGCAGTGGTGTGACAGGGCCTAGGACAAAAGAATAAAACAAAATTCAATCAAAAAGATGTGCCAACTATTATACTATCCATTGTTAAGACATTGCAGAATATTCTTGGTTCTACCTCAATGTATGGAAACAGAGACAGCCATTAAGAAGACCTGCATTAGAATCCAGCTTCTGATACATACTGACTGTGTGGCTGTGCTCCAGGTAATAGGTATCTCTTTAAGAGCATAAGTTCCAAAGTGGTCAAAAATATGAACAGGCAGTTTTTGAACAATGAAATCAAAGCTATCTACAGTCATATGAGAAATACTCTAAATATTGCTTAGTGAATGCAAATTCAAACAACTCTGAGGTACCACCTCACACCTGTCAGATTGGCTAATACGAAAGAAAAGGAAATTCCAAATGTTGGACAGGATGTGGGAAAATGGAAACATTAATTCACTGTTGGTGCAGTTCTGAATTGATTCAACCATTCTGGAGAGCAATTTGAATCTATGCCCAAAGGGTTATAAAACCATGCATACTCTTTGACCCAGTAATACCACTACTAGATCAGTATCTCAAAGAGATTAAAAAAGGAAAAGGACCTATTCATACAAAAATAATCATGGCAGGTTATTTAGTGGTGACAGAGAACTAGAAATTGAGGGATGCCCATCAACTGAGGAATGGCTATCCAAGTTATGTTATATTATTGTGATGCAATAATAGTATTGTGTTATTATAAGAAATGGAGAACATGATGCTTTCAGAAAAACCTGGGAAAACCACATGAACAGATGCAAAGTGAAATGTGAACTAGGAGAACACTTTACACTTTAATAGCAATATTGTATGATGATCAACTGTAAATGACTTAGCTATTCTCAGTAATACAATGATCCAAGACATTTCTGAAAGACTTATAATGAAAAAAATGTTATCCATATTCAGAAAAAGAAATGAAGTCTGAATACAGATTGAAGTGCACTTTTCTTTTACCATTTTTTTGCTGTTTTTTTCTGTTTTCTTTAAAAACATGACTAATAAGGAAATACATTTTGCATGACTACATATGTATAACCTAAATCTAATTGATTGCCTTCTTAGGGGGGAGGGGCAGAAAAGAATTTGGAACTAAAAACATTTTAAGTGAATGTTAAAATGTTTTTAAAGGAAACAGGAAAAATAAAAAAATATATATGCATATATATGTATGTATACATATATATTACTACATATATATATATATATATATAGGGAGAGAGAGAAAGAGAGAGAGAAAAAAGAAACAGAGAGAGTGAAAGGGAAAGAGAGAGAGAGAGAGAGAGAGAGAGAGAGAGAGAGAGAGAGAGAGAAAGGAAAGAAAGAGAATAAATTATAGATTACCTGATAAATCCACATTGGTAGAGGAAGTACCCTCATTGGGATTTCCCTAGACTAATGAAATCACAGGTTCAGTCAAAAAAAAAAAACTACAGAAAAATAGTCCCTTTAAGAATATTGTAAATTCTACTTATTTTTGACATTTTTGGTGTCCAGTCTTGTTAATTGGGCATCTTAGATTTCTTTTTCTAAAAAAGTGTAATAGTAATGAAATCTGAAGGTCCCTTTGTATTAGCAAGCTAACAGGTACTCAGTACTTAGTGTCAAGCTAATTATATTGAAACTTTTAAAAATCAGAAGGTATGAACCCCTATTGCTGATATAACAGGAAGGAGCTGAATAGGGAGGAGCTAGTAATGTATATAAGGAAAAGCCCCTGCTGGGAGAGTCAGAACTTCTTGGGACAAGCATCGTGGAGGCAGAGCAGCTACTGCTGGAGAGAGAGAGAGAGAGAGAAAGAATTTCTCTCAGCAAGCATCTGGAGACTGGGCTGCTACTGCTGGACTGAACTGAGAACTGAGAAGAACAGAGAAGAGAAATGAGAACTGAGAACTGACACAGAACTCAGATTTGTGGTGGCAAAACTTGAACTTGTGGTGGTGGAGCTTCTTCTGAGAGCAAGCCAACTCCTGCTGAGAGTTTCCAAGAACCAGCCAAAGCTGCTGAAGACTTGTGAGGGCTAGCCAGAGCTACCAGAGGTATCATGACTGTGGTGTCAGTACTTTGTCTGTCTATTTTGGGTCTATGTTGATAACACAGGCAGGAAGTGAATTGAGATGATAGTGCTGACCATTTGTGTGAATATTGTAGTTCTGCTAAGCTTGATGTGTGTAGATATTGTTGTGGCTCTGTTACATTTTCTCTTCCCAGGAAAAGAAACTGTGAAAGACTTGAGGTGGATTGGACACTGTCAGCTTAAATGTGGAGCAGGAAATGCATGGAGATCTGGACAAGGAACTGGGAGATGTCTGCCTTTGAAATTAGGTGGCAGTTGGTTAGATTTGGGCAAGAGCTGGGACCATGGAAGCTGAAAGCCTGCCTGGAGTCAAGATGAAATTGTATGGTGAAATAGGGTACTGAGTAGTAACTAATGAAATTGTAATTTACTTGTGACCTAGGAGTGGATAGCCTTTGTACTTTTCACTACCCCTTAAGAGGGTAGAGGGTAATGACTGATGAAGCTGTAACTTAATTGCACCCCATGGCTGGATGACTTTGACTTTTGTAGTTTGTGATTGAATTAAGGACTTTGTGATTGACTAAATGAATCTACTT
>NW_027185777.1:11221939-11329982 GCF_028583685.1 Petaurus breviceps papuanus | reverse complement strand
GAGAGAGAGAGAGAGAGAGAGAGAGAGAGAGAAAGGAAAGAAAGAGAATAAATTATAGATTACCTGATAAATCCACATTGGTAGAGGAAGTACCCTCATTGGGATTTCCCTAGACTAATGAAATCACAGGTTCAGTCAAAAAAAAAAAACTACAGAAAAATAGTCCCTTTAAGAATATTGTAAATTCTACTTATTTTTGACATTTTTGGTGTCCAGTCTTGTTAATTGGGCATCTTAGATTTCTTTTTCTAAAAAAGTGTAATAGTAATGAAATCTGAAGGTCCCTTTGTATTAGCAAGCTAAGAGGTACTCAGTACTTAGTGTCAAGCTAATTATATCGAAACTCTTTTAAAAATCAGAAGGTATGAACCCCTATTGCTGATATAACAGGAAGGGGCTGAATAGGGAGGAGCTAGTAATGTATATAAGGAAAAGCCCCTGCTGGGAGAGTCAAAACTTCTTGGGACAAGCATTGTGGAGGCAGAGCAGCTACTGCTGGAGAGAGAGAGAGAGAGAAAGAATTTCTCTCAGCAAGCGTCTGGAGACTGGGCTGCTACTGCTGGACTGAACTGAGAACTGAGAAGAACAGAGAAGAGAAATGAGAACTGAGAACTGACACAGAACTCAGATTTGTGGTGGCAAAACTTGAACTTGTGGTGGTGGAGCTTCTTCTGAGAGCAAGCCAACTCCTGCTGAGAGTTTCCAAGAACCAGCCAAAGCTGCTGAAGACTTGTGAGGGCTAGCCAGAGCTACCAGAGGTATCATGACTGTGGTGTCAGTACTTTGTCTGTCTATTTTGGGTCTATGTTGATAACACAGGCAGGAAGTGAATTGAGATGATAGTGCTGACCATTTGTGTGAATATTGTAGTTCTGCTAAGCTTGATGTGTGTAGATATTGTTGTGGCTCTGTTATATTTTCTCTTCCCAGGAAAAGAAACTGTGAAAGACTTGAGGTGGATTGGACACTGTCAGCTTAAATGTGGAGCAGGAAATGCATGGAGATCTGGACAAGGAACTGGGAGATGTCTGCCTTTGAAATTAGGTGGCAGTTGGTTAGATTTGGGCAAGAGCTGGGACCATGGAAGCTGAAAGCCTGCCTGGAGTCAAGATGAAATTGTCTGGTGAAATAGGGTACTGAGTAGTAACTAATGAAATTGTAATTTACTTGTGACCTAGGAGTGGATAGCCTTTGTACTTTTCACTACCCCTTAAGAGGGTAGAGGGTAATGACTGATGAAGCTGTAACTTAATTGCACCCCATGGCTGGATGACTTTGACTTTTGTACTTTGTGATTGAATTAAGGACTTTGTGATTGACTAAATGAATCTACTTTGCTTAAAACTATGTGACCACTTTGGTGAAAACTATGTGGCTATTTTAGTGATAAGTTGTGAAGTTATGACATTCTGAATGCTGTACTTTTATTTCTGTGAATGTTTTGCTCTGACTTGTTACCGAATAGAGAGTTCGCTATACTATGAAATCAGAACCTGGAAAGCTGTTCACAGCAGCAGTCCTCTGGAAAGCTACTTGTGCTTGGCTTTACAAAAAGGTATAAATAACATAAAAATAAACAATAAAGGCCTTGGTTCAAAACCTGATTCTATCCCTTACTTGTATGACCTTGGGTGAACAATTTAAATTCTCCAGGCTTGCAAATCCTCATCTATAAAATGAAGGGTTGGCCTAGATGTCTTCTAAGGTCCTTCTATCTCTAAAACTATGACCCTACGAGGTTATTTTTTTTGTTTTGCTTTTGAATCATATTTCTGATACAGGTCTTCTAAGTCTTTAAAAGTACCATCTGAGAGTAAATTAGTTGCATTTGGAAGTTACCTGCAACCACATTTTTCCCCTGGCTTCTAAGGAATGATTTGGAGAATTAGTACGTCAATGTGCTAAATGGAAATCTGATGATTTGACATGACTTGTGTAGTTTCTGAAGCATCTGATTCAACTTCCAGGAGGATTAGGCTCTTAAAGTTTTGCATGTTGCCCACTGGGTTGGAATGATCTGTTATGAGTTTAAACCTGTATCTGCACAGTAGAAGTAGTGATGACTGAGAGTAGTGGTGATAGTTGAATAAACTGGTAAAGCTTTCTACCCATGGAACAATGGGATTGGAATGGGTTTATCTGTCTGAAAGTTACAATTTTAATAAAATTTTTGCCCTTCAAGTTTATGCATAGACACAGATTGCCTACTGATTTAGTGTTAGTGGTGTAATTGTTAGAAGCAAGGGAAGGTTACAGGGCAAGGCATGAGGATATATTTGAGAGTGCCCACTATTAGTTCTATTTCTATCTTCCATTAAAATATTAATGTAATTTTGACTTTTATATACCTAGCTCATATACTTAACTCTTTCATAAAGATGTCTATCTATATCTAAGGCAGGTAGGTGCACAGTGAATAGAATGCAGGACCGGCAATCTAGAAGACTCATCTTCCTCAATTCAAATCTGGTCTCAAACACTGCCTGTGGGACCTTGGGCAAGTCATTTAATCCTGTTTGCCTCAGTTTCCTTATATGTAAATAATTAAGTAGAGAAGGAAATGGCAAACTACTCTAGTATCTTTGCAAAGATAACCCCAAATTAGATCATAATTGGATAAGATTGAAATGACTAAACCACAACTAGTCTCTACACCTACCTCTATATCTCTATAATCTTTCTCCATATATATATATATGTATATATATATATACATCATCTATATCTACAGATATCTATATCTGCACAATGTAGATGCCCATATAAATTTATACATATAGCAAGATTCATTTCTATGTCTGCATCTATAGTGATATCTATAATAGTGCTCTGAGTTCTTCCTAGCCTCAACAGTAGTTACAGATTTTCACTAATGCATCTAGACTCTCTTGTCTTATGATAAAATCCAGGAAGGATCACAGAATCTCAGAGTGGGAAAGCATTTCAAAGGCTTTCTAGTCTAATCTGTATCTCCATAAGAATTTCCCCTATAATATAAATAAGTATTAATCTAGTCTATGCTTGAAAATCCCTAGTGAAAGAAAATCCCTTATCATCTAAGGCATGATACTTTTGCAGAGTTTTAACTGTTAAGAAAGATTTCCTTGCATAAAGACTATTTTTCCCCTATTAATTGTCACCTATATCTCCTAGTTCTATGCTCTGGAGCTAACTAAAACAAATCTAATCTCAATTTCATATAAGAACCCTTCAAATACTTGAAGAAGACCACATGCTGTCACAAGGTCTTCTCTTCTCCAAGTTAAACATTCCCATTTCCTTCAATTAATCCTCACATGACCTAAATTTTGGTTGCCTTCTTCTGGGTGGTCTTCAGCTTATCAATGATCTTACTAAAGTGTGTTACCCTAAAGGAGAACAAAATATTCCTAGAGTATTGGGGGAAAGTATAAGGTCAGATGACACATTAGCTGGATTTGGATATCATGTGGCCAGACAACACAAGTCAAATTAACTGGCATGCTCTGAGACTGAACTCAATTTCTTGGTGCCTTTAGCATTATGGTACTACCTGTGGGCTAATCATCACTGATGGGAAATGTATGCAAAGGTATGGTTCTAGAATACATATATATTATTAATTTCATTTTAGCAAATACATTCCACTTTTAGATTATCTCAAATGATTCTTTTATAAATGACCTTTGATTGAAACATTCTAAGTATTTAATTCCCCATGTTAATTCCATGCAAAAGGAAGAAGATATTGTGTGTGTTGGTGTGTCTGTTTCTAACACAGTATGTTTTGAATATCACCTAGGTAAGGTAATTTGTGAATGAAATTTCTATGTGTAATTAATAAAATAATAAGAACAGCTAGTATTTATATTGTACCTACTATGGGTCAGGCTAAGAGCTTTACACATATCATCCCAAGAGGTATAATAGTCTGTATCCATAAATTATTTTTATTTTCAACTACAGCTGAAAATGACAATAAAGTCACCTTAATACAGTATTTCTCTTTTGCTGGGATTAAAATATTAAATATTTGCTAACAGTAAGAGCGGAATCAATTCTCTCTTCTTCAACAAATTATCAGACTATTCTTTAAAATTTTATAAAAGAAAAAATAACAATCAGATGGCCAGTTCTTTAATACTACTCTACAACAATTCTTCCCCTCAAAGGGATTGCAGAAAAGGGAGTAACTTCTGTTTTTAGGGATGAATTCTGTAGAATCACATCACCAAATTCCTGCAGAGGACATTAGAGACCAACTACTGCCACTTAGGGAGCGACGAGCCTAAGACATATCAATGACCAAAGTGAACTATGGTTTAAAGACTTCCGGAAAGAGAAATGTGATAGCATAATTCATTATATTCCAAATAATTCAATCATCTTTTTGAGTGGGGATCTTTCTTAGATCTAACCAAGATCCTTTCCAGGTAAAACCATTTCTCCTTGTCACCCGCTGAGATGAACGACTGGTAAATATTTTCCTTCTACAGCTCTTTACATGTCTGAAAGTTATTAAGACTTCTCTTTTATAAACTAAACAATACCATTTCCTTTCACATTCCTCAGGATTGTTTTTTTTTTTAATTTCTTAAATTTTTTTTTGCTTTTCCTTGTTTTTTTTTTTTTCAGTTTTCCCACATTTATTTTAAATGAAGAAACCAGGATGGTAATAGTACTTTAAAAATAACTGATTAATTAAAAGTGAAGTGGTCTAACTATCTACACTCTCTTTTTGTAAGTTACAGCACTCCTTGGCTGACATATTCATACTATACTATACTGTGGAGCCCAAGTCTCTGTCATGAGAGTACCTGGGAACAACTCCATCACTAATATTTACTCCCTAAGTGAACATGGATAAGTTTAAAATCTGTAGGGCTCCAGGTTCCTTATCTGTATGATGAAGGGAATGAAGTAGATTATCTCTTTTGTCCCTAGTGGCCCTAGATCTATGATCCTATGATGTCAAAAATTTGGCTTCAGCAAATGTATGGAAAATCCAAGTATTTACAATATTGATAGCCTTATGTTCAGCATCTTCAGGATTTGAGGAGAATGCCTTATGATCTGAAAACCCAGGTGGAATACTGTAAAGCCTAGGGAGACAGTTGTAGCTCTGTAACAAATTTATTTCTCTTTTTCTCCTCATCCTCTCTTTCCTCCTCCTTCTACTTTCTCCTCCTCCTCCTTTTCTTTATAATCTTCTTTTCCCTCTTTTACTCTATTCTTCTTTTATTCATTTCTCTTTACAGATTTCATCTCTTCTGTATTCTCACATAAGTTTGGCCCCACAACAAGAATTCATCTGGTAACTTAAGGATATTGTGAAATACATGACATACTTCTTGGGAAAAGCAATTCAGAGACCTTTAAGGAACAAGAATCCTTGCCCTGCCCAAACATTTAATCTCTGCTTACCCCAAATTGGTCCCTTATATTTACATGTTTGCCCAGGGGTGCTATGAAGAAGGAAGATATCTTTGATGTGACAGCTAGATTTAATCATTCTTCAAAGTACAGTGAGAGTGGTAATTCTGAGTCTAATAGTTATTGAGGCATTTCAACACGTGAAAACATTTCTTTCTGACAGAAATTAGTCCCATAAATTGACAGCGATACTGCTGCAACAGGAATTTTTTTTCAATTTTTATATTTGTACATGTCCAAAATTTTAGGTTTAACCACATATTTAGTCTAGATCAGTTTTCTCTGGTGATTAAATAAAGCAAAAAAGGGAGGTGGGTTATAATCTTGAATTTATTGATTAGCTTTGCTAACCAGGATGCTCTAAAAGCCAAACTTTACCATATCCTCTAAGACAAATCTTAAATCTAGGCTAACAGTACTTTTCCTAGGATGTGATAACAAAAACAACAGCAAAAACAAAACAAACAAAATATCTGTGACAACTATAGCTCAATAGAATTGGTTTCCTTTGTCATCCTATCTATTTTATTACAAGCATTTAATACCATTATTCTAAGAAGAGATCTATAGACATCACTAGACATTCAAAGGCATCTGTGATGCAAAAAACGTAGGACATTATGGTATGGATAAACAGTAGGACTTGTAGTCAGAAGACCTGACTTCATGTGCCAGCCCCAATGCTGACCAGTTATATAACTTTAAGCAAGTAGCTTAACCTCTCTGAGGCTTAGTTTTCTTGACTTCAAAATGAGTGTGATATGACTAGCTCACAGGATGATTGTGCGGATCAAGTGGGAGAGCCCATGTAAATTATTTTGTAGGAATGGTGTCACAAGGGCTAACACTAAAGCTGAATATTAATGCTAAAGCTATTGATAGAAGAAGAGTTTTTTTTATGTACAGAAGAGAATACTAGAGGATCGAGGGGGAGAAAAGATCATTGATGAAGGCAGATGGGCTGAGAATTGTGAATGGCAGAGAGAAGGCAAAACTATTTCTCACTTTTGAACTTGGTAATGTACCAAATAGAAGAGTTAATAGTCAGATTTAAATGCAGATTAACAATGAGAGAAGACCCCAGAAGTCAACTAGTTTCAACCTCATTTTACATATGAGAAAACTGGGGCCCATAGGCCGGGAGTGTGTTGCAGTTCTAATGACTTGGAGAATCCATCCTTAAGCTTTCAATGGGAGCATTTGTACATTTATACCTCAGATATGGGCAAATTTGGGGCAGACAGGTGGCACCATGAGCAAGAGCATGGGCCCCAGTGTTGGGAGACCCAGGATCAGTTCCAGCCTCAGATACTTGGCACCCACACAAAATAACTGGCTGTGTAACCTTGAGCAAGTTACTTAACCCCAATTGCTTAAAAAAAAAGAAATGGGCAAATTAGAATTTGATTTATTGTCCTATAAATTATCTAGATTTGAGAAAATAATAATCTTGATCAAACTTAAAAACGAGCATGCATTTTTTAAAAGAGAGAATCAAGTTGTTAAATATTTAACAGCATGCTACTTAACTAAATTTCCCTATAACCTTCCTTGAGCTCAACAGGAGTGCAACAGAAGATTTAGGGAATGAACTAAACTAGACCTGGTAAGTGTAGACTAAAAATAAAGATGATGATGGTAAGTATAATAATTGGAAAAGAATAATTCAAATTTATTGAGTTCAAAATTCTTTATTATCTCCTCTAAACATCACAATACACCTCCCCATAGAGATTATGTAGCTGACCCAAGGCTACATAAATACTAAATGAGGCAACCAGGATTTAAATCCAGGTCATCTGAATCCAAATCTAGAACTTTCCCCTGTGATTACTGGAAGTTGTTTTCATTTTTTCTCAATGAATGTGAAGATTAAAAAAAGAATATTAAATGTCTTCCATACATGGATTTTGCAACAATGTTGTTTCATTTGTGTAAAGTTGGGCTTTTTTGCCCCTTCATTTACATAGAAATCTTAGTAGGAAAATAATTGTTTCTCTAAATAGGAAACACTCCCAGAACAATATGGAATAAGACTTAATTAGAACTCTCAACTACTGGAATTTTCTATTTGCCCAATATGTCAAACAGAAGAGCTTTTACTACAGTCTGTAAATCTCCACATTATATTGTGTATGGAGATGGATACAATATCCCAAACTCTAAGTGTTTCTTCTGTCACAGGATGCTGTGTACCTTTGTTCATCTATGTTTGAAGAGCATATGGAATGCCTTTGCCAAAGAAATAAAAATGATTTTTTTTCATAAGGTTAACTTATAATGAAATCCAAAAACACATTTTCATGAATTTCATATAAGTTTAGAAAGTTTCTAATATGCCTGAGGATACAGTGAATGATGGATTTATCTTCATGAATAATATGTTTAATACAAACAACACTGACCTTGTTTCAAAATGGAAAAAAGTAAACAAGAAAATTCAGGTTTGGAAACTAAAAATTAAAAGTATTCAAAAGCAAATATTTTTTTTTTGTGAAACAAATGGTGACATGATGATAGGGTAGATAACCTTTTAATTCATTCAGAAGAAGGCATGTGAATATGCCCTTCTAGAAAAGATATATTTACTAAAACACATCTAAAAAAAGTAGAGGTACTGTGAAATACATGGCTGATATTCCAAATTCATCAGAGAATTAAATTTTAATTAGTTACAAAGGAGGTTCTTTTGGTCTAGCAGAATTTGAGTCACTGGCTAATAATGTTCTGATTTCTATTGTGTCTACCTTCATTTAAAATGAACTTCTAACATACCTTTTACTTTTAAAAAAATGAGTCAGCAAATTAGAAAGATTAGTCACAAGTTTATGTTACTTCATAAGATCTTAGGGGATTTTTTTTTAAAGCAATTGGGGTTAAGTAACTTGCTGAAGGTTACACAGCCAGTTATTTCTGGATGTGGTGCTGAGTATCTGAGCCCGGGATTCAATCTCCAGGTTGTCCCAGTGTCTCCAGGTTGTCCCAACACTGGAGCCGGTGCTCTTACTCACTGAGCCACCTGGCCGCCCCTAAGCAATTGGGTTTAAGTAACTTGCTCAAGGTTACACGGCCAGGTGTTTCTGAGTGGGTGCTAAGTTTCTGGGTGGGTGCTAAGTGTCTGAGCCCGGGATTCGATCTCCAGGTCTTCTCAACACTGGAGCCGGTGCTCTTACTTGCTGAGCTACCTGGCCGCTCCAATCTTAGGGGACTCTTAAGCCAGAGAAGTAAAGACTTAAACTAATTTAGGTAAGACTATTTGAAGATTGTTAGTGTGATAGTATAACTAGAAGGTTGCAATGCCATCTTCTTGCCCAGTGTCCTTAGTGTAACTCCAAAGTATAAAGACTGTCTCTTTCACATATGAACTCTTTCATTGTTTAAAGGGCAAGAAGAAAAAACAATTATGCTAAGAAATTTGTGGAGAATGGGAGGTACTACCCCATTTCAATATGAAGCATTCTGTTACTTTAGCAGTTGGGAAAGAAATATTTGGCATAAAAATGAATAAACCTAAGCATGAAGAAACACATTTTTTCCTGTTAAAATATAAAGCAAGATATAAATATTTAGGAGAGCTATAGAGAAGACTGCCTCTCAGATCAATGAGAAGACTTAATAAATTTAGAGCAATCATGGGGTGTTGTGATCCCTCAGCTAATTAGCATTTGACTGTTTAAAGAGTTTGAGAATTTAAAGTTGACAAAGTGAAAAATTTTATAATTGTTTGCAGATGATAGGAAGATCAAATAAAGGCCATTGTCTTTATAAATAAAAGAAAGATTTTGTAAGTTTACTTCATAAGAGGAAGACAAACCATTGACCATCCAGTTCTGATTTGAGGCACAGGGAAATTAACAAATTTATCTGTGATGGTGTGGAGTTAAGAGAGTAGCAGAAGAATTAAATGAGTGTAATGGGAAGAATCTGGCAGGCTATCCTATCACCTGATAGGAGGGCTTCGGTTGCTGGGCTGGGTATTCACAGACTCACTGGTAAGTGGCCAGAAGCTCACTGGAAATGATTCAAACTCTGTTGTGGTTTGTCCTATTGCCCTCAAGAGCCATCTTCATATTGAGAAAGGTTAGACCTATTAAAACTGTGACTGCTCTCCATAGCCCACTGTGGTCTGAGAGCAAGAAACAGAAAGGGAAAGATAAGTTTTTCATTAGCTTTGCTATTATAAGATGCTAAGAACTAACTAGATGATGCAAGAGCATGCTGAGGGAAAAGGCTGCTTATACTTGTCAGCATTACCTAATGAACTTAACTGTTCCTGGGTTTAAGGATACTGCATGGCAGTATAGTAGCAAAACACTTTCTCAGTGACTTTTTAAAGAGTGATTATGGGCTAGAAGAGTTTGTTACCATTTTATTAGCACCAGTAGAGAAGAGAGGTTTATTTATTAGCCCACAGGGAAAGACATGAAGAACAGAAAGGGAGGATAGAATACAAAAGTTACTTTAGGTCAGATAAGTAGTTCCTGAAAGGCCCAAGGACTTCTGCATCTTAAGTTCAGAATTGTGTGTTGCTCTAAGCATGTGGGATTTTCCTTACCTATGAGCCTTCCTGCTATAGCTTTCTATAAATGCGTACCTACTCTTGTCTACATATCCAGGGACTACAATGATGGGAGACTATGACTTAGTGTGGTATATTGATTATTACTACATTTACCTTATACTAATTAGTATATAATAAATATATTAAATAATAAAAATAATAAATAAATAAAAGTAATATATATTACATAATAATATAATATATTAAATAATATATAATAAATAAAAATATAATAAATAAATGGGATTTTATGATTTTTCTTGCTTTTACATTATTGTTAAATAAATGATTTCTGTTTAAGAGTTATGATGTCATAGTGAGTGATTTTATATAAGTGAGATGCACATCATTTCATTGATTTGTAAGTTCAATGCCTTCTCTACTATGCTATGTTGTTAGAAAGGGGGAAAGGAAGGAGGGAAGGGGGAGAGAGAGAGAATAAGAAGGAATCAAGATACAGGGTATTCAAAATTCTTAGTGCAGTTTTAGACTGTTTTTTTTTTGAGATATAAAGAAAGAAACAATCCATTTATAAAAGAAAGAAAAAACATTTATTTTTAAAGTTGGAAAGGAGGAATTTATTGAGTCCTACACTGTCAGGGGAAATTGCACACATGCCAATAGAAAGCAAAAAGTGGGGAAATGGAAGGGAAAAAATAAGCAGGGAAAATGATGCAGTGGCAGATTGAATAGGAATGGGAGGGGAAGTGAGTCTGTACTGAAATGGGTCCTCTTTTTCTCCAGAGTATCATGGCTAAGGCTGAAATAGAGATCATAAAAACACAATGATGATGACAGAGAGGGAGAGGGAAAAACCTGTGGTTATAGAAAGTGAAGACACTGTACAACTTGAATTCAAGAATCATCACATTTTTCTGATTTCTACCTTGGGGACATTACATTAATCTTATCAACTAAAAAAAGAAGATATTCATAAGTTGAATTCAAAATCTTTCCATCAATTTTCCCTGATTAAAGAAAAGAAGCAAATTTCCAAAATTATTCAAAAGGAGACCCAAAGATTGCAATAGTAAACATTTTATATCTCACTATTAGTTCCTAGAGAGGGCCAAGTACCATCTGTTTAGAACAGAACATATAAAGCCAGATAATTTATCTACTGTCTCAGAGAAGAACAAAGGAGAGAGGAGAAATAATCATTTTGTTAAAGACACAGAACATTCACTAGAGTTTTTCCAACATAAATAAGAAGATCATGGAAGTTTTATTGAATTAAAAAGAAGTGTGTGTGTGTGTGTGTGTGATGCTATACTTTTGAAAAATGATTCACAGTGTCGTTTGTGTTACCAACAAGCCAGCAGGAAGGGACAGAAAGAAAAATTCCTTTCAAAATAGCTATATAATTTATAAAATATTTGGGAGTCTATCTAGCATGACATACCCTGGAACTACATATGTGTATATGTGTGTATATATGTATATATATGTATGCATATATGTATATGTGTGTAGAATATGTGTATATGATTAAAACTATAAAACACTCTCTGCAGGAATAAAGAGACCTAAATAATTAGTGAAATATTAATTGTTCATGGATACACACTGCTAATATGAGTAAAATAAGAGTATTACCTAGTACTTGCTAGGTAACAAAGCAGATAAAGCTTGGTCTTGGAGTCACTAAAATCTGCCTTTAAATCCTGCTTTACATACTTGCTAGTTGTATAAGCCTAAGCAATCACTCAAGCTCTCTAAACTAAGGATAATAATGGCATGTGGCTACAGGTTTGTTGAGAGGATGAAATGATGTACACAACTTGCCTTGCAAACTTTAATGTGCCATCTGAATGATAACTATTATCCTAGCTATTAAATCAATTTGATTATTTAATGGTATGCCAATCAATCTCTGAAAGAATTATTTTATAGTTAGAAGAATGATAATAAAATCATCTGGAAAAACAAATAGGCAATAATTTTAAGATAACTTTTTAAAAGGAAGAAGAAAGGGGGCCAAATAGTACCAAATCTCATGCTATGCTTCAAATCCATAATTATCAAAACTATCTGGTACGCGTTGAAAAACAGATCAGTGAAACAGATTAAGTACCGAGTACACAGAAGCAAATGAACACAGTAGCATAGTATCTGATAACCACAAAGACAGTCAACTACTGGGGTAAGGACCCCAATAAAGTGCTAAAAATAAACATAAATTGCTAGGAAAATCTGAATGCAGTCTTCTAGAACTTAAGTATAGAAGATAACTTATACTGCATACACACATATGTAACAATATATACAACATAAGAGACAAATGGGTAAATGACAGACAAAAAGTATCATCTTAAACGAAATAGAAGATCAAGAATGAAGTTATCTTTTAGATTTATGGAAAGAGAAAGAATTTATAACCAAACAAGGGTCAGAGAAGATCACAGAAGATAAAATGTAGAATTTTGATTATAGAAGACAATGTTAAAAGCTTTTGCAGAAACAAAACCAATAAAGTTAAAATTCAAAAGTAAATAGGAAGTTAGGGGAAAATTCTGCAACAAGTTTCTATTATCAAAGTCTTATATCCAACACAAATAAAAATCCATTGAAATGAATATAGTTGAGTTATAGCTAAATGATCAAAGGATATTAAGTTTTTAAAAGAAGCAACGAAAACTATAAACGATGAGAAATGGTTCGTCACTGATAATGAAAGGTGCTATTGATGGAGCTGTGAATTTTTACAGCTATTCTGAAAGTTATTTTTAACCATACTTCTAAAGTCATTAAACAGTGTATATCCTTTAACTCAGCAATGCCACTAAACCAAAGTGATTAAAGCAAGTGGTTAAAGGATCTATATGTACAGATATCTTTATAGTAGCTCTTTTTCTAGTAATCAGAAACTGAAAACTAAATAGGGGGGTGCCCATCTACAAAGGAATAGTTAAACAAAGTATAGAATATAATTATAATGGCATATCATTACACCATAAGAAATGATTAAATGAATAATCTTAGAGCAAACCAAGAAAACTTTTATTAACTGATGAAGTGTTGAGTCATCAGCACGAGGAGGACTATGTCTATAGCAATGACATTATTAAGAGGAAAAAAAAACTTTGAAAGACTTAAGAATTTTGAACAATGCAGTTACAAACCACTACTCCAAAGAAGTGAAGATGATACATATTGCATACCTCCTGACATAGAGGTGATGGACTCAAGATACAGAATGAAATCAATGTAGCAATTTACTTTGCTTGATGACACATATTTGTTATGAATATTTCCTTTATTTTCCTTCACTTCCTCCCTTCTTCCCACTCTAATGTCTTCCTTCCTTCCTTCCTTCCTTCGTTCTTTCTTTCCTTCCTTCCTTCTTTCTTTCCTTCCTTCCATAAGATAAAATTTTATAAAATGATTCCCAGTGCCTGACATAGTAATCATTTAATAAATGTTTCTTGACTGATTGATTCAAAGAGAGATTAAAATTCAACTAAGTTTCTGTGTTACAGATAACCTAAAATCATTTGGAGTTGAGAGGAAAAAAAACCCACAATGAATATGTGACATCAGGGTGATGGCAAGTTATTTCTTTCTAGTCATAAATACTGGAACCCCACAAAGACCCTGGTGGATTGCAGATAAATTCCTACTTTATCATATCCAGATGGTACTCCAATCACTGACCTCATATATCTCTATCAGCATGGCCTCTATCATGTGGGATGTTGGACTAAATTATGTTTGGCCTAGTAAAATAACCATTGCTCACTGATGGCTCTATCCAATCTTAACTGCGAACTTAGCTCACATTTAACAAATCCTAAAAATGCTGAACTCTTGACTCCTATTTAATAGGCCAGTATCATTGGCTAAATCCATCATCATGCCTTTTCTTATTCCATTAGAAACATTTGCTATGTCCCTGACAACTTCAAGAACCAGTGGTCCATATTTGCTTTTTTTTCTTAGAAAAGAGTAGTCTTACTCCGAGGTATGGTGAGGTAGAAGATTTGCCCATTGTTTTGTGCTTTACCATTCCCTCTTTGTAGACAGAAGGCAATTTTTAAAACTATTAATGAAATATATTTCACATTTCATGGGAAGAATAGGTGAAAAACAGAAAGTGTAAAGTCTAAAGAAAATATAGTTCAGAAGAATAAGAAAAATAAAAAATTATACAGTGAGGTATCAGGAAAGAGAGGATTATTGTAGGTTAGGATATGTGTGGCCTTTAACTTTATCATTCCAAAAAGGTCAAAGATATAGGTCACCACTGACATTTATCATCACAATTCTGCCAAACACATACACACAAATAATGTTAATGTATTAAATTAGTTTTGCTTGATGCTAACACCAACGTTTGGGAATAAGAACAGAGTTCAATAAATATTTATTAGAAATGGTTTTTGTTCATTTCATGCTTTCTTTACTGGAGACTTGTGAACAAGTAGCCTACTGATACTGGTGTGAGTCAGACACAATGGTAGGTGCTAGAGGCCCCAAATATTCCCACCTCACAAGGATCTTTCTATTTTCTGGCCTTGTGATGAAACTAAAAAGAATTAATAGTCACTTAGCTCCCAGTTAGTTAATATAAGACCTGAGGCATAAGATGAAGAGCTGAAAGGCACACCAGCGATCATTTATTTTAAGTGTCTCATTTTTTTTGGTTTGTTGTTCCTTTTTTCTAATCTTCTCATTTTACAGATATAGAAACTAAGGTCTAAGATCTTATAGGACTCAAAGTCATACAAAGTAGTACATAGCAGAACTTAGATATGAATATAGGTCTTCTCTTATTCCATGTTCATTTCCCATTGCCTTTTATTTTTTACTTTTTTTCTTTTTTTTTTGGAGGGGGGAAGGTAGGGCAATTGGGGTTAAGTGACTTGCCCAAGGTCACACGGCTAGTTTGTGTGCGTACAAGGTGTCTGAGGCTGGATTTGAACTCAGTTCCTCCTGAATTCAGGGCCAGTGCTCTATTTCATTGCGCCCCCTAGCCGCCCCATCCCATTGCCTTTTATAAAAGGTTAATCACAATCCTTTATAATTATGCGTCTACCAGGCAATCAACCATCTCTGAGTGCAGCCAGGCCACCCAGACAATTAAATTAAATTCAACAAACACACATGGTGTCATAAGCCTTGTTATCTGACTCCATGTAAAATCTATTTGCAAATCAGTATTATAAATATATCATCAAACTAGAAGGGATAGGAATGACAACAGCAGAGAACATGAGACATCCTAGAGGGACCTCAGGATCTTATCTGGCTTTTGTGACTTGTGTACTCATGCATGCAGAGAGGAGCCAGTTGTCTGACTGTCATTGCTCTAGGGGCCCACTCTATAAGAGACCGATTATTTCTGTAACCTTTAAAAGATTTTTATATTTTCATAATGAAATGGCACTTAAGAAATTTTCTAATTGTTTTTTTATTGTGATTATTAGGAAATAGATGAGAAACTTGGCACAAAAGCATGGCACTCTCTTGGAGTACTTTCTCTGCCAAAAGTAGAGTAGATAAGCATTTCTTAAATTACTTTAATGACAATTTCACATCACAAAGGGTAGAAAAACCAACAAAGTGGGAAATTTTAAGGGGAAGTGAAAAGTCAAACTTAAAATTTTTAACAGAGAGGAAGTCTGGGTAAAGCCTTTCTCTCTCTCTCTCTCTCTGTCTCTCTCTCTGTCTCTCTCTCTCTGTGTCTCTCTCTCTCTCTGTCTCTCTCTGTGTCTCTCTCTGTCTGTCTCTCTCTCTCTCTCTCCGGATTTAGGGAGAATAGATTTCAAAGAGGTTAGAGTAAGGACAGGTAGGATTCTGTACACTATAATTTGACAGGAGAAGTCAGTCAGAAAAAGGGGAAGTTTTCCAGAAGGAAATTCAAGAGAGTGAAAAACAAACAAATTTCTCATGAGTTAGAAAAGGGTGAATTGGAAAAAGAATCTAGTATACACACACACAGGAAATTCACAAAGCAATTTAGATGTTAAAGTAAGTTTAGAAAATGGAAGCAAGGGCTAGTAATAGAGGATGAGTACAACACATTTCCAGAAAGGCGAGTACCCTTAATTCTAGCTTCCCTCTATTTATTCTTTTTAAAATTGATTTCTAATATACCTATGTCAGTAGTTATGGTCTTTCGCAATAGTCTAAAAGTTTCTTGTCAGTAGGAAATGTTTCACTCATTGTATTTGATTTCCCCACATCTAGTAAAGACCTTGACACAGGGAAATCTCTTAATAAATACTTCTTGATTGATAATTTAATAGAAGAGTAGCACAGCACTTTAAATGTATTCTCACAAATGCTAAGGCTCAGAATTTATGAGATAAATATTAAAGCTAAGGGTAACAAGAAGGTATTTTTTTAATCTATGTTAAATAAAAATTGATAGTGCTACTACTTAGGGTGAATGAGACAATCATGACAAGTGGGAAAAGAGTAACTTTCTCTTATTTTGCTCCCAGCATTATTTTTATCTGTCATGAGGAAGGACCTCTGAATTAAAAACGACAGAGCAAAAATGGCTAATGGGGAGGATACCAGCGTAAGGTATCTTGTCTTTGATGACTTCAAGTCACATGGTTCAGATGAACACATCATTAGTTCCTTCCTAAAAGAACTGGCAGATGTGACCACTGAGCCACTATCAGTGAGAACTAGATAAGTTCCACAGGGTAGCAAAAAGGGCAAATGTTGTATATTAAAGAAAACGAAAGGAATAGAGGCCATTAATTTTAATGCCAGTAGGGATTATTTCATACTATGTACTTATATCCTCAGTGCCTAGTACAGTTCATGAAATATAATAGGTGCTTAATAAATACTATTGATAGATTAAACATAGTTTTCAAGCTAATGGACACTGAGTTTGACATGAAAGACTGGCAAATTGTCAGGATCTGTAATTATTAGGATGATCATTATACATCTAGAAAAGGAGATAGTAATCCTAAAGAGCCAGTATGACTTCTTCAAGAACACATCATACCAGACTAGCCTCATCTCCTTTTTTTACAGAGAGGTATTAAACTGGTAGATCAGGGAAATTACACACATACATTTATATAAATGAACATATCTACATACATATGTGTATGTGTATGGATAGTTTATCTAGATTTTATCGAAGCATTTGATAAAGTCTAAGTTTTTCAGGCTATTTTTTTTTGAGACTGATTCTCCTCTCCCCTAATCTAGAAATGAAGTGGCCACTCTTAGGCCTAATCTCACTACTGATTAACACATAAACTTTGACTTGATCCAGTTCTGATGTGGGTTAGTATCTCTTTCTTTGGTTAACCTGGCCCCATACCCAAGCATCACTTTAGAGGATCACTATATTAGTGCTAGATTTAGTGTGGATACGAATCAGCTTTAGTCTTATTGCATCTCAGAATTCTGAGTTCAAGAGATTCACAGCTTCATAGGCCCCTAGGTAAGCAAGAATTACCTACACATGACATGGTGAATGGATTTCACTTTTTTTTTTAATTCAATAAACACTTTTTAAGCATCTACTATGTACCAAGTGCTGTGATATGTACTGGGAATACAAATAAGAAAAAGGAAAATTCCCTCTTTGTTCAAGGAATTTATAATCTTATGGAGGAAGACAACACAAAAAAATGTGCAGGAAATTGGGAGGAGGGACAAGAAGGATAACACATCACAGGGGCATCTTGTTCCACAGAAGTGAAACCAGACAAAAAAGCAAATGCAAAGTGGAGTGTTTTTTGTTTTGTTTTGTTTTGTTTTTAACAAAAAGGTGGAGATATGTAGTGTAGATGATAATATGATTAATTAGGCAGATTTGGAACTTGTTTAATGTACAGACTCAGAGAGTATTTATTAATGGTTCAGTGCTAACTTGGAGCCCAATGGAGAAATTCTAGATACTCAAATTTAACCATGTCCTTGTTAACATGTCTACCGTGGCTTGGATAAAGATATAGGTGACCCATTCATCTAATTTGCAGACTAAGCAAAACTTGGAAGGATAGCAAAGACATTGAATGACAAAGTCAGAATTCAAAATTTATTGGGGTGGATCAAATAAGATGACATAGAATCAGGATGAATCTAAATAAAAAAAATCAAATACATGATGGCAAAGGAAAGGGGATGGCATTTTTCCTGAAAATATCTGGTAGTTTTAGTGGACCACAAGCTGGAAAAGTGTTAATAGTGTGATAGTCAAGCTAGGTTTGCTAATACAATCAAAAGTTACATAAAAAGAGGCTTCTTGTTCCAGGGTAGAGATATGATAGGTGCAGTGCAACTCTGCCCTGTGCAGAGCACGTCTGAAGTTTAAGTTCATGTCCATGCACGGTATTTTAGGAGAGACATTACCAGTTTGGAAGGTGTCCACATGAAGATAATTGGCATGGTGACAGGCCTCGAGTTTATGCCATATGGGAATTAGGTGAAGAAACTAGCGATAGTTAGCCAGAAGAAGAGAGGGAAGATATGAGAGCCATCCTCAAATATTTGAAAAGCAGCTATGTGGATTAGACGTTTTTGGCTTGGCTCCAAAGGGGAGGACTATGACTTATGAAACATAGATGCAATGAAGAAAATTTAGACTTAACAGAAAGAAAAAAAACCCATAAACTTTAGATCTGTTTAAAAATTGAATGTTAACCAGCAGTTAGTTTTTTCTTTATTATTGTAATCATTGGATATCTTTGAAGGCTGGGCCATCACTTATCAGGCATGTTATTGAGGAGAGTCTTGCTCAGGTATGAATTAGACTACCTGGCTTCTCAAGTCCTAACTTGATGATTCTGTAAAACTTGATGTAGCACAAGGCAAAGACAAGGTGAAAAAAACCAAGAATGAGAAGACAGCTTCACTGTCAAATTTCAGAGTTTCTATCTCCATTATTTGTCTTTTATAAAAGGAAAAGACAGTTCCCAATTGCAAAATGTTTTCACCCATCAATACCATAATAGCAGAAGAAAATGCTTTCATAGTTCAAGTTTCTAGTTTTTCATGGGAAGGAAATTTTTTTAAATTTGAAGTTTCTATGGTATTGGTTTACTTTTCCCCATGTATTATTTTGAAGCAATAAATTTTCATAGACATGTACTATCTATTCATGCAAATGTGTGTCTTAGGCAGTAAGAAACTGTATACTCTAAATAGGACAGAAAAATTATACTAAAATGGATAAGGTCTTACAACCTGAAGGGGGAAAATAGGGCAGACTGACAACAGTTTGTTGAAAGGTAAGAGAATCTATGCAATTGTGAAGGCTTTTTGTTGGAGTATGTGTGTGTGGGGGTGGGGGTGGGAGGGGGGAATGGAAGAGCCAATACTAGCAATACCTGTCTCTTAGGTGTCCAGAAATGGGGTATTGTTTCAAGATGACTGATGAATTATTAAATGACTGTATCATGTTTCTTTAGTTAAAGAAAGTGTATAGATATTCTTTTTCCATCAAAGTCCCAATGAGACTAAACTTATATTGTGCAGATTTAATGCAACAATTTACAATCTTCTGGTTCAGTCCAGGCTAACAGGCCCTGACAATGACTATTTAACTTCCTTTCCCCCCTTATTCAAGCAGGAATGCGGAAGTCTTGCCAACTAGTGTTGCCAATCAGCAAGCAGCTAAGTGAGAGCAGTCCCCTACTGTAAAAAGTGAATTTCTTCCATTAGCCGGAGAGGAGAGGGCACAGGTTTTCTTCCCTCGGGCTGGTCTATTACCAGCTTTAAATGACGTTGTTTTTTTTTTTTTATGTTTGTGTCTTTGGCTTACAATGTAACTACAGCAGCAAAGAGAATTACCGCATCCTTTCATAAATTGTGAGGGTCTTGTGTCTCTCTGTAGGAGATTTATTACCTAATCATATCTGTGCAACCCAATAAGTGAAATAGAATTTACTGATAACAATTTTCTCACAGGATTCATAAACTCAACACCACTTCCTTTTAAAAGAAAAGAAGGGCTTATCTGAGAGAGATGGACAGACATAGATAGACACACACACACACACACATACACACAAAAACAAAATATGCCTTAAAGTAACCAACAACTAAAAATGTAACTCAGACATTGTGTTTTAAAAGTAGATCTTCAACTTTGTTATATTTTATTAACAATAGGAATATTTTATTTTTATTTATCTTTTTCCTGGTTTTAGTCATAGTCGATTGCATTCATGAAAACTCTTCCCTCATTTGACTGGTATAAATTTGACATGGGGCTAAGTGAATGAGAAGTCTTCCTCACAGTGGAGGAGAGAGATAAGAATGCCTGGATCTCTCCTTGGTCTAGCTAGTGCTTCTTGATCCCAGTTTCTAGTTCATATTTACACAGTGCTCAATAGTTTACAATATTCTGCCTTCACAATCCTGTAAACAGTTTATTACAGCTGGTACCCTCTCCATTTTAGAGGTAAGGAAATGGAGAGAACAGAGAGGTTAAAAGATTTTCCCATAGTCACATGACTGAGAAGTGTTGGTGAGAGTATTTCAGTTGAGGTCTTGGGAACCAAACTCCATTGCTCTGTCCACTACAACATGTTGTCATTAAGCTAATATAACGGAGCCTTTTTTTTTACGGATTTTAAATGAAAGTATTTTGATTTTAAAAACTGGTGTTATTGGGGCGGCCAGGTAGCACAGCAAGTAAGAGCACTGGCCCCAGTGTTGGGATGACCTGAGGATCGAATCCAGGCTCAGACACTTAGCACCACACCCAGAAATAACTGGCCATGTAACCTTGAGCAAGTTACTTAACCCTGATTGCTTTAAAAATAAAACTGGTGTTATAACTTTAAAATTTTATAAGCTTATTTTTCTTAAACATAGAGGTTTTGACATACATTTTCAATTCCCTTTGTTCAATGAACCACATATTTATCAAGCATTGGTTGAGTACCAAATATACATAAAAATCCCAATAAAACTTGGCAGCCATTTTAAGGCATACAAAGAAATTAAAAAATATGATCTGTTTTCCTATTCACAATAATATGATGTGATGAGAACCAAATGAATTATTATTTACATTTTTACAGGCAATAAAACTGAGGTACAGAGAGGTTAAGTGACTTTCCTATAGTCATTAACCTAATAAGTGTCAGACAAGATTGGAAACACTCCTGAAAGTCAGGAGTATGCTAGTAGATATTTAACAACTAGCTCTTCTGAGCAGAAAATGTATACATGCCATGTCTAAGTTTAAGCTGAATTATTAACATTTTTTTCTATCACTTCCTTACATCTAGAAAAAGAAATAACCCAAGCTCTGATTTGTAGCACTGGACAATTTCTGAAGTATAATAAATATAAATTCTCACACTGCAAATTTAATAATTGACTCTTTTTTTTTTTTTTGCTTTTTGTGGAGGGGAGAAGGCAGGGCAATTAGGGTTAAGTGACTTACCCAAGGTCACATGTTGGATTTACACTCAGGTTCTCCTAACTCCAGGGCCAGTGCTTTATTCACTGCACCACCTAGCCACCCCAATAATTCACTCTTGACTCTTGAGAACCAGTATGAGCTGACTTTAGCACACCCCTGATCAAAATTGCTTTTTTCCCACCGTACTACAAGTTGGTTTGAAAGTGATATTGCATTTGTGAAGTTGACTCCAGAGAGTACAAACTCAGGCAGAATATACCAAAGAGTAAAGGTTTCACAAATGGACTCATGTATGGCCTATATATCAGTAGTTCAAAGATTGGCCTAGCTGAGTTTAAAGAGGCCAATCACCCAAAGGATAGGACACCAGAGTTTTTTTGATGACTGTAACCCATATAACCATCTACTATAGTACAATGATTCCTGTACGTGGGAATGTGCTGTCACAACTTGAATCAAGGATTCTTGAAATATTAAATTCTGTATTTATGCTTAATTGAATCAATTCCTCTGGTTTGTCCAAGATGTTTAGCCCTCTACCAGCTACTACAGAAAGTAGATGTAATCAGAGCCCTCAGGCAGCATGACAGCATGTGAATGCTGACTTGATATTCCTTAGGATCTATAACTTCCCTGATGGCCAGTCTTTGAAAACATGTCAAACACTTCTTAAGGATAACTGATACAGGACAAGGTAGCTTTGTTTTTTTTTAAAGCTTCCACCTTTAGAAACTCCCTTGACTAAGGAAAGAATGCAATCTAAAAAAACAATAAAACTCTCAGCTGACTCGTAGTGGCTGGTGATGTGTCATTGCTCAGAGCTGCCAACCAACTGCTGCAATTGCTTCCACTTAGGAAATGTTGCCCTGGGAAACCTAAAGTAATTAAAGTGAGGATCCAGAAGTTATAATGCAGAAAATAAAAGGGAGAGCCCAGAGTCATGAGCCAATCTTCTAAATAGGAAGAAAATTACATGTACAATTTAACAGAAACTCCTGTTGTTAAACATTTCCCTGATTCCCCCTGGGAGCTGATGGTCAAGAACCTGACTTCTTGGTGAAATGGGTGAAGGGAGGTATCAAGTTAGCTGCTTGTAATTCCTGAATGGTGAAAGAACTTAAGTCTGGGAGTCAGGTTTCAGAGGGAAAGAAATCTAGGCTTTGGTTTGATGATTTACTACAACTCTATTAGTAAGTCATGTGGATTCATTTTACTGTCTACATACCTCTATGTCTAAACTGAATTAACTAAGAATTGGATCAATCTGGTGAGCCATGTTACAATTACAATTCATTCATCAAGCATTGGTTGAGTCCCCAATCTACATAAAAATTCCAATAAAAGTTAGCAGATAGCCATTTTTAAGGGAATCAGAGAATAAAAAAAAAGATTATCTCTTTTCCTATTCACAATAATATGATGTGGCAAGAACCAAATGAATTAGTATTTACATTTTTTACAGGCACTAAAACTGAGGCACAGAGAGGTTAGTGGTAAAGAGCAATGGTTCTGTGGTATAAGAATCTCTATTCATATTCCACCTCTGCTATTTACTGCTATGTAGTCTTGGACAAAACATTTAATGATTTATCATCTGTAAATGAGGAGTGAGAGTTGGACCATATGCCCTCTGAGATCTCTTTGAGCTGTAGAGCTTTATGAGGGGAAGGTGATGATGATGATGATGAGAAAAAAAATAATGCTTTAAAAGTCTATTCAAGCTTAAAATGATAGAACCATAAAATTTCAGCACTAGTAGGAACACAAAAGGTCTAGTCCAATGATCATATTTTACAGAAGAGGAAACTAAATTTCATTGACATTATATTCAGATATCTAGTTATTAGAAGAGCTGGGATATCAGTCCAACCACCTCCTTTTTTAATACAAATGAGGGAACTTAGACCTGGGAAAGGGAAGTGACTTCTCTAAGGTCACCAAGTAACAAGTTACAGAGCTAGAATTTGAACTCTTTTATGCAAGTTCCAAATTCATTGCTTTGTCCACTTCAACATGATGCTTGCCTCAAAATAATTGAACTTTTTCCTTATTTGTTAATTTAGGTTCCTAATTATGAGCCATAATTAACTGTGAGGGTAGCTAGGTGACACAGCATATGAAGTTCTTGGCTTGGAGTAAGGAATACTTATCATCCTTAGTTCAAATATGGCTTCAGACATTGGCTGTGTGACCTGAGGCAAGTAACTTAAAAAAATTGTTTGCCCCAGTTTCCTTACCTGTAAAATGGGGATTATAATAACTGCAACTACTCAGGGTCAAAGCTAGATGATAATTGTAAAGCACTTACATAGGACAGTGTCTGGTACATACTAAAGGCTATGTGAATGTCAGCTGTTATTGGAGTTTTATAGCAATGTACAGTGTTAAAAGTTTTATAGTGCGAAAACAAAATAGAAACAGGATCCCCTAAGCCATGCATAAGACCACATATTGACCTAGCTTTAAAATGTATTAGCTCTATTTTATTGTAGTTGTGTTTATTTTTGTAAAATACTTCTCCATTACATTTTAACCTAGTTTAATCTTGGGAGTGTTAGGGGCTACATCTAAGTTTGACAACATTTATTTTTTGTGGCATTAAATCTTCTCTGTGAGGATGAATCAAGTTGGGGGGGGGGTCAGGTGCTTAGAAATACAGGGAGATAATGGAGGGACCCACCTCCCCTAGAACCAAGCAGTTTTCCAAGTCAGATGGTTTGGTACTTTCTCATACAAGGGTGAAGGGATGATTCCCATTCTACCCCAGGTCCTAAACACTGTTGGGATAGCTCCATTTGATCTGGGAGGAACTGAAGGGACAAGGTTTCCTTCAAAAATAAAAAGCTGATTTTGTCTTTTTTTTTCCTTTATAGTCTTCACTTGGGGGGAGGCTACTATAGCAACAAAACACACTGGTTAAATACTAAGCAAGAAGCAATCTTTGCCACCACAAAGAAAGTTTCTATAAATATTTAAGAATATATAGATTCTTTTCCTTTTTCCCCATCACCTTGGGAAATAGAGCTAATAGTTCTATTGCTGGGTCAAAGGGTATAAACAGTTTTATAACTATATAATCTATATAGATTCTTTTCCTTTTCCCCATCACCTTGGAAAACAGAGCTAATAGTGTTATTGCTGGGTCAAAGGGTATAAACAGTTTTATAACTCTTTAAGCATAATTCCAACTTGCTCTTCCAAAATGTTTGGATTAGTTCACAGTTTCACAACAGTGCCTTACTGATAAATAGATGTATAGTATGGTTTTACATATATTTAGAAATCTGTGTCAAATGGTAGCCTTCTCTAGTGTGGGGTGGGGAAGGAGGAGGGGAGACAGTTTAGAACTTAAAATGTAACAAAAAAAGTAAATGGAATTTTTAAAATGCAATCCTTAGCAAACTTTATGAAATACTCTTGATTTGCTGAATCTGCATAACTATATTTGGGGACAACTGTGATTTTTATTGGTACATGTGGAGCCACATTAGATTGTGATGCACTATTTTTAAGATTCTTTTCTGTATGGTACTGGAGAAGCAAATGGGAGATGTTTATGCCTCTATGGCACCCTGGTGGACTATATTGGATTGAGGAGTTGAATAGTAGATGCCAGTCAGTCAGTTTGCCAAGGACAGGGAATTTTTTTTTCAATCAGGGAAGAATGTAATAAAAAACTGGGACTGGTGGGCATTTATGTACTCATCTGATGATATCTCCAGACAAAAGAGGCTGAGGAGCCCGAGTCTAGAAAGGCATTATAATGTGTAAGGGCAGGACCCACTTTTCCATTTGGAGCCTCTGCAGAGATTCTGTAACTGGCTATGATCTGGTAAGCAGGGTGTGAAGCAATGAGCCACAGCTGAGAACTGTCAGAAGCACTGATTGCCCAAATGGAGCATCTTATCTCTCCTCCTAGTGTCTATTCCACTGCTTTTTGAATGAGAGAGGTAATGTAGGGAGCTTCTGAATAGGGAGATGCTCTGGGTGCTGCCCATCTGGGACACCATGTGACCTTCACATTTGGGTCTCTCTTCTTTGATTCTTTCTGTTTATTCTCTCTGCTTTTAGAGGAAGAAATATCCGAATTGTCTTTGACGTTGCAAGCTTCTAAAAGTCGGGAGAAGGGATCTATAAAAGGCTACATATCTATGCTCCCCTGAAGATTTCATTTTATTCTTTGACACTGGCTGTCCCCTACATCTGGAAGGCTCAGTCTACCTCACCTCTTCCTCTTCATTTCTTTAGTTTACTTCAAGATTGAATGGAAATTCTACCTTTTACAAGAGGTCTTTTCTGGTCACTACCTTAAGTCTTCCCTCTGACATTACCTCCCTTCTACTCTCCATATGGGCAGCTGGTGGTACAATGGATAGAGCACCACGTCAGCCATAAAGAAGACTCATCTTCCTGAGTTTAAATCTAGCCTCAGACACTTACTAGCTGTGTGACCCTGGACAAGTCACTTTACCAGGTTTGCCTCAGTTTCCTTGTCTATAAAATGAGCTGGAGAAAGAAATGGCAAACCATTTCATTTTTTTTTTGCCAGGAAAACCTCAAAAGAGGTCACAAAGCATCAGACATGACTAAAGAGCCTCTAAACAACAACACATTCTATATAGCCTTTATATTACTAGTTATTTATTATATGTTTATCTTCTCCATTAAAAGGTGAGCCCCTTGAGGGCAGGGATTATCTTTTCTTCTTTCAATATATCTCCAGTACTTTACACAGTGTCTGACACATAGTAAATGCTTAACACAGTAAGCTTGCTGAATACCTGACTTCAAAGTCTTAACATTGGAACAGAAACTCTGGCAAGGCCTAACAATCTAAACAAATTTCAGTCTAAGGCTGATGACCAAACTTCATGAAAGGACTAGCCTAGCTACCTTTAAGATTTATAACCCCAGAAGGCTGGCCACTTGGTGATGATGATGATGACAGATAATAATTATGATGACGGAAAATAATGATCATGACAGTGATATGTATGTGTGTGTGTATGTGTGTGTGAGGTGGGGTTGGGAACTCATGAAGAATTTATGTAGCTGTAAAAAGGCTGTGCTCTTCATCATAGGAAGGAGTACCCATACCCACAAAACTATGGGTTCTCTGGAAACTGGCCTATGTAATATGTGTGGATATGTATGTATGTATGTATGCATGTATGTATGTATATATGTATAAATGAATTACAGACACAAGTAATAATAAATGGATAGTATTTATATGGTGCTTTAAGGTCAATTGTCACAACAACCCTGAAGGTATTTGCTATTATCCCCATTTTGTAGGTGAAGAAACTGAGGCTCTGAGAGATAAAATTCCTTTTTCAGGGTCCTTCAGCTGGTGTCTTAGGCAGGATTCAAATCTAGGTTTTCCTGAGTTGAAGTCTAGCATTCTAACCACTATACCTACACCAAATGACCAGCATGCACACATGCACGCACACACGCACACACACACACACACAGCTCTATGGAAGACTTGATAGAGTGCTAGATCTAGAATCAGGAAGACCTCAATTCAAATCTAGTTTCAGATATTCACCAGCTCTGTGACCCCGAGAAAGTCACTTAACGTTTGCTTTCCTCTATGTCCTAATCTGTAGCATGGGGACACAACAATAACACCTATCTCCCAGAATTATTTTGAGGATAAAGTGAAACAACATTTTTTAAAGTGCTTTGCAAACTGTAAAGTTCTTTATAAATGCAAACTATTATGAGAATGATGGTGATATGCTGGCATAAAATGGCAGACCTCCATTTAGTAGTGCAAATCCTATTGCTGAAACTGGCTATTTCTCTGACATTAACACGTCATTTAACCTATTTGAGCCTCAGATTTTTCAAATGTAAAATGAGGAGACTGAATGAGATGTTGTCTAATATGGCTTCCAACTCCAATTCTGTGACTCCATGTGTGTGCGCACACATATATATGCATGTGTGTGTGATCCCATGATAACAGGATCATAGATTTAGAAATGTAAGGGGCCTCAGAGGAGATCTCATCCAACCCCCTTGCACACATACACACACACACCACCCTATGAAAATATTTTTCAACATTTATTTCTCCCCGGAACCCAATAATTATAAATCCAATAGCTATACACAGTGAAGTTATACTGGTCTATTGTTTTCATCATGCTGAGGAAGATGCAAATTGAACCCACAATAATTTTTCAAAATATCATCTCAGATGGTTTGCCTGTGGCCAGGCATTTCAGACAATTTTCCAGTAATCAATTGGATTTTTATTTATTTGAATAAAATTAATCACTATATGCTAGATATTACCACATCAATAAATCTCGCCTAAAGACATGTCAGTCCATGTTGTGAGCAATCTTTCTGTAAATAAGTTAACAATGGTGGCAAAGAAAGTGATGGTAACAGGAGTAAGCAACAATCCAATTCAGAGCATTCTAAAAACATCTACCTGAGTCCTTCATATAAGCCATTTAGAAGAAGCTGTTCAAAAGCCCTCTGAACTTCAAAATCCTCTGAGGACAAAAACTCTCTAATGATAAGGCAGGTTGTGGTCTGATTCCCCCCAACCCCCGTTTTCACCTCTGGTTTCATCATCTCTGACAGAAGAAGCAGCTCTCTGCACTCAGTGATAGACAACCAATTCACACATACACTAGATGTTGAAGCTGCTGCCCACACATTCAGATGTCTGATTTTCTTAAGATTGATAAAAATAGCTTTTAAAACAAATTTCCTCATTTTAACCTTAACTCCAATGAGAAGGTGACAGTAGTAATTAACTTCTACTGCCTATTGAGTGTGGAATGAGTTGATGAACTCAGATGGGCAGCTGGGACAGAGGTCCCAAGAACAATAGCAATTTGAGACGGTACTATTATGAGGATTTTTGACTACCATCAACACAAAATAGCAAAAACTTTTCTGTGAACAAGGAAATTTGGTATTGGTGGGTAAACAGAGTCAGGGTTTTTTATAAAGAGAGAAACAAAAATGTTTTTATAAAAAAGATACATAAAAATAGAAGGATAAAATATGATCAGACTAACAGTGTCTACACTACAAATCTGTGGGACTCGAGACAATTGGAGAGGATAAATAGAAAAAGGCTGACTTGCCAACGTGTTGGCAAATTCAAGTTTCACATCAGAGTTGGTTGAAGTAAACAGCTGATTTTTTACAGTTTCATTTTTCATCTTAGAGAAGACTTATACAGAAAAAAAGTGAAACCAGGATTAAAATTGGGACTGTTTTAACTATTAAGCTGTCGTCACAGTACAGTCAATAGAAATTATAAAAAATGCAGTTAAGTACTGACTTAATGGTCTCCTTACTTAAAAATTGTCTTTTTCCATCCCAAAGAATGACACTGTTCTTTTTTGTTTCTTATGGGCATTCAGTGTCTTGGGTTTGAGATTATCAAGAAAAAATACAGTTATGGAAGCTCTAAATTAAGAATATTTCCTTTTCTCTACATGTTTCATTTTTCAGTCAGACTATTCCTCTCTTATGAACATGCATCTTTTACTTTGATAACAACCAACTGGTTCCAAGTATGGAATGCCCAAAGCAAAACTGGGAAGAAGGTGAAGCTTGTCTCTGCTGACCTCCCAGACACCTTGAACCCTCATGATTGTTTTTGGTTACCCATTTGGGTTCCCCGCCCAAATATTCACCAAGACTTGCTTTACTGAGGCAATATTACCTCATGTTCCAAATATATCCTCTCTTTGGGAACCTTCCACCATCTCAAAATGCCTATTCTTCCAGTTAGCCATTGTAGCCAGCTGTTAGGAAAAGAACTGTCAGAATAAGTTAATTCACTCTAACATGTAAATGAGTTCTGTCCTTTTAACAGTATTCACTTCAGAGCATTCCCTAAGAAATAGACATTTGCCAATGAAATGAATAGATCTCTAGTGGCAGTAGAACAAAATAGAGACAAAATTTTAGCCATGTGTATAGTAGCAACGTTTTTCTGGTGCTTCTTTAATTTCAGTACATATCATCTCCACCACCTGTGTGTGTAAATATCCTGAGTCACAAAGGGACATTACCAGATGGTCTCCTTTTCTCTATGGTTATATACACAAGTAGCCACCATTAATAGGAAACAGGTTTCTTTTTACATTATTTACCTCCAGATGTGCATTCCAGGGTGAAAGAGATATCATCAAGGGCAATAAAAGTGGGCTCATCTCCTCCAAGGTCAGCTTCAAAGGCCACCTTAAAAGGGCCATTACTGGAAAGGGGAGCATTTCCATACATCCAGTCCCTGCCTTTGTTTCCAATCTCAGACCACACCAGAATGTCCAGTCCAGAATCTTCTACAATATACACCTAAAGAGAGAAAAAGCAAAGGAAAAACAACTCTTTAGAATTTGATATTTAAAGGCACTACTTTAACTACTAGAAACTTGAGATTTGGTAACGTCATAAAGACTCAGGGTGTTGCCTGGGCTTAAAGCTATACAATGTTAGACCTAGATTAAGAAATTAGAAATATTTATCTTAGGGGAAAAAAAGACTTAGATGGGCATCTAAAAGCATACCAAGCATTTGAAAGTTTGTTATGTGAAAGGGGTGGAGAAGGCAACAAGTATTGATTTAAGCACATGAGCTAAGGTATTGTGCTAAATGTTTTTCTTTTTTTTTCCTCTTTGGAGGGAAGTTGGGGTTAAGTGACTTGCCCAAAATCACATGGCTAGTTTGTATGTTAAGTGTCTGAGGCTGGATTTGAACTCAGGTCCTCCTGACTCCAGGGCCAGTGCTCTATTGACTATGCCACCTAGCTGCCCCAGTGCTAAATGTTTTCAAATATTATTTTATTTCTTCATGTGGAAGATGTATTAACTTTGCTCCATTTGATTTTATAGGGATGAGCTAAGACTGGTCATTGGATGGTTCAGGGAGTTAGATTTTTTTGCCTCTCTCTCTCTCTCTCTCTCTCTCTCTCTCTCTCTCTCTCTCTCTCTCTCTCTCTCTTAGTAAGTAGCAAGCATTTATATAACACTTTAAAGTTTGCAAAGGATTTTACTTATTTTTTTTTTACTTAATCCTCAGAACCACTCTGTGAGGTAGATGCTGTTATTATGTCCACTTTACAGTTGAGGAAACAGAGCCTGAGAGAGGTTAATTGCCTTGCTTATTATTACACAGCTATGAAGTGTCTGAGGTAGGAAATAAACTCATATCTTCCTTAAGACTTGCATATTGTCTCCCACATAAGGCCATAGTCTCCTTGCCCACAGAGGCTTTTTCTATGTGCCTTTCTTTGTACCCAAAGCGTTTAGCTCTGTATATGTCTCAGAGTAGGTGCTTAATAAATGCTTGCTGATTGACTGATTATTCCTGACCTCACACATCTTCCTAATGCAGTCAAAAGAGAACTTGATTTGTTGTCCTAAGAGCTGGGTACAAATACTGAGTCTTCCACTTACCATCTGTATGACCTTCTATGATTCAGTTTCCTCAATTATAAAAATTCAAAGTTATAACCACACAATCTTGAAAGCCTATTCCAACTTTAAATCCTAAGAACTAGTGTTTAGAGCTGCCTCAAGGAGGATGAGCTTCCTCAGTAGGAAGTTAGTCCCTCATCACTGGGTATACTAAAGTAAAGGATGGATGACTACTTTTTTTGGTGCTCCAGGTAGGATTAATGATATTGTAGTATTTGGGCCAGATGATCACTGAGATCTCTTACACGTCTAAAATTCTATTTTTTTACAGAAGTAAGACATTTGTCTTATTTATATAACTTACATGTAGAATACATCATATAAAATGACAGGCTGTAAATATCAAAAGGTGGAATGAAGGTTGCCAGGAGAAATATTAACAATCTCAGATATATCGACACTCTGAGAGTAAAAAATAAAAAAAGAATTAAGAAGCCTTTTGATGAAGGTGAAAGAGTAGAGTGTAAAACCTGGTTTGAAGCTTGATATTTAAAAAAAATGAAGATCATGGCAACAGGTCCCATTACTTCCTGGATAGCGGGAGAAAAAATATGGAAGCAGGTTCTGGTTTTATATTCTTGAGCTCAGAGATCGCTGCAGACAGTGGCTGAAGCTACAAAATGAAAAGACACTTGTTCCTTGGAAGTTAAGCTCTGATGAATCTGGATAGCATACTAAGAAGCAGACACGTTACCTTGCTGATGAAGGTTCATATAGTCAAAGCTATCATTTTTCCAACAGTAATGTATGGCAGAAAGGGTTGGACTACAATGAAAGCTGAACACTGCAGAACTGATGCTTCCAAATTGTGGTGCTGGAGAAGATCTTTGAAAGTCCCTTGGCCAGAGAGGAGATCAAATCAATTAATCCTTAAAGAAAATAATTCAGACTATTCACTGGAAAGATGAATACTGTAGCCAAAGCTTAAATACTTTGGTCATGTAATGAGAATCCAGGAGTCATTGAAAAAGACCCTGACATTGGAAAAGATTGAAGGTCAAAGGAGAAGAGGATGGTAGAGGATGAGATGGGTAGTGTCACTGATGCATCAAACATAAACTTGAACAAACTTTGAGAGATAGTGGAGGATAGAGAGGCCTGGGGTGCTAGAGTCTGTGGGGTCATGAGTCTAACATGACCTTAGTGTGTCATGATGTGTTCTCAGAGATGTACACCACTTGAAATTATTGACTCAAGACTACTTAATGCTTTTGTCATATTAATATTAGGGGAGAAAAATGTACTATTTCAACATTATTATCTCTACAGAATGCCAATGCACAAACAGACATGAAGTGAGAATCTCTGACTGCTAAGCAGATTCTTTAAATCAAAAGTAGGATTTTATATTTGATAAGATGAGAATGTCTATAATACATACGGGAATAAGTTAGTCTTGTTTTACCAAAAAACAAACTAGTTGACTCAAAAACATTTGATTTAATTTTTAAATCAGTTAACAATCTATATGAATAGTCAGCAATATTCCATTTTTTTTAAATATAAAAGAAAAATATTTCAAAGTGGAGATAGATTTTGTTATAAAAACAACTACCCAAGGTCTGGTGAGATCCAATGCAAGCTAAACTGATTTTCTTGGACAGTTTAGTCATGCTATTTGAAATATAATGGAAACAAAAATACAAGTTTTTAGTTATACAAGTGCTTTTGGAAAATTTTCAGCAAATTAAAAAAAATAGAAATAACTCCGTATGATTTACATATTATTTCAATTTTATATTTTCTGTTTTTGCTAGTATTTTCTTCATGGGTAACATGCAGCTAGTATTTTTTTTTCCCATCTTTGAACAAGACTTTTGATCATCAGGTTTCCTCCTATGGTCCCTCAGTCATTTTTCATTCTTTAGTCAACTTTAATTCTCACTTATACTTCTTTCATTCAAGATCCATTTTATGTATTCCAAATCAGCAAAGGAATGATTAACAGTAGGGGGAGCAAATGTTTTGACATTTGGGGCAGCCTATAGAATACCAGTACCATTCCAGAAAACCAGAAATGAGGTGGGCCTCCATTTTTGCATTCCCAATATTCACTAGTACAGAAATTCTATTTCCAAGTCTGAAGCTCTAAATGATTATGAGGTTTCAATAAAAATGCAAAACACTAGAAGTCAATAAATCCTGAACTTGGATAGAATTTAATGAATAACTATATAACCCTATAGAAACATGGAACAATTTAATGGAAAATTAAAATTAAAATCAAACTGAACATTCTACAAAAGTATATATTATGCTTGTTTCTTAGACAACAATGAGCTTTCAGCTTATGTTTCTAAAATAGTTCAATTCATATCAACAAATATTTCTTATGTCAGTTATGTGCACAGCACTCATAAAGTAACTAGAAAGAGACACAAATGTAGCCCATGTTTCAACTGAGGGGAGATAAACTGGGTTCACTCTTGAAGATGGATAAATAATTATACTCTATATGGCTCACATCTTCCCACTTAGGATTACCTGTGGATTTATCATGTATTGACTCTCATCATGAAAAAGAAAAAAAGGATCCTTACCACTTCTGCAAACATTAAGGCTAATTCATCAAGCATAGGAAGAGATTCATTTAACCTGGAAGAAAATTCGGAGGACTCACACCCCAAACCATTACTTAATTTAAAAATACTCAATAAAGGAAATGGTCCTTTCCCTTTGTGGTGTGCTTGTAGTCTGCCCAGTAATCTATAGGCATATACTCTAGATTTATAAAATTACCCCTGGGGTCAAGATCCTTCCAAAGAAGGAAAGTCTTAATTAGATTGCCCAGTTAATTATACAGTATAAAGCACCAAGAGACTGAAAAATCACACCTTGAGATTCAAGTGTTACAGGATATCTTTAAGTACTTAAGTAGTCTATTTGCTAAATTAAATGAAGAAGCAACTGGAGAGGCTCAAGCCCCCTATGTCATTCTTACGAAGAATGGCCCAAAGACCTTTTTCCCACCATGGGGAGTCTGAATATCAATTAGCGATCAATTTGCTAGGTGTTCCTATTCCCTTCTCCCAAATTCCTCATCCTATTTAACCTAGATAGGAACTCTATAAAAACCCACCATGTTTTGGAACCTCCTTCTACAGGACCCCAATGGTGATAACCTGTTTTGATCTATCCTTCAAGTTGTATTAAAGGGACAATGAGTAAGTAGACCTTCTTGATTGGAGCACTGTCTATTGTGAGCTCTCTAGAGGAGAGGATTATAGATTTAGTGTTGGAAAGGATATCAGAAACCATCTACATATCAACACACTCATTTTACAGCAAAACAAAGCCGTGTAATGATAAGATCAAGTCAATTTGCACCCAAGCCCAACATTACCTCCTATCCATCAGAGTCAAAGATATTTCAGTAAGAGCTCTAACTCTTAGAGCTCCCATTCTTGGGAAAGTGCTTGTAATATTTTAAATGGAAAATGAGACCCCAGAAACAAATGCTTAAAAGGAATTCAACTTTTGTTAAACCAATTGTATATTCTACTGGCAAAGAATGGACTGAAAGTGCAATGCAATTAATTCTAATTCCCTGAACCCAGTGATAACTTTTGAAGAGCTGGTCTATTATGACTTGGTTTCTATCTCTATATTCAAAATTTTGAGGGTAGAGAAAAGCCAGAATCAAATTAGTATCTAATATTCTATGAATTGAAATCAATATAAAAGGAGTTCCAGTGGTTCCCAAAATAGTTACATCAGCATTTCTGTGAATGTGAAGAAGGTATTTAGTGTAAAACCTGAAGCTCAAAGTAAAATAAGAACCAGGCAATTTGACTAGTCCTTGACTAGTAAGGTCAAAAAAGGAATTCTACCAATGCCCCCTTGTTTAAGTTAGAGAATACAGCTTTCTCGAATGGATTATGTAAAAACACACACACACACACACACACACACACACACACACACAGTGAGACTTAAAACTGGGAGAGATCTTGGAAACTTTCTACTCTAGTCCTTTAATTTTGCAGAAGATGAAGTTGAAGCTCAAACTAGTAAGTGACTTGTTCAAAGTCATGTAGGTTGGAAGTGGCAGAGCTAAGATACGAACCCAAGAAAATATGCCATTAATCTTGCAATCTTGCCACTGTACTACTGTGTCTGTGATGAATGAACAGAACCAGGATTCAAGAGGATCTTTGGCTTCACATCTGCTGTTCTGTCTACTGTCCCATTTGCCTAGCTGATGGCTTATACTTATGCTAGGTTCTCCTGACTCGGTTACCCTGCTAGTAATAATAGTTTACATTTAAAGACTGGACAGCAATATAACTAAAGCACATCACTAGTTCATCACATCTCCCTTTCCTATAAAGCCAAAGGTTTAAATAATGTGACTGGTAACATGCATTTGAGAAAAGAAACTGTCAACTTCAGGAGGACCGAGAAAAGGCAGAATAAAGAGGAGGGAGTGAAGCCACACTGATTTTCTTGTTCTATTTGACTTCATAATTCAAAATTTGTTGTTTTTTCATACTAAAAATAAGGAAGTACTTGGTATTCTGACAGTGAGCTCAGTAGGCCTCCTATGCTAGCTTGCCCCCACTCCTCCCCACCCATCCTATCTTCCTCCTTCCCCCCACCCAAGTGTGGTTAATTGGGCAGGATACTGTAGAGTTGACTTAATAAAATCTATCAGTACATTTTAAATATGCTTTAATAACAGTGGGCTTTAGACCTAAAGGAGTAACCGGAAAACTTGATTTTTTATTCCCTTGGGTCTCATGCTGATTCTGGATGATTCACTCATTTAACTCACCAAAATGAAGATGGTGCCACTTACAATGGACCCAATTCTTGGTGAGATCACCTTAAGTTTTTTCACATTACAATGTTAGGAAATGATACCATAAAATTAACATTGCCAATCACAGGATCTTCGGTATTAACAGAAGATATTTGCCCTGTACTGAGTCAGTAAAAGATAAAAATCATGAGATCAAATCATTGGTTGCAAGATACCCAAAGCAAGCATTTGGAAAAATTGCTGAATGTGGAAGTTAGAAGGAGCCTCAGAGATCATCCAGTTATCCCTTTGAACCAGTAATGTATGTCTTTAGAACACATCTAAACATTCTCAGATCTTCAAGACCCAAAGGACCAGTTGCCACTATTTACTGCAGACCTAAGGTAGTAGGAACAGAATGTTTTGCTTGGGATTAATTGAGAAAATCACAGAATCATCCATTTAGAGTTAGCACAGATTTTAGAGACATCAAATCCAATCACCTCAAACAGTGAGGAAACTTAGGCACAGAGAAGTTACATAACTCACCCAGGGTGTCCTACATAGTAAATATCTGATATGGGATTTGAACCTGGATATACCTGACTCCAAGTTCAGGACTTTATCTACTATATGCTGCTGTCTTAGAATCACCCACACTTCTGCTGATGTTTCTTTATTAACCTCTACAGGGGAAACCATAGGTACATAGATTTAGAGCTGGAAGGGACCATAGAACTTATTTAGCCCAACTCTCATTTTATAGATGGGGAAATTGAAATGATTTATAGGTCACAAGTCATATAGGGAGTAAGTGGCCTAAGATCTCTCATTCCAAATCCAGTGCTCTTAGATATCAGCTTTAAAATAGAATCATAAATCTAGAACTAAAAGGTACTTCAGAGGTTTTCTTATCTACCCTTTCATTGTACAGATGAGGGAACTCAGACCTAGGGAGGAAAATTGATCTGCCCAAGGTCATACAGGGAGGGTCAGTAGTGCTGAATTTGGATCCAGGTTCAAATCCACTCCACAATATGCCTCCATTTTTAAAAGGGTCTTTTCTACCATACTCTTCAACATTGGCTTTTCAAGAAAAATGCTGCCTTTATATCTTAATGAATGAATGTAAATATCTGTTTGGTACTAGTATGTGCCAGGCCCCATGTTCTCAATCATATCAAAATAACATTTTCTTAAGTATTCAAAGACTACAGCTTCTCTAACTTTGAAATCATAAATGCCCAAACTTCTTGGCATATAAATGGACAATGGAGGCTGTATTGAAGGGATCTGCAACCACATTTTTACTGTGCTGAATTTGAGACATTGGCTCATTACAAATGGCTAAGTACCATGCATGAATTTTAAGGGTAAATAGCCTAATGTACAACCTTGGGTCTCAGAAATATTTTCTTTCAATTTAGGCAGAGAAAATTTTGCTCACTTCTTTTTTCTCCTCCCCTGGTTCAGTAAAATTATATATACATATATAATATTATATAAATATAATACAAGAATATATAAAAATAAATATAATAATAAACACATTTATATATGTAATATAAATAAAATATGTAATAACATATATCTGTATGTATGTAGGTACTTTAATGATGAAAAAACTTGGTTCCTCTTTCTACTTACTCAGTCAAACAACTCTACCATCATATTTCTATCTAATTGCCCCTAAGGACAGATTGAACATTATTTTGAGAGATTGCTCTAGTCCCCACAAAATGATGATTTCTCTGACTTTGAATAGCGTATTTCAGTTCAATCAGAGGAAACCTAAGGCAAATTTCAGTTACCAAAAAAAAAAAAAAATAGAAAAGAAAGAAAGAAAAGCTTTTCAGTGACCTTACAGTAGTTTAAGCACATACAGTACCTAGGTTTTTTAACTAAAATAAGAAAACTTGCATGGGCAATTATAAATTATACACCTATAAGTCATTTTTGCATTTATAAAATGTGCAAAAGCTTAACTAAATTAAGTGCTATAGGGGCGGCTAGGTGGCACAGTGAGTAGAGTGCCGGCCCTGGAGTCAGGAGGACCTGAGTTGGGATCCGGCCTCAGATACTTACACACACACACACAGACACACACAAACTAGGTCATAACTTGGGCAAGTTACTTAACCCCAACTGTCCTCCAAAAAGCAAAAAAATAAATAAATTAGTGCTATATGCTAAGCACAATGCTTTGGGGCTGAGGATAGTCAGGATGGTACCCTTCTACTGCCATCAACAACCTCTCCCTCTCAAGCAAGGAACACTGTGCCCACTTAATAGTCACAGAAATTAAGACAAAGGAAAATTAAGCTTTGCATCTTACTGATGGAGCTAGGATAAGCATCCAAGGCTTCTGCTGTCTACTACAGGGTTCTTCCTGCTACTCTGTCCTCTTATACTTCACTGCCTCATAGTAAATGAAAAATAAAGTCCATCGATATTTTGACATACATAGAAACACGTTTCGATCCGATTTTTTTTTCTTTTTCCAGTACATTACACCTTGAGAGTTGACAAATGCTAACAAACGACAAAGCAAACTTTCCATGCATATTGTATATTTCCAACTGGAAGCTAAAGTCTGATGTCAAGGAGTAGTTCATATCTTAATCAATTGACTTTCAACATTTTCTTCTCTTGCCTTATTACAAAATGTCTTTCTCCTGTTTTCTTCTTCTTCCTTTTCCTCCTCCTCTTCTCCCTCTCCCAAATTTCTTTTTGCAGTAAGAAGGCACACCTTAGTAGTAATTATTTTAAGATCAAAGGTGTGATGATGCATTGGGTATTCCATACCTGAAGCTGTCTGGTTTCCTTTTCATTGCACATGGTGTTATTTATTTGACAATTATAAACCATGTAAGAACACATTTCTCATTTTCCTTGTCTCGTAGAGTAATTAAAACTGGATTTTTTTCTGCCTTTTTTCTTCCTTTTAAATTTTTTTTGGGGGGGGAATTAAGTGAGAAGGAGAAAGAGCACCAGTAAACATTTTTCTTTCTTTTTTTTTTCTCTCTCACTTCCTCTTTTTTTTTTTTTTTTTTTTTTATTATTCACTGTGCCACCTAGCCACCCCACCAATAAACATTTTTAAGGAGTGAAAGGAAAAAGGTAATTTTTGTAACACATTGCATCTCAGGATCCCTGGTAATTTGAAAAGCAGGATGCATATCACTTTTTGCATTACCAATAGCAATCCCAGTCCATGATGGTAGTTCTTGGAGGCTAAATGATTTACCGCAAAGCCCCTCCACTATGAATTCGAGGTCAAAAATCCTACTTCACTTTCAAATTCTACTGGGTCAGCCTTTTCCTATTATAGGACAATGGGCACTTACAGACTCTATCAGATAAAACAGCACTTCCCTAAGAGAATTCTCTTCATGTATAGTTAGCAAGGCAAAGCTTTTAGGGAAGAGTTTAGGCATCAGAATATGAAGGTTAGAAAGAAATTTAGAGATCATAGATAGTATTGCTTTTCAATGAAAGAAAATGAGGAAACTGAAGAACAGAGGGGGAACAAGATTTGGCCAAGCTTATGAGGAGTGTTGATGACAATAAGACCCATCATCCCAGTGCAATGGCTCTTTTCCTATATACCATATTCATATTGTCATTTGAAATGGGGGTGGGGAACCTACTCGTTCAAAATTTTGTTATTTAAAATTATGTTTATGGTTAGGAGATAGCTCTAATTTCCATGATTAGAAATTATCAGCCTCACCTTCAAGACAAACATAGTTCTTTCTGGCTTTATATGTACCTAATGTAAAAGTCAGAAAGCTCCAAAGTAGTTTTGTAATGAGATCACCTTAAGCAAGTTGGGGAATAAGTGATCAGGAAAGGACTAATTTAGAACAATTAGAATTTGCAAGTCAAATTGACTTCTCCTTTTTAGGGTCAAATAGGCAAAACTCTCAGCTTCTTCCACCTCCTTCTCCACTATTAGCAGAATAAAAAATACTAAAAAAGCACTGGATATGGAATCAGACAAATCTAAAATACAAGTTCCAGTGTCACTAGGTACTATCTTTTTGACCCAACACCTCTGTCTCTTGGCTTGTTTCCTCATCTGTAAAATGAAGGGGTTGGACCAAGATGACCTCTAACTAATGTCCATTCTATCTCTCTGATTCGGTGATTCATAACTCTCTGTAAGGTAGAGTGCCATGCACATAATAGACCTAATAAAAGTTGGTTGAATTGAATTAAACTCAAAGAATTTTACAGTCTACTTCCATTTCCTTTGGAGCAAAGGAAATCTATAGCTTGAGATTTCATGATAGTGACTTTGAGAATCTCTGAAGTGTACCAAAATTATCACCCGATAAGGAAATAGTCACTGCTGGTAAAGACGAACCAAAAGGTATAGATGAATGAAGGAAAAAGTAAAAGATATCTTTTATTAAATGCTTAGTGTGAAGCTAATGACTGGGGCTACAAATATAAATCATGACCCCTTTTGCTCTGAAGGAGCTCACATTCTAATGGGGGAGACCACTTATAGAGCTCGGGTAGGAGGTTTCAGCTAACCATCAGATGGAAAGACTCCGTGGCCCCTAGTGTGTAGAGGCAAAGTAAATAAATGGTGGTGAATTGTGTTTAATGCTATTGCCACTGAAAAAGGATAAGCACTTCTGCTATTGGACCATTTGACAGTGTCAATTTGATTTTTTCACACAGGATTGAATATCTTTTCAGAATTTGATTCAACAAATGTTTATTAATCACCTACAATTTGTATATTCAATATTTTTCTGAGGCTGCATGTAGAAAGATTTCTAAAAAAAAAAAGACTGCCTCCAAGCACCTCATTTAACTGGGGAGACATAGTTCTACACAGGTAGGCATAAGATGAAGTAGAAAGTGAAAACAAAAATCTAGAGCAGGTACTCTAGGAAACTTTAATGAGGATTCAATCTAAAATGAAATACATTCAAATTTATGGGACCTGTGTGTGTGTCAGTGGCTGCTGATAGGAATCTTAGTAATAAATTATTAATTCCTATATGAAAAAGTATTTCTGAGAGAGGTGAAATGACTTGCTCAGGGTCATATAAACAGTTTGTGAGAGAGCTGGTTCTAGAATCTAGGGCTTCCAAACAGCTATGAGTATAGCTCCTTTTTTTTTCATCAATGGTGAACCCCATGACAAATGGGAGGGTAGGTAGAACAGAACAAAGCTGGGATGATTTATTATCAAGTAGCTTTTTATTTTAAGCAATCTTCCTCACTGCCTAGGCATTAGATTCCAATATTTCTACATTTCAGATTTAAATGCTCAGTTCCTCCTGAATTTGGTGCTCAAATTAGTTGCCATGCCCTGGTTACACTCAGTCCCCAAATCTCAATTCAATACTCCTACCCTTTTTTTTTTAGAAGAGTCATTCTTAACTTGGAGTCTTGTGTTTTTTTAAAATAATGTTGTAAGTATAATGCAATATAATTAGTTTCTTTTGTAATTCTATGCATTTTATTTTATCCATTGAAAAAAATTATTCTCAGAAGGGTTCCATAGAGGGGTCCCTGACACACAAGAGATCAAAGATCCCTGTTTTAGAACAACAAATGGAAATGCAAAGCCACTAAGCATTTTGATGCAGAAAATTTCCAAGTTCTACTTGCTATGAAAAGGAAATGTCACTTAGGAGCAGTTACCATTAAAGTTGCCAAAAAATACCAGAAGTCAACGATGGAAGAACTCTCATGACATTTAATGTTAATCGGATTCTTATATGCTTTTTTTCTGTACTTAATGGCCATAAAGCAATCAAATTAAAGTAAATCAGACCCTAGAACAGCTAATAGTATTGATGGGGTTGAAGTTCTGGGAACCCCCTTGAATCTTCCCACTTGAGGCATTTTCTTGAAGCCATAAGCTTTTCATTACTGCTAGAATCTCAGTTATTCTTAACCCAGCCTAGCACTCTACTGTCTACCCTTGATCCTATTAAAATATCTATACCCAAATCTGTTACCCTTAAACTTGCCTAGCCCTCCATTGTCTGTAATTTCCACATAGCCTTCAGATATTTCTCCCCCATACCCCCAATCACATTCTTGGAGTCCCGGTGAAGATCCTCCATAGACTCCTCCTCAAGACCCTACCCATATCCCTCCTCTAGACCACCCCTAGATCCCTCCCAAAGTTTTTCTGTATGTAAGATCTATCTTGTCTCCATTGAAGGTGCTTAGATTCAATCTAGAGGACATTCAGTCTGGTTTGCCTGTCCACATAAGTGTCACAAATACTTAGATTCCTTAAGAGTCTCCCCATTATGGCGAATCTTTAATAAACTTTGCTTTTATTTGGCTGAGAGAAGACTTGAGTTGAATTCATTCAGCAGGACCAGGCATGTCAGTATTTTGAGGTCTCAAACATCCCTATGCTCCCAAAACTCAACAGTATCACAACCAGAATTTAGATTTCATTTGCAATATTGGAATTGGGAAGGGATATGCCAAAGCCATCCCTTACCTTTGATTAAGCTCCATTTTTTTGCAGCTTCCACATTCAATTTGGGGATATAGATAGACTTCTAAGAGAAGCTTTTTTAGTTGCTGCCTGATCTTTCTTCAAGGTGCCTTTGTACCCAGTTAATTTACAGTCAGGTGTGAGGAAGGTATTCTTGAGTAAATTCCATTTTACAAATCTCTTTATAAATTGTGACAACTCAGTTCAGATGCTCAGCAGTACAATTGGCCTAGATAGGATAATCTTTTACTTTTGCTTTTTCATCTTTGATTACATTTCAAGAGGAAGTCATGTACTTTTGAAGGTCAGAAGATGATCAATTGTTATTCACATTTGCAATTTTTTCACTGCCTTCCATGTTGTACTGTTCCTGGCTTCCTGCCATTTCAGCGTAGTGTCCTTTTTGATGAAACATGATTTTCTCAGTTGTTACTGACTTGGACAATACTCATAAGAAAGGAGAATTTCTCTGCACCTAAAAGAATACAAGTTTTCCTTCAGGCAGTGTTGCCAAATCATCTGTTTCCTGATAGGACCTATACTCTCACCTGGATATAACCAGTTACTGCACATACTAACTCCCACAAAACAGTCATCAATTAGAGGCTTCATTCTCCAAGGAGATTTTCTGCTTTTTCACAAGGAGTTTAGGTGACACATGGTTCCTAAATGTGTAGCAATGCAGGATATTATTCTCAGGGTAATGATGCATAACTCCCTCATCTATAATAATCTTCTTGTGTTAGGTAAAGACAACCCTACAGGAGGAATCAAGGGTTGTGTAGTTCACCAGGAACTGCTCTACAGCTCTCCCTCCAAAAATACTGCTAATAGTTTGAGCATGAAAGACAAATGAAACATAGGTTTAAGACACTTGAAAATGAAGTGACAAAATGATCCCATGTAAGCAGGCATTTAAAAATTGTAGAATTTTGACCCAATTAATTAATTTGTATTAGGTACTAGACCTGTAATTTTATTATAGTCTTCACTTCCCAGTGAGGAACTCTCTCTTACAAAGTAGATAGGGACCTCTAAGTAAAGTATAGACTTAGAGAGACACCCAGAATTCTAAGAGGTTAAGGTATCAGCACAATAATGTGGTTTTAATAAAAGTATTACTCATGCCAGTCAGAAGAAGATGAGACTCCGTGATTAAAAAAAATTGACTCTAAAGTTCATGGTTTATGAAGTCTAGTGTTTTTATGACTTTGAACCCACAGGGAAGATAGTTAAATGAATCAAACTCATCCAATCCAATAAACATTTGATAAATAGGAGACTATGCTTGACCCTAAGGCTACAAATGTAAGGGTGCAGTTGATTGAGTAAGGTAAGATTTTCCCCAGAACTCCAGGTCTCTAATCCCTATGTGGAAAAGCCTTAATTTTTCTAATTTTTGTTCGGTTTCCTTCTGAAACATAAACTTAACTTTCTTTTCCTTTCAAACTTAGTTTCTGGTTAAACCCAGTCTAAATGTGTGGGTTCAATGGTGAGGTGTCACTTTAGTGGGAGAGGGAAATGGTAAAGTACCCTAGTCTACGCTGGACTCAGGGCTCAATTTGTGTGCCAAACCAAATGTACTTGGTGCTTGTCTGAGCCCAGAGTGGGGTGCCCTCATGAAAAAAGAAAGTGAATCCCATTGAAGCCAATGAACCAAAGTTACTACTGAAGTGTCAAGCAAACCAGTTTGGCTTCTTACCTGAAGGATGAACAAGTGACTTCCAGGCAACTCCAGGTTCCTAATCACTGCAGAATTTTGAATACTCAAGGAATTTTATACAGGATCAAATTCCTTCTTTGAGACAAGAGGCTTGATTTTCTTTTCTTGTTTCTATTCTTTATTGTCTTTTGGGGGGGATGGGGATTGGGGAGGAGGCTCTTTTAGCAAGTGACATAAGCAGGAAATTCTAAACAGTTCTATTAGAACTGTTTGTAAAGTTTTAACACCATTAATTTAGAACTATGTAAGAATATCAATTATTTCACTTAAATAAAAATTGTGCCTCACAGACTTTTCTTGGACCTCTTTAGTATAGGGTCCTTAGGGCATCATTCAAAAAGTAGAACCTCCTCATCACTAAAGATCTATCTGGGATTTTGGACTAAGGATGTGGCTAAACTCACTCCAAAAGTCTTTACCCTCAAGGAACTTATATTCTACTTAGAGTATGAATAGGACTGGGAGAGTGTAGGGGTGAGAAATGACTTTTGTAAATAGAAGTATTAAAAAGGAAGTATTGCACAGATAAGTAGGAGAGGCTTTGGACAGGATTTGGTACAGGAGCTAAGTCTTAGGTGGAAGCTAACAATGTAAGAGGTAAAGCAGGGAGCACATCTGGGTATGGGGAGAGTGTTAAGGGGGATAGGAGTGGCAGTAGCCTGTGCAAAGGTACAGTAAAAAGGAAAGGAAATACTTTGTTTGGGAAACAGGGAGAAGGCCAGGATGACTAGGAGAAGGTACAATGGAGCCTGACTGTGAAGGATTTAAAATGTCAAATAGAGAAGTAAATGTGTCTTCATGTTTTTTATGGTGTTCACTTTGGAGGACTGCAATTTTCCTCATTTTTAGCTTTCCTTAAAATGTGTTATTGTCTAAATGAACTGCTTGTAGACAATGACACAAATTACTGGACGATGAACCAGATTTTTTCAGTGGCAAAGCCTTCTCAAAATAAGTACAACCCCTTTGAGAGGCTCATTAACACTTTCAGGCCTCAAGGTTATCATTTGGCAAACTATTGCTTCAGTGCACAAAATGATAATGTAGTGGCCTGAAAAAAGGCAAGTATAAATTCAAAAGACAGCTTTTTGATTATCAGGAATTCATTTTCTCATAAATAATGTGAATGAATGGATTGCAAGGTAAAGACAAATTAATTATGGCACAGTTGCCAAGGGTCTTTGTGTGTATATGAATAAAATATTATGAGTTCATGTGTGTGGATGTATGTGGTTGTTAGAGATAGTAGCAAAATTTAAAATATTTCACTTACTTTACATATTAATGTCACCTTCATCTGCAAATATATCTCCCATACCAAATGCCTACCATCCCCTTGTAACAAAAATTTTTAAAAGTGAAAACAAGCAGTCCAGCAAAACTAAAAAAAAAAACCTAATCAATATTTCTTATTGTTTAACCATATATACAAAGTATGTACTCTAAACTCATTCTCTGGATCACTACTCATACTGAATCCCCAGAGGATGACTGATACTTTTCTTCTCAGGGTTTAGGAACTAGGGTCTATCTTTCATCCTTGAATTATCTCTGCATAACCTCTATTCAAGATCAATGTATTTTGCTTAAAAAGAACCCCTGAATTTGTTTAATTCTATCAACTGTGTTTTCTTTCCTGTTAGATTACCCATATCAGTATATTATTCTCAGTGCATTATTTCCTTTTCTGATTCTTCAGAAGCTTGCCATTGTGGATTCATTTTTTTCTATTCTGGTCATTATTTCTGATCACAGAAACATAGAATCTGAGTATTAGAAAAGTTCACAATAGCTGTCTAGTCTCATCTATCCATCAAAGGAATCATCATTGTAATGTCACTAACAAGTCATTGTTCAGCTTCTGCTTGAAGACCTCCATGGAATGGAACCCACTGCCTTCTAACATCTAAATTTGACTTTTCAAAACTTCTACCCTTTACTACTAGCTCTGTATAGAAAAAGAGTAATACATCCTTTATAAAACAATCCTTCAAATACGTGAATACACCTATCATGTTTCCCCTTCTTTATTTTTTGTTTTCAGACTCAACATACCCAGGTTCTTCAACTGATCCTTTTACGTGATGGACTAATGGGCCTTCACTGTCCTGTTTCCTTTCCTCCAGATTCTCTCCTATTTATCAGTGTCCTAGGGTACTCACAATTCTGGTGCAGATTAGAACTAACAAAACCAGGTTGCTGTTGCTGCTGTTGATGTTATTGTTGTTCTTAAGGCAGATCTGAACTCAGAAAAATGAGGACTTTTGACACTGTACCATCTAGCTGCCCAAAAGCAGATTACAGTAATACAATTACCATTCTCTTTCTCAAACTTATGGTCCTTGATGCAGTTCAAGATATTATTAACTTTTATAGCTACTAAATTACACTGCTAATTTATACTGAATTTACAATTCACTAAAGCCCCCTAATTTTTTGGAAAACTTGTTAGTTTTCTGTGCCTCCTATATCTTACGCAGCTTATACTTAAGTTGAAGGCTTTACATGAATCCATATGAAAATTAATCTTATTAAATTCCACTCAATGCTCTAGACTGTGAAAATTCTTTTGATCTTAACTCTGTCATCCATTATTATTATGTTATCTATCCCTCTCAGATTTATCGTCTTTACATTTTATTAGCATACAATCAATGCCTTTATTTTGGGTATTGTTAAATAGCACAGGGTTATGCACAAATTACTGGGTACTCCACTGGAGACCTCTTGCTAAACTTACACTGAACCATTAATAATTATTCTTTATTTTGGCTATCCAACCAACCAATTCTGCATTCCTCTGATTGTGTTATGATTTAATCTGCACTCTCTCACCAACCAAGCATATTAAAACCCATTCATACCTTTGCAACTTTTGAAACTGTGCCCAGTCTACTGGAGGACTTGATTAACTTCCCTTGTCATTATATAGGTACCGATATGGTATGTTTGGCCTCCATCTGGAATCTTTTGTTGCTACTGTGACAAATCTGCTCTTTGTATTGTCAAAAATCTCCTGGATTGTTATCTTTCTAATCTTTTCTTTTATGTAAGTCTTTTATAACATACTGCAATCTAGTTAATTTCATCATACAAACATTTCTCCATGGTCTTCTTAGGTTACTGGTCATTTTTATTCTTTGGAAATAATTAATACTTTAATATTCATAACTCCATAATATCACCAGAAGACCATTGAAATGTCTTTTTCAATGTTGGGTTTTTTTATTTCATTGAAGAATTTGGGCATCACTGAAAGCACTGAACTATTTCTTCAATGGAATCCTAGCTTTTTCTACCCCCAATTTAATTCTAGACCCAGGTCATTAGGCATGAATATCATCTCCAAGATATATATATATATATATATATATATATATATATATATATATATATATATATATATACACACACACACATCAGGTATTTCTGTCTTAGACATCTTCATGGAATAACCATTTCTATGGGTTGTTTATCTAACTGAATAACATAATATGTGCAATGAAGTTATTAAGTATTCATTTAATTTAATTTCAAAAGTTTTATACATTTCTTATGAGAACTTCTCTAACTACTCATTCTCTGTATCAGATGTTAATGCAAACACTCTTCTTATCTAACTTAGATAATCATAACAGTCTTTTTGATTACTCTCATTTAGTCAATAGAAAGTGAAATTATCTAGTATACAAGGTCTCTTGGAAGAACCCCACAATCCACCTTAGCCAACATTGCCTGAACAAAAATCCCCTTAATATCAAAACCAACAAGTTGTCATTTAACCTTTGACTTAATTATCTAGTACAAGCAAATCCTTTACTTTCTTAGGCCATCTCTAATTGTTAGGAAGTATATTTTTTTCCCTTCAATCAAACACATATTTTTATTTCAACTTCTTGTTGATTTTGATAAACTGGGCTGAAGCAGAACAAGAGTAATTCATTTTTTCTTATGACAGTTCTTCACAAATTCAAAGGCACTAAATTTCCTTTAAGTTTTATTTTTGGTGAAGTTAAATGTCTACTTGTAGCACCTATATATGCATATGTACTGCTGGAGTAATTAAATGTACTAGCCAACCAACTGCATGTCACAAAACAGGCAATACAGAGTCTTTATCCTTTTTATTTCTTGTATGCAGTACATGACAGTCACTTTTGATTGGACATGTATCTTGTTGAAGAGATATACTCCTAAAGCTGAAGGAGACTAAATACGATTGAGTGCTCTTTTGTATCTTTATGTTGGAACATGTCTATCCATGGTCAAGGAACTTTTCACCTAGTGGTCAACCTGCTGCTGCTGAGCCTCTCAGCAGTAATTTACTAATCTAGCTCTCTGATAGCAAACATGCTCTTTTTTTTTTTTCATTTTAAGCAATCGGGGTTAAGTAACTTGCTCAAGGTTACATGGCCAGTTATTTCTGGGTGTGATACTAAGTATCCGAGCCCGGATTTGATCCCCAGGTCATCCCGACACTGGAGCCAGTGCTCTTACTCGCTGAGTCACCTGGCCACCTCTAAACATGCTTTTTTTTAATGAGAAAAAGTAGAAAATAAATTTTAGAAATGATTTTTAGAATAATATGCATTCTGGACTAGATCACTAGACTCTGATGAAAAATGGTAAAAATGGAAGACAATTTTGAATAATATAATAATTATGGACAGGATCACATGCCATACTATAAGATATCTGATTCTACATATTGTTTTTCTTTTTCTTTTTTAAATGTCTTCTGCTCTATAGTCATTTAAGTAATTACTGTCTTCCCCCCAAAATGGGTTGTGTCTTCCTCACTACAAGGTATTAAAAGGCAAGTGTCAGATCTAATTATAGTTTAAAGTTTTTATGGTGAACAATCCAATCTTGACATTCTTCATCAAAAAGGAATGGCTGGGGAGGGGGGGGGTGGCAGAGCTACAATGGCAGAGTAAAAGCAGAAACTTGCTTGAGCTCCCCCACCAATCACCTCCAATACCTGTAAAAAAATGACTCTAAACAAATTTTAGAAATACAGAACCCAGAAAGAGACAGAAAGACACAAATCTCCCACTGAAGGCAGCCTGGCAGGCCAACAGGAAGAGCCTATTGCACCAACCCAGGAGCCAACCACAGTCTCATGTGAGCTGTGGGTCCAGACCTGGGGTAGCCCTAACCAGCGGCACAGACCAGTCAAAGCAGAATTCAGGAGAGTGAATCACCTATAACTCTGGTGGTTTCCAGACTTTTCAGCCCATAAACACCAAAGAGAAAGTAAAAGGTCAGTAGGAGACTCTGTTGGAACTGGGTGGGAGAAGAGTGCTGTCCTGACCTTGCCCTTGAGGAAGCAGAGGTGGCGGAGGCAGGGTGTCTACAACTGCTGCCACATGGCTTCCTCCTGAACTGCTGGCTTGTAGATTATAGGAGGACCAAGTGACCATTCAGAGGGTAATCACTCTTGCTTTGACTTGCTTGGATCTGGGTCTCAGTCTTGGGTCATGGTCCTGGGGTGAGGAATGCCAGTGTGCCAGAGGTTGTGGTGGGTTGTGGTGTGTGTAGAGAGGGCACCCTCTTCATAGCACTGACAACAGCTCTGCCACAGCTGTGTAAACCCCAGCAATTTGAGACACAGCTCTCTCCACTCTAGAAGCAGAGTTCTACCACGGCAAAGAGCTCAAAAGTCAAGTAATTGGCTGGCAAGATGAACAAACAGAGGAAACACAATCAGACCATAGAATCTTTTGAGGGGGAGACAAAAAGGATCAAAACATGGAACCAGTAGAAGACAATGAAGTCAAAACTTCTGCCCCAAAAGCTTCTAAGAAAAATAGGAATTGGTTACAGGCCATTGAGAAGTTCAGGGAGGATTTTGAAAATCAAGTAAGAGAAGTGGAGGAAAATTGGGAAGAGAAATGAGAATGGTGCAAGAAAATCATGCAAAGAAAGTCAACAGCCTGACTGAAGAGTAGACTTAAAATAGACTTATTTTAATAGACACCTTAAAAATAGACTAACTCAAATGGCAAAAGAGGCTCAAAAAGTCAATGAAGAGAACAATTCTTTAAAAAGCCAAATTTTCCAGATGGAAAAGGAATGTCAAAAACTCATGGAAGAGAATAATTCCTTCAAAATGATATCGGAGCAAATGGAAGCTAATGACTTTATGAAAAATCAAGATACTATAAAACATATCCAAACAAATGAAAAAATAGAAAGCAATGTGATATATCTCATTGGAAAAACTACTAACCTGGAAAATAGATCCACAAGAGATAATTTAAAAATTATTGGACTACCTAAAAGCCATGATAAAAAAAAAAAGAGCCTAGAAGTCATCCTTCAAGAAATTCTCAAGGAAAATTGCCTTGATATTCTAGAACCAGAGGGCAAAATAGAAATTGAAAGAATTCAATGATTGCCTCTTGAAAAAGATCTTAAAAAGAAAACTCCTAGGAATATTATAGCCAAATCCCAGAGAGCCTAGGTCAAGGAGAAAATATTACAAGCAGCCAGGAAGAAACAATTTAAGTATTGTGGAAACACAATCAGGATAACACAAGATCTAGCAGCTTGTACATTAAGGTCTCAAAGGGCTTGGAATATGATATTCCAGAGGTCAAAGGAGTTAGGATTAAAACCAAGAATCACCCACCCAGCAAAACTCAGTATAATGCTTCAGGGGAAAATATGGTCATTCAATGAAATAAGGACTTTCAAGCATTCTTTTTTTTTATTTTTTTCATTTAAAGCAATTGAGGTTAAGTAACTTGCCAAGGTTACACAGCCAGTTATTTTGTGTGGGTGTAAAGTATCTGAGGCCTGAACTGATCCTGGGTCCTCCTGACTCTGGGGCCTGTACTCTTACTCACTGCACCACCTAGCCTCCCCACTTTCAAGCATTCTTGATGAAAAAATCAGAGCTGAAAAGAAAACTTGACTTTCAAATACAAGAAGCATGAGAAGGTAAACAGGAAAAAGAAATCATAAAGAACTTATTAAAGTTGAACTATTTACATTCCTACATGGAAAAATGATAATTGTAACTTTTGAGACTTTTCTCAGTATGAGATAGTTGAAGGGAATGTGTGTGTGTGTATATACACACACACATATATTTATACATACACATATGTATGTATAGGAAGGTGTATGTGTGTATAAATACATATGTTAGTATTATAGATGTGTGCACATGTATATGCAGATGGAGGGCATATGATCAGTTGAATATGAAGGGATGATATCTAAAAAATAAAATTAAGAGGTGAGAGAGGAATGTCTTGGGAGGAGAAAGGGAGAGATAGAATAGGGTAAATTACCTCATATAAAAGAGGCAAGAGAAAACTGTAACAATGGAGGGGAAGAGCAGGAAGGTAAAAGGGAATGGGTCAACCTTACTCTCATTGAATTTGGCTTAAGGAGGGAATAATACACACACACACACACACACACACACACACACACTCAAGTAGGTATCTTACCCTACAGGAAAGAAAGGGGAAGGGTATGAGAGGGGGATGATAGAAGGGAGGGCAGATTGGGGGAGATGGTAGTCAGAAGCAAAAATTTTTTAAAAGGGACAGGGTTAAAGTAGAAAATAGAATAATTGGGGGGCAGGATAAGATTGAGGGAAATATAGTTAGTCTCACAATATAACTATTAGGGAAACATTTTGTGTAACTACACAGGTACAAACTATATTGAATTATCTTTCCAGTGGGCATGAATGAGGAGAAAGGAAAGGAAAGAGTCTGGAAATCAAAATTTTAAAAAGAAATGTTAAAAAAAATTGGGTCTTTTTTACATGCAACTGGGAAATAAGATATACAGGCACTGGGGTATAGAAATCTATTTGCCCTACTAGAAAGTTGAGGGTAGAATTGGTGGAGAATATAAGAGAGAGCAGATTGGGGGCAGGGGTATTCAGTAGGCTCACTATCTTGGGGTGGAGGTAGGGGAAAGATGAGGAGAAAATTTATAACTCAAAATCTTGTGGAAATGGGTGTTGAAAACTAAAAATAAATAAATAAAAATAAATAATAAAAGACTTAAAAAAAGGCATCTAACTTCACAACAGCAACCTAAGACCTATCACTGATATGTAAGGTTTGGGTTCTCAGAGTTACAATAGGCCATGCTAGTTCATTCATTACTTTCATAGAAAGCTGTATGAACTAGTTCATTTGGAACATAAAAAAATAAGTAACATTTCATCCAGTAATATCATTACCATAGTTTAAGGGAAAATGCGTGTGTGTGTTTGTGTGTCTGTGTGTACATACATTTATATATCTGTATACACACACATAGTAAAAGTTATCTATTGCTTTTATTTCTTACAAGAAGAACTTGACATAATAAAAGTCCATTAATCATTTTTAGTAAAATTTGCTTGTCCTGAACCTAATATACATCAGTTCAGAAATATTTCTGTTCATACTAAGTGCCTGACACAGCCAGAAAAATGGGAATGATTGGTACTATATTATCTCATAGGAAATTAATTAGGTTTTGCTTGTGGCTACCATGGCAAAGTATAAGAATAAAAAAAGAGTTATTAAATAGAATTTCTATATATATGAGAAACATCTTCCCTTTCTCTAAATAATACAGAATCACAGAAGAATTTCAAATGTAGGAGGGCCCTCAGATGTCATCTAGTCTACCTGAACTCTATATCCTACTCAATAAGTGATTACCTACTCCTTTTGTGAAGACTTACAATGAGGGGGAACCCACTATCTTTCCAAGCAATCCATTCTCCTTCTGGACAGCTCTAATTGAGCTCTAAAATTCCCTGGACCTTAGTATGAAAAGATTCTATTGGCAAGTTCAAACACTGTCATACATAGCTCACAAGTATGATTTTCTTCAAGAACAATAATCCTATCTATGCCATAAAATAACAATAGAAATATTCTTGTAGGGATGCTCTCAGTAGTTAAATGTTATTAAATTAATTCAACACTTCAAATGATTCATAAACTCATCTCACTGGTACAGGCTTCAGACTTTTCTTTCAATCTCTTTCAATCTGTTTGTCCTATTTTGTTGGGGGCCAGCTTATCACTTATTTTTCAGCAGCAATCCAAAAATAAATGGACTAATGGATTAAATTAATGGACATCCAACTTTATATCATAGACTATTCAAAATAATAAAAACTAATATTTATATAGCACTTGCTATGTGCCAGTCAAAGGAATTTTTCATCCACTTGTATTTTTTTTTCTGCTATTCAGATTGTTAGCCTAATCTCTTTGTAGTAATTTTAGACCTCTTGAGAATTTCTGTTAAGTATAATAGATATAGGAATTAGGTTTAGGAAGACCTATGTTCAAATCTAACTCTGACATATAGTAACTTCTTGATCTTAGGCAAGCTAATTAACCTCTAAGTCATAAAGGCAACTCTCTGGGATTATATTCTACAGACAAATTGCTATTCTGTGTCAGTGGAAGCAAATCCTACATTTTGAGTATCCAATACACATTAAATGACCAGCATGGGCCAATAAAACCCACCAAAAACCCAAACCATCCCAATAATGAAGGCCTTTAGCATCCTTGGACCTGACGTGAACATTACAATCCTTCAACTATTTGAGGACAGAATCATGGAATGGAATGGAATGGAGTGCAATGCAATGCAATATAAAATAATATAATTTATCATATAATATCTAAATTGTCTCTTCTCCCATCTAAACATCTATATTTCCTTTAAATGGCCTGAATATGTCATGAATGCCGTTATACCTATTTTAACTTACCTGGAAGAATAAAAGTTACATTGGCAAAGCTGTATATGAAACATGAGAAATTGACTCAAAACTGACAAATACTAGCTTCCACATTTTGATGTTTTCTATGTTATTACTTTGATGATAAAACAGAGATCTCCCACATTCTTAAAAAAAAGCCTCTCCTTTCTCTGAACTCCTGTTTTGTAGTTAATTAATTTAATTGCAGGATCATAGAACTCCAACTGAAAAGAACCTTAGGGTCTATGTAGCATAACACTGGAGGTTTTTTTTGTTGTTGTCGGTTTGTTTCTTTTACAGAAGAAACAGAGGAGTAAACAGGCCCCTGGTCAAAGTGACTGGCTGAAAACCAAACAGCTAAGATAAGGTAGAGGTGTGACTGGAATCTGCATCCTTTGATTCCATAATCAGATGTCTTTCAACTTCATCAGAAGTGCTCTTTTGAAAAAAATGGCACTAATTCAGTGATTAAGCTGTTGGGCATTTCCTAACACAAACAACAACAACAAAACTTAATCTGATACTAAACAGAAGTATAGCAGGCCAAGATTTACTATTTTTCTCACAGAAGGTTTATTTCCCTTACAGACATCCAAATCCCCATCCCTATGAGATCTGCTAAGGTAAAAATCAGTTTCTAGTTGATCCAGCAGTACCCACAGTCAAATGATTCAGGAGGTAGACATGCTGCCCCATTTAACCACATAGTCACCCTTCAATACCCAACACTGTAACATACTCTTCTGCAGAAATTGCTCTGTTATTAGGAACAATACAGCCCATCTATCTCATGTAATCACTAGAGGACTGGTCCAACTCCCGTTCCTAGAATATATTTCCTCAATGGTGTTCTTTACATCTCTTCCTGCTCACAATTGTTGATCATTTACTAGAGCCTTCTTGTGCCCAGGCTGAAGAGACAGTGAAGGGCCCTAGCTTCTAAGTGAAATCATCACCCTGGAAAGGTTCAGTCTCAGTAAAACTTTGCTTAGGTGTCATAAGTATTTTCCATTTAAAGATGGTTTACATGACTGAGATATTCAGAGAAATGAATGGGCAGGAATTATTGAATCAAATGAAGCCATCCCTCAATCCAATAGGAAATAGGGCAGAGGCTTGGTCTCCCCTCCATCTTCACCTTCCTTGCTATAACCATAATTGTGTGGTTGTGGTTTGTCCTTTGTTCTCAAAGAGAACCATGACATCAGGGAGGTGATGACATGCCTTGCAATTGACTTTGATTTGAGTGAGGGAGGATTGTGAAAGGTGACCAGCATCGCTTTCTCCTCCAGAGCCATTTGGATCCAGTGATTAGACATTTACAGGATGACTGGAGATGGCCCAGGATGCAGAGGGAGACATTGCCCTTTTAAGCTAAGGTTCTCACTTTAAGTGAGGTAACACCCATTCAAAGAATAGGCCTCTTTAAGAAGTGAGACAAGGGATGCACCATTTAATAAAAAAAAATCAAACTGGAAGGGGAAAGACCCTCAGCATTGCTGGCCAAAAGAGAAACAGTTACTATTTACAGTCACTTTGAGCCAGGAGGGTACAAAAAATCATTAAGTGGTACTTGGGCAGAGATCTCTTGTCCAATCTATGAGGTATAACCAAGAAGGTTCAGATAGAAGGTACCCTCTCAGTTTCAGTGCCATTTACATGCCTTGATATAGTTTTTATGTGTTTTTTTCTCTAATGTGACTTTCTATGGCTTTTATGTTTTTATGTGGCATTTATATGGCTTTATATTCATGCTTGTTTTATGTCCTCAGTTATTTATGACAAGTGAAAATTCTTAAGCACCATTACTCTTGCTATTGCTCATTCAGTTATATCTGACTCTTTGTGACCTAATGGATCATAGTCTTCATAGGATTTTCTTGGCAAAGATACCGGAGTGGTTGGCCATTTCCTTTTACAATGGGTAATGGTAAACAGAGGTTAAGTGTCAGGGTCACATAGCTAGTAAATATCTGAGGCCCAATTTAAACTCATGTCTTCCTATCTCCATGCCCAGTGCTTTATTCAGTGCTCACCATTACTTTTAGTTGCTAACTCTTAGCATAGTCAGTATATGCTGTTCAGCTTCCTTAAAGTAGAACTCAGAATTTTAGGGCTAATTTTTTTGTCCTCCAATATATAAAAGGATTCACAGCCTCAAGCAATATGCCACAACTGAGATATAGTTGGTAAGATTTACCTTGCCAACTAATAAAATTGGCTTTTTTCTATTTTAGTAGGCATTACTGAAACCATTGAGGCGTATTTGGATTTCAGAGCTTTCAGGCATTAATCAAGTGATGTGGTATTCACCTGTGCTCAAGGTGAAAAGGATTATTGGTGTTTCATTGGTCAGTAAAACCTGAACATACCACTAATAACTCACCACTGAGAAAGTGTCCTTTTCAAGAACAGTTGTACAGTATATTCCACACAACAACAACAGTATCTCAGGGAAGTACTCAGTGGTCAGTAATCCTTAATTGCACTTCAGTACTTTAATGGATTCAAAATCTCTTTCCAATGGCAGAGAATGAAGTCCATTCATGCAATCCAGTCCCCACTGCTCTTCCTATTCATTCCAGTTCATTGCCCCATGTGAAGTGACTGTCCAAGATGTAGGAACGGATAGATTAATTTGCAAATGGTAATCTGCAATAGAGCACTTTTTTTTATTAATTTGGTTTTTCTAGTAATAAAGTTAAAGCATTTTGTCCACTGTGAAGCACTATGTAAAAGCTAGCTATTGTAATCATTTTTTAGTGGTTGTATCATAAGAATGAATGTAGCAAAACAGTTACAGGAATGGGATTAAAGAAAGTCTGGGTTCAAGTCCTGTATTTTATGCATTCATAACATATAGCTTTGGGCAAGTCACTTAATCTTTCAGTTCACCAAATAATTCCCTAGGATTGTAACTTACAGGTGAGATGGTGATTTATATCATCATCAACAAAAAACATTTCTGTGCAGGTAGTTCTCATGCTGATGAAATCATAGGTCTATACAGACACACACAGGAAAATAAATGGCATCGATGAAGAGCTAAAGTATCATGAAGTTTTTGACAATTGGAACAAAAGTTATCAAGAGCATCCACAAGACTTCACCATTTCTAGGAAATTTCTCTTCCCCTTCTACTCTGCATTAAAAAGCCTTCAGTTCAACAACAAACACTTTTGTCAAATGGTCTTGATTTTGATAATCAGAGTTTGGTTGAACAAATGTATAACTATCATAGCAAGAGTGTGCTAGAACAACTTGAACGGATTCACGAGGCCAATTGGTAAATTTTCAATGTCAGTATTAACACTGCAGAAATGGAATCAACAACTACCAGTAATTAGGGATTGATTTATTCTTTCTTGATTATCTAGATTTAGTAGGGATAAAAATTTTAATAATGAAGATTAACCTTAAAAGTGTGTCATACATGTATCCTTACCCCTGCTCCCCCCAAAAAAGTTGGCAGTTAAACATTTACCAACACTTCTTTTTAGCATCATATATCAATAAATCTTGTAAGATCTTTTACATGCATGAAAGGTTTTTTTGGTCTCCCAAGTTAAAGACTTGTTAATTTTAATTTTAAATATTATTTTGCAATTAACAAGCAAAAATTATCTACCCTTGTCAATATCACATGTGATTATGATAAAGCAGTGTGCAGTGGAAAATCATCTGCAAGAGTCTACTTGTTGTCTTCCTTAATTTTCACCAAGGATACCTTCAAAACATAGACTATTATCATAAAAATTGTACTGACTGGAGAAAAGTAGTTATAATGATCGGTAACTACTGATGTACTTTTGCTTGCCTTTTTTGGTGATAATATCACAAGTGGTATTTTTCCCTCTAATCATTGGGTATCTTAATTTTTTTTCCCTTTTTGGAGGGCAATTGGGGTTAAGTGACTTGCCCAAGGTCACATGGCTAGTTTTTGTGTTACGTGTCTGAGGCCAGATTTGAACTCAGGTCCTCCTGACTCCAGGGCCAGTGCTCTATTCACTGTGCCACCTAGCCACCCTTGCGACATCTTTTTAAAAAGTTATCTTTCAGTAATTTACAAATTCTTTTTCTTCCAGAACAGATGTTTTCAGTGTGTATTTAATTTGGTCCAGTTGTTTTTCCTGACTTTTCTCTTAAGTGTCATTTATACTTCCTTATTTAGGACACGATGTTTGTAATAGTTCAGATGCTTTAAAGGTACTACCATCATTGTGATGTAAAGAAATCACATAAGACAATAGATTGTAAAAGGCTGATAAGATATCATGAACTTTCTATCAATGGGCTATCCTTGCATTTTCTCTATACATGCTCTTGGAATGATTTAGCTTAATTGGGTTTTGGGCCAAGCTTTCCAAAGAATTTCATTGTTTTCCATGTTGACATTGCTCAGAAAATAAAACATCTTCTAGAATCCAGTGTAAAAATTTATAAATAGTTTTCTACTCTCAATTGAGCAAGATTCCTTTTGGCTGCTTTAATTCACCATTTAGAAAGCAGATGAACTAGTTTCTGGATGGGATGTTACTTAACTCTTTTGGTTTCTTCATCAATAACATCTGTGTTATTCTAGTTAAACTTCTGTAAGAAGTGGAAAGAATCCAAATGAAAGGCTTTCTTTACCTTTATCCATTTTTCACTTCATTAAGATTCACAGAACTGTTTCAATACATAAGGTCAGAGCTCTTTTACTTCATTGCATATGGCATCTTATCATCATTGTCCTTTTTTTCTAATTTGTCATTGATTTTGACTTTTGTCCCAACTACCTGATCATCTGACAGTAGAGATACAATGGTTCCGAAATGACTCCATTTTAGGAACCAGACTTATTCTATTCAAAATATAGGGCCAATTCCACTTTAAAAAATGACCCCATTATCTTTTGGCAGCCCTTTTGAATAAAGAAACAATTCGTCACATTTCTATGAGGTTTATAAGCCTTTAGTTTCTTTTATTTCTTAATTCTAGAGCTTATTTTTGTCTTCACTTGTATACAACTTTGTAATTAAATCACTAAGGCATAAAACATATGTTGACTTGATTTTGAGATCCTCCAGTTTTTCAAAGAATTTTGATATCTATTCATTCTATTTCACAGATATTGGCATAAAAACTGAAATTATCTGCATGATAATTGGTTTGTTTTTTGTTTATGCTCATCATGAACATAACATGAAATGACTGTTTCCATAATACCAGGGAGCAAAAAATATGATATAGTGAACAAAGTATTGAATTTAGAATCAGGAAATAATATATTTGTTTTCTCTGTCTAATAATTGCTAGATTTGATTTTAAACACATCTCTCCATTTCTCTGGGCCCCAGTTTCTCCATTTTGAAAATGGTGATAATAAAACTTTCTTACCTTCTTTGGTACTCACTTAACAAGATTATGGTAAAGCTAAAATGCCTTAATGTATGTGCTTTGAGAACTTTTCAATGTCTCTTATGATTATTCCTTATTTTTTCCTTAATGCCAACTCAGCTAAGTTCTAAATTTGCCTTTACAAGGCAATCTGCCAATAATGTTACCATTTAGTTGCAATTTCCTATTTTTTTTTCCTGCTTTTGTTGTTCTTTATTTGGTTAAAGTGATAGTGCCAATAGTAATACAGTTTAGCTCCCCCAGTAGAAGTTAAAGTAATATAATTGGGGCACTGGGCCACCAAGGGCCAAGTCTTTCAAGAATGCTCAGATTTTCCCTTCCTCATTGGTTATACAAACAAAGATATTCTATTCCTAGTTCCAATCCAACCTCACATGAATGTCTGGTGATCCTGCTTCTGGCCATGATTAACTAGGGGACTAATGCTGTGTGGTGACAAGGAGTCTTCTGATATTAGAGGGGCCAGTGACTCAGAAGACAATCAGCTGAATTAAGCGTGCAAAAAATAATCATACCCAAAACCCAATGGCTCACTCTATCCTTCAGCATTTTTTTTGGTCTTTTCCTTCCTGGTGGCCAATATGGTGAGAATTCTTGTGGGCTACCAAGTTGAAGAGGGTAATGGCCACCCTATTTACCACCCAGCTGTCATGTGGACACAAACACATACCACCTCTGTTTATTTTGTACTTACTCTTTCTTTAACTTTAGGTGAGCAGGTATCCAGAGATGGAATTGAGGAAGTTACCACCTAGTGAACTACAAAAGGTTAAAGAGCCAACAATAGTCTTCCTACTCCTGGCACCTGAAGTGAGCAGCAGAGTTCACAGGATCTAGTAATAATAGCAGCTGGGTCCATTAAGGAATTAATTCAGCAATGGAGAGAGCTCCCTCATCTAGCCCAGCAGTGACTGCCTCATCAGCAAAAACATGTTGTGAAAGGAGGCAGCCTGGATGAGCAAGGGAAAGAATTGTCCACCAGTGATAGCACCTACAGAAGTGAACTTGATGGCAACTTCACAAGAGTAGAAAAAGGCTCACATCATCTTGAGTCATGAAATATCTCTCAGGCCTACATATTGCTGAAATGTTGTTCCTTATTACCTTTGGTGCTTAAATTTGAGTCCCTTGTACATGCCAAAAAAGAAAGCCCACTTACCTCTAACAGTGTGGGCATAATTTTATATCTTGTGTCCTTGTTAAACCAAAGAAAATATTGGCCAAGTAATGCACTAATAAAAGCTAATGTAAAAGCTGTATTTTTAGCACTTTCTATCATGCTTCAGACATTTATGAGCTCCATGAACCTGGGCAATTCACATAACCTTCACCTTTATTTCTTTATTTGTAAAATGGGTATCATTATAACACCACCTCCATAAAGGTTATGCATACATGTGAAGTGCTTTGTAAACCTTAAAGCACTATATAAATGCTGACCAACAACATTTAAATAAGTATGGAGAGGTTGCAATCTGTTGGTGAAGGGAATATCCACACTTATAAAATTATCAACCTAAAACTAATCTTCATCATTTTTTTCTAGGAGGAAAATATACACCCTGACTATTCTCCCTTAAATATTAACAATGTACAATCTTTTAAACTCTGGACCTGTAACGGGATTTAAGCCTAAATATAGGGACAACAGGAGTTACAACTAGTGGATATCCTACCCAAAACAAACCAAACCAGAAACACTCTGATTATTAAGACAATGTGAAAATTGAATGATTGTTTAAACAGCTTAATCTGTAGATGGCAATAATCTTAATACTTTTATAATGGCTACAAAAAGTTCTTTCTTCTCTTTTACCTTTAATATTCCCATATCACTGGGACCACTGATGTAGAACCAAAACCGAACTGTACAAATTCCAAGACTTGCTGGAAAGAAGTGGGTGGTAGTAATTCTTGCTGTATATCCTTCTCTGGGGCCAGATGAGTTGACATAGAGAAAATACTGTCCATTTCCTTGAAACATATAAATACAGCATTCTTTCAGTGCAGTGACACATTTTAAATAATTACACAGAATCTCTTTATATCACATACCATTTGCAAATATCTAAGAAATCCTTCTATTTATACAACACCTGAAAATTTGGTACTTTGTTTTAATAAGAAAGATGTGGGTCTCACCATGAGACTCATCAAGGTCCCTTAGGGAGCTTGAATCAAGTTGTTGCCGCCAAACATTTATCTTGCCTATAGAAGCTCACTTCTCTATTAAAGCTTCCTAATCTGGCAACTCCTACAAGAAAATGTCCAGGAAAAAATCATCTCATGCAGTGATAAACAGGGTAGACACTCAATAGATATTACTGACCAAGTGACTGACATTTTAAATCCCTGTGACAAATTTAACAACAAGTATAATTAATTAGCAAAAGTATCTGGAAAGTGAAGTTTAATTTTGAGGGGCACCAGACTATTTGCTTTAATTATTTCTGTGACTTTTTTTTTTACTTATTCAGATACATTAATCTAGGGGGAAAAAGCAGAATTTAAGAATATCTTGAGGGATCAAGAATATTTTCACATTATTTTGCCTGTTCCTTCTAGCATTAAAAAATGAAAGATTATATACAATTATTCTCATTTTATTGATACCATTTTTTGGTATCCTTTAAGTTATATCCTTTATAACCAAGGTTATAATAGTGACTCCTGAGGAATGAAATGACTTTCCTGGTACTAACCAGTTGCAGAAAAGCTTCCACCATATGCTAATTATTTAAAATTTTTATTTTGTGGCAGGCCTGACTTAGGTTGCTTCTATGGTCAAATTTGCACCTGGAAACAAATAAGAAACCTGTAGGCATTCTAACTTTTAACAAAAAAATTTTAACAAAACAAAAATTTTCTCAACAGTAGTATAGAAAGGATAAACGAGTAAGGCTACAGCATTGCCTTATTTCCCACATTTCCATAACAAAATTCATTTGGTCAAAAGAGTATGTTGATTTCCACAATAATTGGGTACCTATGAAGTCTGAGAGTATCTGACTACTATGGATTGTGAGGAGGATGTTTTTGTTCTATAGGTGACCAGGAAGCTGCATTAACAGGTCTAGTCCTTGTTTCCTGGACCAAGAAAGCATTAAGAACAAGCTTCCTGACTTTTAGTAGAAAAAAAAGCAAAAAAGAATCAACAATAAACCTGGCACTGTCTACATGGCAAGATATTTCTTCTACCACAATATTCATTGATAGTAAGGAAGGACCATTAATAATGTTAGTTACTGTAATGCAAATTTAGAAAAAAAAAGTACTTTTCTGGTAGGTACAGCGTAATTATATAGAAGGGGATTTTATCTTACTATTTTTAGAAAATATTAAAGGAAAGGCATGCTCATGGGAAGTAAACTTGTGTATGCACCATGGTATAATGGCAAGCAAAGTTGTACTTTACTGCTTGTTTCAGCTATTCAAGTACCTTTGAGTATTGCTTTTGATTGTATCTAAAGTCTTTGTGGAAACAGTATACATTGTGTTGCCCTTAATAAGCCTAAGAGAATTTGAAGATCTTCCCTGCCCTTAATAGACCTAACATCATCACATGGAGTCCATGGTGGGAGGACCTTGCCAAAAGACCAGGAAAGATGGAACAGGAAGGAACAGAGCAGAGAAAAGCTGGAGCAGAGCAGAGAAAAGCTCAAGCAGAGCTGGGACCAAGAAGAACTGAGAGGGAGAATGTGATGTCAGCACTCTTGTCTGTCTGTTTTTCTGTGCTGCTGTTACTTTGTCAGACAGAAACACTCTTGATTTGTGTTACTTTGTCAGACAGAAAGTAAATTGAGATGATAGTGTTGCCAATGTGTATAAATATTGTTGTAGCTCTGTTAAGCTTAATATGTGTAAAAATTGTTGTAGCTCTCTTAAGCTTTGTCTTCCTAAAAACAGAAACTTGGAAAGGGCTTGGAATGGAGTAATCTCCATGGGCTGAGATATAGACCAGAGTAGGGAGCTGCCTACTTGTCAATCCAGGCAAGACCTGGGAGCAGTCAGACCATGGAGGAGGAGCCATGGGGTTTGAAAGACAGCCTCAAGTTAAGATGAAAGAAGAGTTTATTGGGTGCTCTGTATTAACTGAGGAGATTGTGACTTACAGAATGATATGTTTTGTTTAAGACTATGTGGCCACCTTAGTGAAAAGTTGTTATATTATTTTGCTATAAATGTTGTGCTTTTGTTTCCTGAATGTTTGCTTAAGTTTCTTGCTGAATAGAGAGTTCACTAATACTATGAAATTAGATACCTAAAGTCATTCACATCAGCAGTACTTAGGAGAGCTGCTTTACACATGGCCATTCTTTATTAATGATTACATATACATGTTTGTTTGGTTTTTTTCCTTACTTGTTACTCCAATATTTGATACCTATCTTTCAAATCTAGTTAATTATATGGAATCCAATTTTCTGTTCTCTTTTTCTATCTCTGTATGTCTGGAAAGAAAATGGTATAATTCTAAATGCTATGTTATTAGAATATGGCTTTTATTTAAACATATCTAATGAAAATGATTTTTTCAGGGGAGGCCAGGTGGCACAGTGAGAAATAGCACTGGCCCCAGCATAGGGAGACCCAGGATTAGTTCTGGCCTCAGATACTTGGCACCCACATGAAAAATAACTGGCTGTGTAACCTTGAGCAAGTCACTTAACCCCAATTGCTTAAAAAATGTTTTTCTTAAGATATCTAATGAAAATCATAGCTTTTCATTAGAAAGTATAGAATTCACTAGTTGTATATGCAATATGTCATATAAACTAATTGAAAGATTTTCTAAATTAATATAAACATGTTTGTATTAAAATGTTTTATTCTACAGAGTGCTCAATAAATATGAAAAATTTAAAAATATGCTATAAAATATGGTTATTCAATTTTAGTAAAATACTATAATTTTACTAAAGACTTACATCTATTTTCCACTATGTTATGTAGCAGGACCCAGCTGTGAGAGGCAAATGTTGGAAATGAATGGGAAAGACTGACTTGATGCTCATTGAAGCAATTTTTCAACAAAGTTTAATCAACTCTACAGTTTTGCTTTTAAGGAGAAAATTATATTTGAAGATCATGTTTTAGCTATTAAAAAGATACATATGCAATTTAACTTTGCTTATTCAGATTCAGTTATAGGCTCATATATTTAGATATAAAGAAGATGTTAGAGAATGAATTGAGTTGAACCCTCTTATTTTATAGGAAAGAAAAGACCAAGAGAGGTCAAAGTTGGGTAAGGGCATACAAGTACCTATTATCATAGATAGGATTTGAACCTATGCCTTTTGATTCCAAGTTCAAGGTTCTTTTTACTATAACCAAAGTAGCTTCTTGAGTTGAAAGTCTATATTAATTAGGGTTTCAAAAAATATATGTGTGTATGAATTAATATGTATGTGAACATATAGGTATATATACACACTCATTTATATAAATTTTTCATTATATATAGATAGTTTACATATAATTATATATAAAAGAATTTATGTGTATATATATATATATATATGTATATATAAAACTTTTTGTTTGTTTTTGAGGGGGGCAATTGGGGTTAAGTGACTTGTTTAAGGTCACACAGCTAGTTAAGTGTCAAGTGTCTGAGGCTGGATTTGAACTTGGGTCCTCCTGACTTCAGGGCTGGTGCTCTATTCACTATGCCACCTAGCTGCCCACAGATATATCTATATCTATCTATATCACTTTAAAAAAATTAAAGCAGACTTTGTATATGTGTGTATTATATATATGTGTGTAACACATATAACTATATATATATACATTGAGGAAACTTATTAAGATATACTTTGTAGACATATGTGAATTATATACATGTATATATGTATAGATGTATATAGTATATGAAAACACATTTTGAAAACAATGACTGTATATGAAAAATGTCACCATTAAGGGATTATAATAAACTAAGCTATAAAGAAACTTACTTTGATGAACAGATTTTTAAATGCATTTTAATTAGCATTTCAAGTGTTTGCATGTAAATAGGCTTTCTGAAGTGCTTAAAAATGATTATTTTGTGTAATTCAAATGTTTCCAAAAATGCTATTCACTTTACTAATTTACTGTGGAAGCAGAGTAAAGCCAAGAGGAATGCATATTAGGGTTTCTGTTTAGAAAAAAGATAATCAATTATCCTGAAGCAAAAAAGGTGCAAGTCCTAGATGTAAGGCAGGAAATACAAGAAGGTATGAGGCTCTGGGGAGCATGGGAGGAGCATGTGATCTGAAAACATGGAAGTGAAAAGTACAAGATAGAGAGCAATGGCATATCTGTCCCTACCAATATTTTTTTTCAGGTGCAAAAAAGGAAAGGGAAAGGAAGGCTGGTAATAATGATTGGTCTCACATAGTGACTCAAATCCCAGGGCAATATCCTTTTATTTTTAGGTCTCTACTCTAAATGGTACAATTTAATATAAATTCTCATAATTTTTGAAATAAAGCATTTTGAGTATACTTTTAACATCAGTTCTTTTACTGGATATCCCTCATACCAACTGCAAAAGTAGCTCCAGTCTACCCCTTATATTATCACAAATAGAAGAAAAGTTCTTAAATTTCACTATACACACACACACACACATACACACATATATCAACATGCAATTAGACATGTGTAGGGGAAATTAAAGAAAAAACTTATTTAGGGAAAAAAAAACATGATTTTACAGGTAGATATAAAAATCTATTTGAAGGTAGTCTGACAGAAATTTAATTTAGACCACCAATTTATACCATATACCAAAATAAGCTCCAAGTCAATAAGCAGCCTTAATGTTAAATATCATATGACCCTAATAACTAATTTGAAGAAATTGGAAGGATAAACCTTTAATATGTCTGTTTGTGAAAGATACATATAAAATCTATGAAAAGTAATTATTAAATCATAATAAATGAATATATAAAATTAATACTATTTATAATTCAGGAAAAATAAAGGAATATAGTAGAAAAATTATTTAGTGGGAAAATGATAACTATAACTAAGAATAATTTGGTATCAAAATATATAGAGAATTCACACAAATATATAATAAGAAACATGCATTTCAGAATGGATGCTACCAAAGAACATCAGTATTTTTCAAAAGAAGAAATAAAATGATTAATAACCATATTAAATATTCCAAATTTCTAAAAAATAAGAGAAATAAGTTAAATATCTCTGAAGTTCTACTTTATGTCCCAAAAAAACTGACAAAGAAAGTAGAAATGGACAGAATTCAAGTCAGAGGAGCTATGTAAAGACAAGCACATTAATAAACTACCGGTGGAGCTGCGAAGTTGGTCCATTACTTCCGGAAAACAATTTGGAACTATGCTGGAGGATTGTTCAAATCATTTTATCTCATGACATCACTGTTGAGCATTTGAGGTCAAAGGCAAAAACAGTACTATATAAATCAAATTATTCATAACACCTTTTGTGGTAGTACACATTTGGAAATGGAGCAGGTATCCATTGATTGAAAAATGCTCTGCTCCTTGCACCCTGCCACATGGCTTCCCTGGTTTGATTCAAGACTTAACCTAATGTCTCATTTTCTTCAGGAATCCTTTCCAAGTCCTACCATCTCCTAGCACTTTGTCTTCTCAAGTTACCTTCAATCTACTCTGAATACATCTTGTATCTATCTACTTATGTACATTTTTTCCTTCCCAGTTAGCTTGTGAGCTCCTTAAGGGCAAGGCCTGTTTTTCCCCATTTATTTATATCCCAACCATACCATATACTTAGATCTGAGGCTGGAAATCCAAGAAGATATCAGGCAAGATATCAGGAAGCATGGGAAAAAAATATGACCTGGAAACAAGGAAGCAAGAGGTACAAGGTGGGGCAATGCTGTACCTTCACTTACCAATTAAAAAAATTAAAATGTACAAAAAGGAAAAGAAATGATAATGATGAATTGTCTTGCATAGTGAATCCATACCTAAGGCAATATTCTTTTATTGCTGAGACATCCTACTGAAGTCCAACACTAACTTAGATAAAGGAAATGAAGCTGTATACTTGGACTTGCTAATATGTTCTCTTTTCTTTTTTTTACAGTTTGGTTGGATTAGAGGAGGTTAGGTAGGTAATGTAAGTGGATGTAGGGAGGAAGAAGAGAATCAATACATGATTTTTTAAACTTTCTTATTGATGTAAATCCATTGAAATAATTTTAAAGATGACTATTATATTCAAAGTACTGAACATATAAGGATTAAATGCAATGTCTGAACTACAGTAAATATTTAGAGCAATGCCTCATATTCAGTAAATGTTTAATAAATACTTATAGACTGTAGAACTGATGAGCAGAACATGGCAAAAAATGTATTGGAATACTATTGGGTTTTTTATTTTTTTGCTTTTTGGAGGACAATTAGGGTTAAGTGACTTGCCCAAAGTCACATGGCTAGTAAGTGTGTCAAGTGTCTGAGGTCAGATTTGAACTCAGGTCCTCCTGACTCTAGGGCTGGTGCTCTATTTACTGTGCCACCTGGTTGACCCAATGTTATTGCTTTTTTAAAAAGAACATGAGGCACTTAGAGAAATTTAGGAAGATTTATATGAACTGTTGCCAAGACACATAAGTATAAGTAGCAATGCTACCGTGTTTCCCCGATAATAAGACACTGTCTTATTATTTTTTTTGGAAAGAAAAACACCAGAGGGCTTATTTTCAGGGGAGGGCTTATGTTGTCCTGCCTCAGCTCTCCTCTGCGGCACTGCTCTCAATGGCGCCAGCAAGCAAATCACTGGGGAAGAACAGGATGACGCGCTCACTGCTGCAGCTCTGATTGGATGCAGCTCGGAGCGCGGCGTGCGTTTCACCCGGGGGGGGGGGACAGTGCATACAGAGGGTACCGTAATGTAGCGTGTAGTGCAGGGGATCACCTTCACTACAGTAGCGATCTCAATAGGGCTTATTTTCAGGGGAGGGCTTATTTTAGAGGAATCTTACACAGTAAGGGGAGGGCTTATTTTCGGGATAGGTCTTATTATCGGGGAAACACGGTATGTAAACAATTACTAAAACATAATAATAATATCACCATAATTCAGTGGACATTGTGAATTCAGTGGACTAATTGTAAATTATTTCTCCAACCTCTAGGTACACTATAGATTTAGAAACATATAGATTTGGAAAAATGATTAATGAGAGGGTTCATTTTTGCTTAACTATAATTGTCTTAAAATCAAGTGTGTCTTTTCCAATGCATCCTATAGGCTTTCACTTGCCACATACATATATGAGAGGGCCAGAAATTTGCATAAATAGATCAAAAATGCAATGACTTCATCTTATTGGGCTTGGTTTTCCTTTCTACCTTTTCCTTGCTGTACTTACCTAAGAGGGAAAATTGAAGAGGTCTAGTGTTTGAAAACTGAGGGTTCCCAAACTACAGAGTTACTTAGTAGTTATTGTATAAATAACCATTACCTGTTTTATCATGAAGCCTTCAGAGATTAAAATTGGAATGCATGTGGGATATTCACAATGAACTAGAATGATATAAAGACTTCAATTCCAGGGACCAAGAAGTTTTGTCCAAAGAAATGATTATGAGGTAAACAAGATTGAGAAATCATGAGGGATTCATCAAGGTTAAACTATTTGTATTAGTACATGAGAAGATGGTACTTCTAACTCCTAAGAACTTTCTCAAAATTGGGGTACTTAGGAGTATATATAAGCAGAGGGCACTGTTGTGAGTTGAATATCTAAATAAAAATTAAGGGGTAAGAAGGAGGAATGCACAGGGAGAGTTGAAAAAGGAATAGGTAGAATGGGGTAAATTATCTCAAAAAAAGAGGTACAGTAGAAATTTTACAGTCAAGGGGAAGATGGGGGAAGGAGAGTGGGAGTGCCTGAATTTTACCCTCATTGGAGATGGGTCAAAGAGGGAATAGTATACATTTTCAGTTGGGAATAGAAATTTATCTTACCCTACAGGAAAGTAGGAGGGAAAGGAGAGGCAGTAGAACTGAGGGCAGACTGGGGGTGGTGATAGTCAGAAGCAAAACTTTGTTTTTCTGGATGAAAAGGGTGAAAGGAGACAGAGAACAGAATAAACAAAGAGAAAATAGAATGGAGGGGGAAACATAGTAATCATAACTGTGAAAAAAATTTACAGCAAGTTTCTCTGATGAAGGCTTCTTCGTTTCTCAAATATATAGAGAACTGAGTCAAATTTATAAAAATAACAGCCATTCTCCAGTTGATAAATGGTCAAAGAATATGAACAGGCAATTTTCAGATGAAGTAATAGAAACTATTTACAGTCATATGAAAAAATGCTCTAAATCACTATTGATGAGAAAAAAAATGCAGATTAAAACAACTCTGAAGTAGCATCCCCTACCTAGTAGATTAGATGATATGACAGAAAATGAAAATGATGAATATTGGAAGAGATGTGGGAAAATTGAGACATGAATGCATTGTTGGAGTGGTAAACTGATTCAACCACTGCAGTGAGCATTGGAACTATACCCAAAGTGCTACAACAGCATATGCATACCCAACAATACCACTACCAGGCCTGTATCCCAAAGAGATTTTTTAAAAAGGAAAAAGGACTGATATGTACACAAATATTGAAAGCAGCTCTTTGCAAGGTGGCAAAGAATTGGAAATCAAGAGGATGCCCATCAGTTGGGGAATGGCTGAACAAGTTGTGCAACAAATCCCATCCATAATTATGATGGAATATTATTGTACTATAAAAAATGACTAGCGGGATGTCCTCAGAAAAACCTGGAAACACTTACATGAACTGATGCAAAGTGAAATGAGCAGAACCAGGAGAACATTGTACAAAATAATAGTAGTATTGTATCAAGATCAACTATGAATGACTTAGCTATTCTCAGAAATACAAGATCTAAGACAATACCTTATATATCAATACCTTAATAAGACAATATATGAAAAGGACAGAAATTTGCATAAATAGATAAAAAATTCATTTTGATCTATATTTATTGATATAAGGACTTATGATAAAAATGCTAACCATCTGCAGAGAAAGAACTGATATAGTCTGAATACAAATTAAAGCATACCTTTAAATTTTATTTTTCTTATTTTGGCGTCCTGTCTTTTCTTTTATAACATGACTAATATAAAATATTTTTTGCATGACTGTACATGTATAACCTATATCAAATTGCTTGCCTTCTTAATGAGGTGTGGTGGGGGAGATAGAGGGAAAGAGAATTTGGAGTTCAAAATTTAAAAAAAGGGAATGTTGAATATTATTTTTACATGTAATTAAGAAAAATAAATATCAACTAAATATATTTTTTAAAAAGATAATACTTGATGACTTAGCATATATGCCCTCATAGCCGGTTTTGGGAATCTTCTCTTCTGGAAATGAGAATGTAAAGGGAACAAGACAAGAGTATCTAAAAGAATTCTTCTTACTTGTCCTAGGAAAGAGTTTCATCCTGTTTGAAAGATCTGAATCAATAAAACAAAACTAAATCCAAAAAACCATCAGCCTCAAGATAAGAGAGTAACGAAAATGTTAGTGTAAAATCTTCCTTGAGGAAGAAATTGAGCATAGGATTTCAACTTAACTAGAAGCTGGAGGCTACTGAGTAGCATTTGGTCAAGCTTCAGAGAGCAGAATAGAATCTAATAGAGTCTAGTAGAGATAAGCAAGAAGTTATGCAATAAGATCACTGACCATGACTCTGGGGACTCCCAACAATAAATTATTCCGTAAACATACCTCAGGCATATGTTCCCTCCATAAGTGCCTTTCAACGTGTGTATCTTTGTCAGTTATATGTCCTATATGTGTGACATAATCTCTCCATATGTTCCCTAGCCACAAACACTCCCTACTTGTGTTCATTCTTCCTATAGATGAATTTGTGGAAGAATATGGCCAAGTCTATGGAGGAGTTGTCTTGTTCATACTTTTCTTGGGATGCTATTCTGTTGAATGCCTTTAAATTCAATTAATTACTTCCTCCATCCCAAGCCATTAAAAATACAGATCAGTGGGAAGCTTGGGAGCTAGTTTCAAGGCATGAATACTTAGAAAAAACTTTCTCTTAGAGAAGGGCCCTGCCACTTGGAGGATGAAACTAGGAATTACACAATGGAGGCTTTATGGGCGGAGGGGCACAGATAACTACCACCAAGGAACACTAGCAATATATTTTAAAACTCAATTAATTTTGTTTTCCACACTTCATTTAGAAGGAATACTCAAGGTATGAGCTACCATTATTCCGCAGTTGAGATCAATCATCTTTCCAAAATTTTTACAGTTCTGGTCTATTTTATGGTAAATCAAAAATTGTTTCCATCAGCCAAAGCAATTCAACCTTTTTTATTGGAGTAAATTTGCTTCAGTGCAAGACAAAAAGGCCAGGCAATACACTGATCAAACCTGGCAATCACAATTATTAGCTTGGGGACTCCAGGGCAAGTTTTCAAAGAACATTCCACCTGGCCTCTTGTGACTTACATAATTCCATTTAGGGTTCATAAAACCACATACTTGAGCAAAAATCAGGATGCTGGCTGAGATTTTCCTGAGGAGTTGTCTTTGAGCTCAATTTTACATAAATATAAAACTTTATGTCCTTTACAATATGACTGAAAAATGAATCCTGAAAATTCAGAAGTGGTCACTGGAAACTCAGTACTTTAGAACTCTGAAATCTAGAAAATGAGTAGTAGTGATAGTTTGACTCTGCTGGGGGTGGTGGGCTAGGCTGTGGTGAAACCCATCTTTTAAAAAAGAAGAGGAAGAAAACTGAAAAGTTGCTAGTGGTTAGGATTTATTTATAGCAATGTATGAATTATCCAGTATTCCAAGCACTGCAATACATAGGTAGGAGACCTTACCTTGAGCTAGTCTTTCAGAATCAGACTCATTCTTTATCTAGCAAGCTCAGACTAGACCTATTTTCCAGGGGTTTATAAACTACTTCTTAGCTTCAATAACAGCTACCTATTTTTATCTGGCAGAAACCTTGGGGGAAGGTCAAGATCAATCTAGCCTCTGGGATAAAGCTTAGAATTTTTCAAACCAGAGAATGCATCTTAACAGCCTCAGCTGCTACAATATATTTAAAATCACAATGATGATTTATTATTAAGCAGCCTCTCCTTATTCCTAGGTAACTTCAGTGGTAGTATGCAGTCCCTGATTTAAAAAAATACAGGTAGCCATTGGCTAAGCTTCCAAAACATTAGTATCTCAGCATCTTAAGGAGTTCAAGAGAGAGTTTTTTGGACCAAGTGTTTGGGGTCTGTTTAGACTTTGCTGTCCACAGACTTACAGTCTTCAAGTAAACAAATACTACCAGGTAGAGCACTTATCTGTCTCTATCTCTCTTACATCCCTCCTCAAACCCCCTCACATGTGTGTCTGTCTGTGTGTATGAGAGAAAAAAAAAATATATATATATATATAAAGAGATAAATATATAGAGTTCCATATCTGTATATCTAGATTTATTTTACAAAATTTGCCTGGTAGTATTTAACAGCAGACTACAATTATTTTTATATGTGTGTGTACATATGTATGTATGTATGTGTCTATATGTATGTGTGTATGTAGAGAGACAGAGAGAGAGAAGCAGAGAGACAGACATCAAATAGACACACAGAGATAGAGATTGACAGAGACAAAGACCTTTCATGACCTCTTCCAGAATTCATGAAGGAACTTCAGGAAGTTAATTTGAACCCTAGAGCAAGGGAAAGGCTTGAAAACATGGAGGATGGAAGGTGGGGGAAGTTGAGGGTAGGTCAGAATTCTAGGCTTGGAGGACAGAATGAGGGAAATTATGGAGAGGATGGAGGGCAACCTAAGAACGGATGATGAAATGTAGCCCAGATACTTAGAATATTAATATACAAAGATATCTGAGTTAAGGATGAAGCTAGATTATGCAGCCCTAATATATTATAGTCAAGGGATTATACATTTTGGGTAGGTAATTTGGAATTTTTAAGTACAGGAATGTCATTCTACTCATGTGTTTGGGAACTTTAGTTTGGATAAGGACTAGAGGAGAGATTAGAGATAAAATACATTAATTACTGAAAGAATACCCAGGGAGTCACTACCATATTCTAGGCTAGACTATACAGATGAGAGCCTTAACTAGTCTTTTTACAATAGAGGTGGAGAGGAAAGGAAGGATGTGACAGATATTTTTGAAATGAAAAGGACAAGATTTTCCAAATAACTTGATATAGAGTATAAGAGGGAAGATTAACATATGACATCAAGACAATAAGCCAGAGTAACAAAGAAAATAGTAATATTCCCATAAAAGAAATAGGAATGCTTATGGTAGTAGCAGGTTTGTGGTGTTAATGGGATATTAGGTTAGAAATATCTAGCAGGCAGTTGGAAATATCTGAGTGGAGTTCTGGAGAGAAATTCGGAGTGGAAATAGAGATTTAGGAGTCATAATAGTAGAAATGCTAAGTGTAGAATGAGTTAAGGGATAAAAAAAAAGGACTAAGGTTAGCAGTATGGGGAATAATTATTTTTACCTGTTGGAAGGAGGAAAAAGAGCCCATCAAAGAGATAGGCAAATCTCAAAAGGTAGGGTGAGAATCATGGGAGAGATTGATAGCAAAGTGAAAAGGAAGCCAAGGGAAAAGATTACTTTATGAAGGAAGAGATAGTCCATACTATCCATATGATTTGAGAAGATCAAGAAAAATGGAAACAAAAATGTACTTTGAGATTTGATGGGGAAAAGGTCACATTAGTGACTCTGGGAAGAGATTTTTGTGTAGACTGGTATGATGAAAGCCAGCTCTTGAGAAGCCGAGGAATAAATGGTTAGTGAGAAAGTATAGGCAGAAAGCTGAGACTATTCTTTCTACTACTTTGACAAGGAAAGGAAGATGTTAATGGTGAATGTATGAAAGAAATGTCCCTAAAACCACTTAAAATCTTATTCATATCACAAAAAACTGAATTTTTGTAAAAATTTACAGATATGAAGAAATAAAAAAGGTACTAATTATTTACATTATATGTGAACTTTTAGTCTGTGTGAGATGCAGCAATATTATCAAGGACATAACACAGTCTCACCTAATTTTTTTTTTAATTTAAAGTCAGACAGCTATTTTCTTCCTGCTTCCTTGCCTTAAGAAGAATCATGTTCATTTGCACTAGTGTAGCAATATAAAAGATAATTTCCCACTTAGAGTGGGAATCTGAATTGAATCCCTACAATTTCCTGCAGTGAATTGTCCTTTCTCAGCCACACTTATAATATAAATACCCAATGATTTTCAAAGTTCCCAGATATATTCTACTCTCATAATCTTAAATGCTTCTCAACTTAGTACCTTATACTCTGTAGGTAGAGTGACTTGGACTTATTTACTTAATTGTACCTTAAATCTTCTGTCAGCTTTGATTGGATCTCAAACTGAAAAACGGGGTTTTGAATGACTTTTTAGTTAAAATGCCCTCAATCTTTTTTTTTTCTGTATTTATATTTCTTTTCCTGGTTTTGCAAGATAATGGTTCTTTGTGGCTACAATATTCAGAGGTTATAAAATATGTGTGCTCAAAGAAAAAAAAAAGCATGATTCTTTGCTTTTAAAATGGAAACCAGAGATGAGACACAATGGCAAATGGAATTTTTTTTAGTGAATTTGCTATTTTTTCTCCCGATGATTTAGTCCTCTGATTTCATCAGTGGAGAACACTTTGTGTTCAAACTATTTCCACTTTTGTAGAGGAGCAACTCATCTGAAATTTACATTATTAGAGCTTCCTGTGGCTTGGGGAGTTGAAGTAATTTTCATGTGATCAAATAGCCAGTATGTGTTAGAGGCAAAACTTGAACCCACATCTATAGAGTCAATCTTCATCTTTCTCCTGAGATCTATTTCCACATCATGAACTACCTGTTGGGAATTTTGACCAGTATGTCCCAAAGGCATCTAAATCTTACTATATTCATAACAGAACTTCTCAACCTCCATTCAACTGGAAGTCATCCCTCTTTTGAGCTACAGTTTCCATCATGGCCATCACCATTTTTCTAGTCATCAAGATTCATAAGCTTGAAGTCATCTTTTCTTTGTCACACTTCTTTACTTTATATGGTCAATAACATCTAACATTTATAAAGCTCTTTAAGGCTTGCAAAAGGTCTTCTAAACTGTACTGTCTTTGGAGACACCCTTTATTATTTCATTTTCTCATCACAGCAACTCTAGTAAATAGATGCAATTATTCTTCATTCAACAGATAATGAAACTGATAAGATAGTTGGTTAAGTGACTAGGCTGGTAACATGGTGTCTGGGAAAGAATTCAAACTCAGTTTTTCCTTACTTTAAGCCCAGTACTCAATCCATTATGTCATGTAGGCATCTCTATTCTACCATGGTCCATCTACAATCAGATATCAAAGAGATGATACAAGCTTGTCCAAGTTACTCTCCAACTGCATAAATTCTACTGTTGCCCTCTGGGATAAAAGACATTCAAGGTCCATCACAACCTGGATCCGACCAATCTTCTACAGTTATTTCTAGCATGCCATGGCCTGGTCAAACATGCTCTCCCTCTTTATGAAAACTCTATCACATTTCTGTGCCTGGAATTGATTCCTTTCTCACTTCTGCCCTTTAAAAGCCCTCCTGTTCCTCATAGTGAAGCTCAAGTCATCTCCTACATGGCAATTTTTCTCATCCTCTCAAATGCTGATGCCTTCTCCACAAAATTGCTTTTTATTTTTTATAGCTTGTTTAACATGTGAAAGGTAGCTTAGAGCAGTGGATAATGAATTTTTGAACCAAGAAGACAGTTTCAAGTCTTGCCTCTAAAACATATGTGTTCCTAGGCAAGATACATAACCACTAAACACCCCAGGCAAATAAATCTCTCAGACCATAAATTGCCAAGCAGATACTGATTTGGCTTAGCCAACAGAAGTTTTTAGAAGAGAATTTACAATATCATTGAAATCAGAATTCCAGTCTCTATCTAAATATCCACTATGAACTTAATCCATTTCTACCTACAGAGTATAAGCTTCCTGAGGTTAGGGAATATTTCATTTCTGTCTTTGTATGACTAGTACCTGGCATACAGTAGACCCTTAATATGTGATGGATGATTGATGGATTGATTCTTAAGTCTATCACAAATCCTTGTCCACCCTGGCAAGCTAGCTCTCCTTCATATACTACATACCTTTTACTTGATTTCTAAAGAACCCAATATGGCAAGAACAAGGTGTCTTCTATCTGTTTGGTCTGTCTTTTCAAAGGCATAATTCCCTTATGAAACATTTTTCACTGATTGTAGCTTTGTTGTCGATAACAACATTTGGACAGCAGAATGCTCCATTTGGGCACTATATTTGATTTAGGAGCATGAATTTCCCAGTGTACTGCTGTGCCATGAAAACCAGAGGGCTCAAGTTATGACATGCCAACTCAAAATAGGTTTGAAGCATTTTGTCAATTCGATTTTCTTAGCACCAAGGGCATTTCAGTCATCCAGAGATATAAGAATGGGACAAATATTCAGGCCATGGTAAGCTTTGGCCACAGATGAGAGTTCCAAAACCTCTGAAGAATCTCCTTGGGTCTTAGATGATTGACATGAGATGCTGGAAATTCTGTACTGGTGACTTATTTATACGAGGGTGATTTATAAGTGTCATTGTACTGTCAAACTGCTAGTTAATATATACTATTTTAGTGTGAAAGCATGCAGAGGGAAGGAAGAAAAGAACAGGCTTCTTCATAAAATTTATATGACATCTTTTCAAATAGAGAATTGAAATAAAATGTGACTTGTACAACTATTAGAAAAAAACTAATGAAACTGGGTTTACGTAAGAGTAGAGATTAAATATTTATATAATATAGATAGACAGATAGTTATAATTATATATACTTCATGTTTTATGAATTATAGAATTACTTTAAAATTTAAATACTAACATACATATTTCTCCATGTTATATAAATCATGTATCTGATTAAACACAATGAGAAAGGTGACCGCATTTTTATGTATGACATTTATTTTCATTAGATTCTTCCATTCAAAAGTCAGAGTTCTGTCTGAAAAGAGATAAAACAGAAAAAGTACTTTACATATTTTATTTTACTATATAAACATCAACTATTATAGTCCATGAGGTGGTCTGAGACATCAAAGAATGGAAAAAGTACTGATTTAACTAACCCTAGTGTTTGCCATAAACAGATCCAGGGACAGTGACCTCATTGTTCCATGAACAAAGTACTCAGTCTCTCAGCATTTTCTGTCATCATCCCCCATGCCTAGAACCTTCTCCCTACTCATCTCTACCTATTGGCTTCCCTGGATTTCTTCAAGTCCCAGATAAAAATCTACCTTCTACAGAAAGTCTTTTCCAATCCATCTTAACTCGAATGCCTTCTCTCTGTTAATTGTTTCCTATTTCTCATGTGTGTGTGTGTGTACACATATATACACACACACTGTAAGGGTTATGGGATTTAAAGATGTTCCATGCCCCATTGGACTTGCTGAAGTGGCAGGAAGGGGTGGGGCAAGAGGAGGTGGAAGCCAAGCTAGAGTTCCTGCAGTGACTAGCAGTGGTGGTGGCAGTGGGGGTGGAGGTAGAGGTGCGAACCCCTTTTTTGAGCCAGCCAGAATTTCTGCTAAGGACTCCTGCTGAGGAGTGCCAGGGGCTGGAGCTGCTAGGAGCATGCTTCCTGGATGATGAGTGGTTGCTGTGAGTGGGGAGAGGAAGACCTTTGCCTGAGGTAGCCTGTTCTCTTTTAAAGGCTTGAGAATGTGGGTGCTTTCTACTTTATCTACCTGTGCCAATTTCATAACTACTCTGATGGCTTTGACTTTCTGGTTTGGGGACTCAGTCTTTTGGTATTTTAATAAATGTTCTAGCTTTATCGCCCATATAGAAAGCCTGATATATTTTGTGATTAATAACCACATCAGCATATTTATAATTGCCGTAGGCATTGTGAATATTGCATTGCTGATACACACATATACATATATATGTGTGTGTTTACATATGTGTGTAAGGAGGAGGGAGAGAGAGAGAGAGAGAGAGAGAGAGAGAGAGAGAGAGAGAACTCATATTTGTGAGATTCTGAGGATTATGAGCTCCCTTGGTGCAGGGCCTTTTACATTTCCTGGTATCCCCAGTGCTTAAAGAAGAGAAGGGAATAAACATTTATATTGTGCCTAGTATCTGCCAGGCATTATGCTTAAGTTCTTTTGACAAATATTATTTAATCTGCCTCCCATAACAATCATGCAAAGCAGATGCTACTAGCAGTCTAATTTATAGGTGAGGAAACCAAAGGTTAAGTGACTTGCCCTGGGTCACAGAGTTAATAGATTTATAAAGCTGTACTTTAACTCAGGTCTTCCTGATTCCAGGTCCATATGCCAATAGCTTAGCACAGTGCCTGGCACATAGCAGATGCCCTCAAAATGCTTTTTGACTATATGGCATAAAATAAAGTGAATATTCTTCTGTCAGTTAGTAAGTATTTATCCTTTGGCTGACATCCAATATTTTCTTTTATGAAAAAATATTCTAAGTGATGCCTGTATACAATATAGTGAGCCTCTTATGCATGTGATTCTGTACCCTAGCCATCTATTCAAGGTCTGATTCAGTTCAGAACCAAATTACTTTATGTTCAGTGTTGGAATAATATAGGACATATGTAGGTCACCCAACAGTTAACAAAAAGAGGATCACTTGGGTATACTATAGAAAGGATATTCAGTAAGTAAAGCCCAAAACTAAACCTGCCTATTATCCAGTCCCTGGAAATGTGTCTAGTCAGCAGGACAGGTTGTGGCAGGTTGGAGTTTTAGGGCGTCTTGTAACTCTGAAGGGACCCAGGTGTGTGTGTGTATGTGTGTGTGTGTGTGTGTGTGTGTGTGTGTGTTTTGGGGACCAGGAAGCAAATGTGGCCAGTGGTTACCAGAATCTCAATTAAAATCTGAAAGTCAAAACCTTACCCCCTTGGGTCCAATGACTTTCTAGAGACAGCTTTGTTATCTTTGAGATAAATATTAGCCAATACTGCATAAGGAAAGAGTTTATGGCATTACTTCTTTTGGAGTACCTTTTTAAATCAGACTGAGATCACTTTAGCTTTGAGGACTACCATATAACAATGTTCACTCATCCTGAGCTTTCAATATACTAAAAAAATTCCTGAGGTTCAACATGAACCTCAAAGATGTGGGATGTAGGCCAGTGCAGGAACCCAGGAGAACAGGATGAGACCAAGCAGGACTAACTTGAAAGCAAAAAATGGGTGGAGCCTTACCCGATCTAAACACACACACAAACAATATACAAACTCACACACTCACACACACACACACACGCACTCATACACACACACATAGACAATTTAGGAACTAAAGGTACAGGGGTAAGCCCAAGCAACATCATGAATTATTTCAAATCTAGAGATCCTCCCAATGGAGCAAATAACTCCAAAACAACAGCAAGCAATGACTTAAATGAAAAAATTAATTGCACAAGATTTTCCAGACTACAAAAAAGAAATGAAAAGTAATAGATTACAAAATGAAGACATTCTAGAGGAAAGAATTCAGAGAGGTATAAATAGTTTTTAAAGAGAAATGAAAAACCTTACCCTAGTTACAGACTCCCTGATAGCTAGAATTGATGAAAACAAAATAAAATCTGAGATTATTAAAAAAAAAATTTAAATGAAATCAAAAGATCAATAAAAGAAAACTAAGGAAAAGTAAAAGTGGAAAGAAAAGAAAAGAGAATATAAGTCACCTGAGATCAAAAACAACTGACCTGAAAGGAGGGCAAGGAGAAAAAAATTCAAGAATCACCAGATTTTCTGTAAATCATGATTCTAAAACAAAGCCTAGAGACATTTTTCATTAATTTATTTTTAGATTTCAACATTCATTTCCACAAGATTTTGAGTTACACATTTTCTTCCCGTCTTTCCCCTAGCCCTCACCCCTGAGTCTACTGAATACCCCTTCCCCCAATCTCTTCTCTATTATATTCGCTCCCATTTTCCCCCAACTTTCTAGTAGGGCAAGATGGATTTCTATACCCCAGTGCCTGAATATCTTATTTCCCAGTTGCATGTAAAAAACATTTTCTGTAACATTTGTTTTTAAAACTTTGATTTCCAGATTCTTTCCTTTCTTCCCTCCTCACCCACCCCAACTGGGAAGATAAGGAATTAAATGTAGATTCTATATGTGTAGCTAAGCAAAACCTTTCCATAGTAATTCTATTATGAAAGACTAAATATATTTCCCTCCAGCTTATCCTGCCCCCCCCACTTATTCTGTTTTCTACTTTGACCCTGTCCCTTTTCAAAAGTGTTGGCTTCTAACTACCATCTTCCCCAATCTGCCTTCCCTTCTACCATCCCCCCTCTTATCCCTTTCCCCCTACATTCCTTTACTGTAAGATACCCAATTGTGTGTGTTTGTTTTTCTCTCCTTAAGCCAGATTCAATGAGAGTAAGATTGACACATTCCCTTTTGCTTTTCTGCTCTTCCCTTCCACTGTAAGAGTTTTCACTTGCCCCTTTTATATGAGGTAATTTACCCTATCCTATCTCTCCCTTTCTCCTTCTCCCAAGATATTCCTGTTACCTCTTAATTTTATTTTTTAGATATCATTCCTTCCTATTCAATTGATCCTGTGCTCTCTGTCTGTGTATATATGTACACACATATTCATATGCTCACATATACACATTATATACACATACACCCTTCTATATAAACACACACACACACATATATATATATATATATGTATGTATACATGTATATACATTTATATCCCCTTCAACTATCCTCATACTGAGAAAAGTGTCATGAGTTATAATGATCATTTTTCCATGTAGGAATGAAAATAGTTCAACTTTAATAAGTTCCTTATGATTTCTTTTTTTGCTTACCATCTTTATGTTTCTCTTGCTTCTTATATTTGAAAGATAAATTTTCTATCCAGCTCTGGTTTATTTAATCAAGAATTATTGTCTGTAACCTTGAGCAAGTTACTTAACCCCAATTGCTTAGGGGCAGCTAGGTGGCTCAGCGAGTAAGAGCACCGGCTTCAGTGTCGGGATGACCTGGATCAAATCCGGGCTCAGATACTTAGCACCACACCCAGAAATAACTGGCCCTGTAACCTTGAGCAAGTTACTTAGCCCCAATTGCTTAAAAAAAAAGAATACTTGTCTTTTGTTTCATTGAATGACCATATTTTCCCATGAAGCATTATACTCCGTTTTGCTGGGTGATTCTTGGTTTTAATCCTACTTCCTTTGACCTCTGTAATATCATATTCTAAGCCCTTTGAGACCTTAATGTACAAGCTGCTAGATCTTGTGTTATCCTGATTGTGTTTCCACAATACTCAAATTGTTTCTTCCTGACTGCTTGTAATATTTTCTCCTTGACCTGGGAACTCTGGAATTTGGCTATAATAGTCCTAGGAGTTTTCTTTTTGGGTCATTTTCAAGAGGTGATCATTGAAATCTTTCAATTTCTATTTTGGCCTCTCATTCTAAAATATCAGGACAATTGAGAATTTCTTGAAGGATGACTTTTTGGCTCTATTTTTGATCATGGCTTTCAGGTAGTCCAATAATTTTTAAATTATCTCCTCTGGATCTATTTTCCATATCAGTGGTTTTTCCAATGAGATATTTCACATTGCCTTTTATTTTTTTCATTTTTGGGGATTTGTTTTATAGTATCTTGATTTCTCATAAAGTCATTACTTCTATTTGCTCTAATCTCATTTTGAAAGAATTATTCTCTTTAGTGAATTTTTGAAATTCCTTTTCCATTTGGCCAATTTGGATTTTTAAGGCATTCTTCTCCTAATTGATTTTTTGGGCCTCTTTTGCCATTTCAGTTAGTCTATTTTTAAGGTGTTATTTTCTTTATTCAGGCTGTTGACCCACTTTTCATGATTCTCTTGTATCATTCTAATTTATCTTCCCAATTTTTCCTCCACTTCTCTTACTTGATTTTCAAAATCCTTCTTGAGCTCCTCCATGGCCTGTGACTAATTCATATCTTTCTTGGAAGCTTTAGATGCAGGAGTTTTGAGTTCATTGTCTCCTTCTGGTTCCATGCTTTGATCCTTTTTGTTCCCCCCAAAAGATTCTGTGGTCTGATTCTAAGATCTGTTTGATTATCTTTCCAGTCAATTACTTGACTTCTGATCTCTTTTCCATGATAGAACTCTGTTTCCAGAGTGGAGAGAGCTGTGTCCCAAATTGCTAGGGTTTTCACAGCGGTATCAGAGCTGTATTGAGAGGAGGGTGCCCTCTCTATAGCCACTACAAGTTCTGAAACACTGGCATTCCTCACCCCAGGACCACTACCCAAGACTGTGACCCAGATCCAAGCAAGTGAAAGCAAGAGTGATTACCCTCTGAATGGTCAATTGGTCCTCCTACAATCTTCAGGCCAGGAGTTCAGGAGGAAGCCATGCGGCAGCAGTTGCACCCCCCACACCTCCACCACCTCTGCTGCCTCAAGAGCAGGGGCTGAACAGCACTCTTCTCTCACCCAGTTCCAAGAGAATTCCCTGCTAACCCTTTACTTTCTCTTTGGTGTTTATGGGTTGAGAAGTCTGGAAATGGTTACAGCTGCAGGTGATTCACTCTCCTGAAGTCTGCTCTGGCCAGTCTGTGCCACTGGTCAGGGCAACTCCAGGTCTCAGACCACTTGGCTCATGTGGTACTACCCTCAGTTCCCAGCTTGGTGTGATAGACCCTTCCTCTTGGACTGCCAGGCTGCCTTCAGTTGGGGATTTGCTTGTATTTTCCCTTTGTGGGTTCAGTAGTTCTAAAATTTGTTCAGAGTCACATTTTACAGGTATTGGAGGTGGGGGCTCAAGCAATTTCCTGCTTTTACTCTGCCATCTTGTCTCCACCTGAAACATTTTCTTTTTAATTATAAAGGAAAACTGCCTAGATTTAATAAAACTAGGGGACAAAGTTAAGATAGAATGAATCCACAGAAGAAAAAATACATCAAGAAGTCAAAAAGAAGTTCACATACCAAGGGATGACAAGGATCACATAGGACTTAAAAACTTCCATGTAGCATTTTAGGAATGAAGCTGAAGGGGCAGCTAGGTGGCACAGTAAATAGAGCACTGGTCCTAGAGTCAGAAGGACCTGACTTCAAATATGGCCTCAGACACTTAATCTTTACTACCTGTGTGAACTTGGGCAAGTCACTTAACCCCAATTGCCCTCCCTTCCCCCCTCCAAACAGACAAAAAAAGAATGAAGTTAAAAAAAATCCTGAGCAAACTGAAACATCTAAACTGGGCATGCGGAGTGAGTCCAGGTAGGATTTCATATTTAAACACGGGTTATCTTTTGGGATTATCACTGAGGAGAAAAAAGTTAATATTGATGGAGGAGGTTAGATAGTTTTCATTGAAACATATAATCAAGAATGGGGATGGACAACTATATTTATTAGATAAATTAGTTGTCCACCAGCCTATAAACAAGGGATATTCACAAAGATCATATGTTTGAATTCCATTCATTTCTCTAACAAAAAAAATATTATTTGCGAAAATACTTTGAAATAAGTACTAGGCATATGTAAAATGGAATCACTTTAATAATTTAGAAGAACTTGAATTTTAACAATAAAATCCTACTGAGCAAGTACATTATATTTTTTTCATTAATATAGAAACCCTTGCAGACATCAGAAATGGCCGATGTATAGATAAAACACTTTAAAAATAACTGCCAAAATTTGTGAAGCTAATTAGGTTGCCAACTTAATATTGATGTTTCCCATTTTCCATATTTTAACTACTTCATCTCATTAATAACTTCTACAAGTGTTCCAACAGAAATAATGTCATAAATTTTCACAATTAATTGATTTTATCAAAGACCTTATTTGCTGCCATATCATCATTTCTTCCTGAGTTATCATGGCTCCATCCTGGACATCTTGAAATTTTCTAAAAATATTCTTAAGTTTGTACTTAGACCAAATAATTTGTGCATTATTTTAGTTCATTTTCATGGTCCTTTGCAATAGCTGATTGCCACCAACATATGAACTTTCAGAAATTTTTATTAAGTTATGGCTATTGAATAACCACATAAGGGAATCATAATGATATAGATATTTTATGTAGTCTATGCCTAAGACCACAGGCAGCTCTCAACACAGTGTAATTTATGAAATTTTCCCAAACACTCACAACGTTTAAGAACACAAATAGAATCCAACAAGGAAAATCACCTAGGAAACTAGACTCCCTAAAGATGTGGTGCTTTGCCAGAGAGGACTCCATTTTAATTTTCTTCCTGTCAACTCATTCAGTTCAATAGCCACAGGAAGGGCCAGTTTAAGAATATTACTCTGAATCCCTGAACTAAACTGGCTGACAACTTTCTTTAGAGCTTTTAGCAGTTGCAAGTTTTTTTTTCAAGGAATTCTATTCAGTTCTCTCACTATCCAATTGTGGTTTCTCACATGGGCTCCTAATCTCAGCAAAAATTACATTTTGTTCTATGGTAGCAGAAGTAGTATTTTCTTTACTTGAATCAATCTTCTTTAGTTGAATCAATAATATGTCACAATGATCTACCATGGAAATAAAAATTCCTTTTTTCTTCACATACTAGCAATTAATTTTATCTATATTTATCATCTTGTGAATTGTCAAACAGAAACAATCTAAAGTTGCTCTAGTAAAACAATCAAACAAAAATAATCTTACCTTCCTTTGCTTTAAAAAATATATATTGGTTCAACTCTTGAATAAGGGCTGATAGGTAGCAGAGTAGATAGTGTGCTAGTCCTGGATTTGGGAACACTAACTTTCATGACTTCAAATCTGGTCTCAGACTATAAGAAGGGATATAATTGTATCTTGCTTTGCTCCCACAGAAGTTACTGGGAAATGATCAATAGCTGTGGGGAAGCTGACTTATCTTATTTTACTAAGACAAAGGCCATCCTGGCTCCAAGTGGACTAGAAAAGGTAAAATTGGGAAAAAAAAAACAGTTTAAGCCTGAGGGGTCATGCTTGGTCACAAGGGTCCTCACTAAGATGCCTGTGTAATCTGCATATGATCTGCATATATAGAGGGAATGTATAATATAGAGAGGGAAATAAAGTGAGGATTTGAGGAATTTGACTAACCTTTGAAGAATTTAACTCTGTATGTGTGTGTGTGTATGTGTGTGTGTGTGTGTGTGTGTGTGTGTGTGTGTGTGTGTAATGTGGAATAATAGAGAGGGAAATAAAGTAAAGAATTTAAGGAATTTGACTAACCCTAAGTCTAACAGGAAGGACAGAACTGTAGACCCTCACTCCTGCTTCTGTATCAGTGTGGGTGTGACCCTAGTGAACACCACACCTGCTTCCTTGTTGGAAGCATAATAAACACCTTCCTCTACACACTGTTTCTGAGTTCTTTCAATGAGAAGGGGCTTATTGTTTTTAAGGGGTACATCATGTGGATCTTCCTAAGGGCCCCAAAGGGAAGCAGTGGGCAATGGAAGCTTATTGTAGGCTAACTCCCTGACCCTACCAGGAAGTCCTGGGATCCCCACAGCCATGTTGAGGGGTATCCCACATGGATCTTCCTAAAGGTCCACAAGGGAGAAGTGGACATAGATCATTCAGGCTACCTTCTTGACCCTGCCTGGGAAGTCCTGTGATCTCCAAAAGAGTGTTTCTCACAAGACATATACTCACTGTGTGACTCTGGGCAAGTCACAACTTTATTTACCTCAATAAAGAAGATAAATGAGCTAGAAAAGGAAAGAGCAAATCACTGCAGTATCTTTGCCAAGAAATCCCCAAATGAGGTCCCTAAAAATTGGACATGACTGGAAAACTGCTGAACAACAAACTATAAAATCATGACTGATATGAAGTGACGACTGAAAGGATGTTCTCTATTTCTATAGCTGGATTTGTACCATATTATTCCCATAATTCATTCTGCATTAAATTCCATTTTCTCAAGTGAGATTATTCATAATTTCTCACTTTACCAGGTTTCTAAAGATTAATCTAGGAGTAATATTTCAGTTTTGTAATATGTAAGAATTACAAACTAACGGTTTCCTCTATTCCTTTTGGCATGAGATGGAATCTTCCTTTAATCACTTATATTTTTTGCCACACATATGCAGATACATTATATGTGATGGCATTTGGATTTACCTTTAAATATATTAAGATGTTTTTTTTAACTTTTCCCTGCTTTTCTTTCTAGTGATTCTTTTCTTAACTCTTCAAATGATTAGATCACACACAGAGTGCTATGTTACTCGGAGATAATGTAGGAAGAAAGGAAGAGGTAAATAATGCTATCAACATACAATTAGAGGCAAGGAACTTCATATTACACCTTCAATTACAATTGCTGATAAACTTTTTTAAATTGCTGAGTTTATATTTTCTCTTTAGAAATGGTCAAAGATTCAGTTATTCATGGAATCCTATACTTGAATTAATGAAGATTCCAAGAATCTGATACCTGCTTCTGTAATTTACTAGCTATTTACTAGGGTCCCTAGAATGGTCACTTGACCCTTCAGCCTCAATTTTCTCATCTGCAAAATGAAAGGGCTAGACTTAGGGATCTTATAAGGCCCCTTTCAACTCTAAATTTATGATCATTTTAACTATTTAAAATAATGAGGCAGTGACAGTCTTCCTCCAAATTAAATGGAACAAAAGTTACAATAAAAATGACATTATAACTGTGACTAGAATATTTTCTAATAGATTTTAACTTGCTAGCAAAATCTATGCAAAATTTAAAATAAACTTCCCTAAATTTCTGTTGATTAAACAGAAAGTTGCAAGCAATTAATTCATTCTTCACTAAAAAGCAATATAAGAGCTAACATTTTTATATGGCTTATTATGTGCTAAGCACTTTACAATTATTATCTCATTTGATCCCTGGAGGTAGGTACATTTTACAGATGATGAAACTGAGGAAAACAGAGATTGGGTCAGACAGGCTAGTGTCTGAGGCTAGAGTTTAATTCAGGTCTACCTGGCTCCAGGCCCAGAACTCTAACCATTATGCAACCCAACTGCCCAACTAACATAGTGCCAGATACACAATAAAAACTAACATTTTTTTCTATATCAAATGAAACTCTTTTAAATATTCTGCAATAAACAGTCTTCTTTTCACACTTAATACTGTTTAATTCACTTTCAACATTTCATGATTACATGGGATCTATCATTGTCCTATGAAATAGAATTTCAAATGCACTCCAATCAGGCAAAAACATGAAATATAGCAAATAAGAGGGACAAACAGGGGCATTTGTTCTGTGAACTTTGGATTCAGTCAAAAGGCCAAACCCAAGGCCACATAGGGCCTTGAGACTGCAAGTTTTCCACCCCTGGAATAGGAGACAATTTCACATATAAAACTATATATATATATATATATATATTTTTTTTTTAATTCTACTTTTGAAATTTCTACTTTAGGGGCAGCCAGGTAGCACAGCGAGTAAGAGCACTGGCTCCAGTGTTGGGAAGACCTGGAGATCAAATCCTGGGCTCAGACACTAAGCACCCACCCAGAAACACCTGTCTGTGTAACCTTCAGCAAGTTACTTAACCCCAATTGCTTAGGGGCGGCCAGGTGGCTCAGCGAGTAAGAGCACTGGCTCCAGTGTCAGGATGACCTGGATCAAATCTGGGCTCAGATACTCAACACCACACCCAGAAATAACTGGCCATGTAACCTTGAGCAAGTTACTTAATCCCAATTGCTTTAAAAAAAAAAAAGAAATTTCTACTTTGAGAAAGCAATGAACAATCATAATAGCTGTTAGCCACAGTTCAAACTTGTGTTTGTTTTACCCCATCTTTCTGTTTCCCCAACTATTAGGGAATGAGCACTCTCAAAAATTTTTGATTCATTGTCATGAATCTATATTTCTCTGCCAGTGGAATAGCACTTGATGCTTTTGATCACCAATTCCACAGGATTGGTCATAATCTCTATAATGAAAATTTGCTGAGTTCTAGGATGGAACAGCTTTTCTATTTGTTTGCTTATATACAATCTTAATTTCTATCTCCTATTATTTTCTTCTCTTGGGTAGTTTAGTGTTTGTCTCTCATTTGATATATGTTTCATAATGATTTCAGATATGATCCCTGAGATTAAAAACATCAACTTTTTTTTTTTTTAAGATTCCTGATCTGTTATCTGGCTTAATGAAAATCATCTTAACAAACAAAATATCTCATGATAATAGTGTATCATGACCTCTTTTTTTTTTTTTAAAGCAACTGGGGTTAACTTGCCCAAGCTTACATGGCCAGTTTTTTTGTGTCTGTGCTAAATATCTGAGGCCGGAACTGATCCCCGGTCCTCCTGAATCTGGGGACAGCGCTATTATTCACTGCACCACCTGGCTGCCCCTCTGGCCTCCTTTTTAACATAACCAAATAACCTTTATTTTGTCCTAAGACTCTACATCTGTTAAGTACTTTAGACTTTATACAAAGACAGGGTTCATTTATTTTTTTATTTGTATTTATTTATTTATTTATTTAGTATTCTAGATCTTCCTTTGTTATCCTGGCATTAAAATTTTTGTAAATATTCATCCATTTCACTTGGATTGTCAGTTTTTCTGCCATATAATTGGTCAGAAATAAGTCCTAAACATGGCTTTAGTTTCCTCTTCATTGATGTTGCACTTACCCTTTTTCTTTTGACTCTGGTAATTTGGTTTTCTTTCTTTTTTTGATCAAATTAATGAATGGTCTATTTACTTCCTGTTTTTTTTTCTATAAACTCTGACTATTTTATTTATTCATTTATTTTTTAATTTTTTGTTGTATTAATCTTTATTTCAACATCCAGGATTTCCATTTTGTTGTGTAGGTAGGGATTTCTAATTTGTTTTTTTCCCTAGTTTTTTTTTTTTTTATTGCATATGCTATTCATTGATCTGCTCTTTTTCTCTTTTACTCATGTACATACTTACAGATATAAAATTGCCCCTAAGTACTGTCTTGTACATCCCACAAATTATGGAACATTGTCTCATTGCTGCAATTCTCTTTAATGAAATTAGTGATTGATTCTATGATTGGTTATTTGATCCACTCATTCTTTAGGATCAGATTTTTTCCCAATTAATCTATGCTTCCATGAACTTTTATTAAACATATTTTCATCTCATTGGGTTTTTATGAGAGTACATCTAATATTTATCCTTTTCTGCATCTGGTTGTGAGTTTTTTATGCCATAAGACTTGGTCAATTATTTATGAAGGTGCCATGTACAGCTGAGCAAAAAGGTTCACTCCCTTCTTTTCTCATTCACTTTTCTCCAGAGGACTATCATATCTTACTTTTCTAGGATTTATAAATCTTCATTGAGGTCCCCCACTAGTATAATTTTACTATGTATTTCCTCTTATAATTTAATTAATATATCCCTTAAGAATTTGGATGCTCTGCCATCTGATACATACACACATGTATATAAACATATATACACACATATAGATATATATGTATATACATGTGTACATATATATTTCATTGATATGACTTCATTGTCTATGGTTCTTTTTAATATGATATAGTTTCCCTCTTTATCCTTTTAGATTTATTTTCTACTTTTTCCATAATCATGATTGCTACCCTTGAATTTCTTCTTTACTCCAGCTGAAGCATAATAGATTCTGCTAAACCCCCTTGTTTTAACTTTGTGTGTGTCTTTCTGTTGCAAGTGTGTTCCTTATTAATTACATATTATTGGATTCTGGTTTCTAATCCATACTGCTATCTGATTTCATTTTCTGGGTGAATTCATTCCATTCACAGTTATTATTACTAACTGTGCATTTCCCTCCATCCTATTTTCTTTTATTTATGCTTCTCTCTCATTTCTTACTTAGTTCCTCCTCTAAAGTCTGTTTTGCTTCTGACCACTGCCTTCTTTTATATACCCTTACTTTTATAATGCCTAACCTTTCTCTTATCCCCTTTCTTTCTTACTTCCCTATTGAATAGAATAGGTGTAGAATATAATATTTATATTGCCAACTGAATATATGTATGTACATAAATGTTTGTCTACATACATTTATGTATATATGCACACACATATATTTATATATTCCCCCTTTGAACCAATTTAGATTAAGTGAGCTTCAAGCATTGCTTCACTTACACATACCCCTCCAATGTCCCCCTCCACTCTAAAATCTCTTCTGTGAGTGCCTATTTTATGTGAGATAATTTTCCCTAGACTTCTTCTTCCTTCCCCCTTCTCCCAGGGCATCCATCTTTCTTACCTCTCCATTTTTTATATTATCCCAACATAAACAACTTACTGCTGCTTCCTCTTTCTATATAGAATCTTTCTAACTGCCCTAATAATGATAAAATTATACTTATCATCTTTACATATAGAAAGGTAAACTGTTTAACCTTATAGAGACCCTTATGATTTTTCTTTCATGTTTATCATTTATATATCTCTTGATCCATTTATTTGAAAGTCAAATTCTTTTATTTAACTCTGGTATTTTCATCAGAATAGTGGAATGTCCTCTATTTCATTAAATACCCAATTTTCTCTAGAAGTATTATAACTAGTTTTGCTGGGTAGGTTATCCTTGTTTATAACCTCAGATTTTTTGCCTTCTGGTAATATTACATTCTAAACCCTCAGTTCCTTTAACAAGGTAGCTGCTAAATAATGTGTGATCCTGACTGGGGTTTCATGGAATTTGTATTTCTTTTTGGCTGTGATGTGTGACCTTGGAATTTGGCTATAAAATTCCTAGGAGTTTTCATTTTTGGATCTCTTTCAGTAGATTAATGATAGATTCTTTCAATTCCTATTTTATCTTCTGGTTCTAGCTTGTTTGGGTAGTTTTCCTTCATAATTTCTTGAAATATGACATTTAGGTTCTTTCTCTCATCAAGGTTTTCAGGCAGTCCCTAATCCTTTGTGACAAAAGGTGATATTGTCCCTCATGGCTTTTGTTCTCTCTTGACTGAAAATGCTCCCCTGCACTTTTGAACTATGACTCAGATGTGGGTATAGCAAATGGAGTTGACCATGTCTGATCCTACATCTAGTACTTGAATAGAGGTCCCCTGTAATCTCTTTCTAACTGGTTGCCAGATCTCCTTGCCATCTCTAACTTGGGAATTCTGGAAGCATCTACTGTTTCTGTCACTACCACTTAGTCCTACCACTGGTGTTTCATTCATGGGGGCTTCAAGTCAGTCTCCACCTCCATGTTACAGATCTCCTTTTGTGATCTCCTAAGTTGTGTTGGAGTAGAAGACGGTATCACTCAGATGTTTTACTGACTTTGTCATTCCAGATTTCAGTCACTATTTTAAAGGTTTTTGGAGGTGAATCTTGAGTCAGCCGAGTCCTTTCTCTACTCCATCATCTTGGCTCTACCCCCAGAATTCTGGTGATGAAATATCATTGCTCAATAAGAAATGATAAAAATTAAAAGTTTCAGAAGAAACTAGGAAGGCTTCTATGGTTTCATGCGGCATGATGAGAATAGATACAAGAGAACAATTTATTAAATGACTATCACACTTAATAGAAAAACCATTTTGAAAGACACAAAAATGTTGATTAATGACCATGATTTGAGAGGACCTCCTGATAGAAAGGTATGGATTTAAAATGTCGAATGAGAGATACATTTTGAGACATGGTCATTTAGGAAATTGTTTTTAGGGTTTTATTTTTTCTTCATTGTTGTTGTTTTTCAATATGTAAAAGTAGAAGGGAGAAAAAAAATTCTCATGAATTGGGAAAAATAAAACAATTAAATGAATACAAGATCATTGGAGGGAGACACAGAAGTGATAATATTAAGGACACATACTACAGATTAACTGGACATGAGAAAATTGATGAGAAATCAAATAAACAGATCACAAGGCTAAAACAGAAGAATCATATGGTAGCCAAAGGGGGACTACAGTAAAAATCTTTTGGACATCTATTAGAATTTTCCTTTGAGCCAAAAGCAGAATAGCTAATAAGTCACTGGCTTCATTAATGATAATTTCATTCTTCAAAAGATGGAGAAAATCAGTGCTATTCTGAACCTTATTCTAATCATGAAGGAAGAAGTGATTGCTTAAAAAGGAGTTATGGTAATTTGGGGATGAAGAGACCACTAATATGTGAATCAGCTTGGGCTTTACAAAATACTTCGCATAAATAATCTCATTAAATCCTACCTACACTTTTGGGATATGTAAATATGTTACAATTCTTATTGTTCATATGGGAAACTGAGACTCAGAGAGCTGCACTTATCATCCTGCATCTAGAAAATGTGAGGGGTAAGAGGTGACCTAGATATTGTTTAATTCCATGTCCAAAGATAGCCTATATACTACATTAGTGGCATCCACTGAATCAGATTAAAATGTAATTGGGAAATATTTAACCAAATGGATAAAAATACAATACAACATAGATAACATTAATTTGTGTTTTTCTATCTCAACATATGGTCCATAGGGATCCATTTCTATTTGAATTTGTTACCAGTGCACTGTGCCACATTTCCTCTGACACTGAAAGAATGGTGGAAAGCCAAGCTTGTTGTAACAAATACTCTAGAATTTGGGAATAAATTTTAAAGAGTTCAGAGAAAGGATATATAGATTTATAAGACAAATTTGGTAAACAAATTTAAGTCAAGGAAAGATGAAGAGCTCTCAATAATGAAATTTTGAAGAAGCAAAGAAAATAATTTACCATTATGGGAAAAGAAAGAGAGCAGGGAGATTGTATAAAATACCTGTTGACAAGGGGATATCACCAAACAACATGGATTGTTAGGATATTTTTAAAAGATGGAAGCAAGGGAAAGTAATGAGGTAAATAAAAAGAATACATTTTAAGAATAGAATCTCAGATATTAGGTGTCAACATGAACTAAGGCTGTTAGATAAGGATAACAAAGATTAGATTGCTTTCTTTAGCTATACTGAGGAAAGAAAAAAAGAAGGGATAGGAATGCTCTTTGACTTGGATGAAAGTTTGATAATGGACAATGGAGAGAAAATATAACTATTTAATTCTCACTTCACTTGTTTTCTTTGCCATGAAGAATGGTATTTGCATGGGAAAACAAGAGAACAAAAATGATTACTAATGAGTTGAAAAAATAGATACTGAGATAGTTAAGAAAACTAATTGTGATATATGTATATGTGTGTGAATAATATCTAAGCTAACACACACATATATACATATACTATCTATAAGTACTTACACATAGAACTATATATAAATATAAACACACACATACATATATGTATATATATGTTTGTATATATTGGAGAGAAAGAGAAAAAGGAGAGAGAATGAATACTTAGCTAAACTGGCAAATGTGATTAAGTCAAAGTAATATTTGAAAAATCACTGGCAAGAGAGGTGCTAGCGGCTAAGAATACAGTAAAGATCATTATTTCTTTTATTTTTAAAGGACAAAGAATAGAGTACACATATAGGTCAATTAACTTTATCTCACTTCTTAGCAAAACAATTGAACTGCAGACTTTTGAGTGGAAGGAACCTTTCAGACCAATCCATATAAGCAAAGAATTCCACTATTAACATATCCACCATAATATACCCCCACAAGTGATTATATAATTTTATCAAAGGATCATGGGAATTTGGAGTAGGAGATGTTGACTGACAAGATTCAGAAAAGCTTCATTAAAAACAGGCCATGTTAAACAAATCTTATATCAATTCAATTTCTGACATAGTTAACAAATTGCCAGAGATGGAGAATGCCATAGATAGATATAATTCATCTAGATTTTAGCATCACAATTCAAAAATCTCATCTTTTTCAACAAGACGTCATTTCAATGATAATACCATTATGTGGGTTTGGAATTAATGGACTACTATAGTCAACTCTGAGAGGTAAATCTAGTGAAGACACCTTGCATCTATCTGTGAATCAGTGCGGTTCAACATTTTTATCAATGACTTCAGTGAATGGATAGATGATATGTTATCATAATTAGAGATGACACAAACTGGGAGAGATTGCAAACACACAGATGTCACCCAATTTACTTACCCTCTCTGGGCCCCAAATTTCCCATCTTCAAAATGAGATCATTGGACTAGTTATTCTACAAGGGTTCTTTTTAGCAATTGAGCTATCATCTATGACACTACGAGAATTACCTTTGGGAATCTAGAGACAACATTATTCCAAGAAGTCTCAAAGTAAGCGTTTATGGAAAAAAAAGAATTGGAAAATTCCTGTGGGGGGAGGGGAATATAAATCTGAATCTTAACAATGAGTTGTAAATTAATAAATTGAGTGTTTCGGTTTAAAATTGATTGAATTGTGAATGATGTAATAAGGCAAGATCTCAGGCAATAAGTGATTAGACAGGGGACTGATTCGTGGAACCTAAGAGCAAAATCACAGCACACTATCAGTAAAGTAGATGTGATGATGAGCCAAGATTTACTGACCTAGGGTTCCTTTCATTTCTCATCCCTAAGGGACAGATTCAGTTTCAGAGTAAGGAATAGAGTTGAACTTATGGGTAGAGACAGAGTATGTACAAAAGGTACAAAAGTCTTAAGAATGTAGCAGAGCCAATGAGATAATTTCATATAAGCAAATTTTTCTCCAAAGTATTTTGCATTTGGAGGCTTGTAGATGTCGTGGCAGAATTATATGATGAATACAGAGTAGAATAAACATTTTATCTGAGACCATTTTGCGAGTGGATTATACGTTCATGTTTTCTTGAGGCTATAGAGAGATGGAGTGATTTTCTACAAAGACAAATATAGATTGTGGTCACATATTTACAATGTCTAGCCCAGAGTTAGCACCTAAGCAATTATTTTTTTCTTTTTCTTTTTTTTTATTAATTTGCTTTTTTACTTTTAGTTTACAAGATTCAATTCCACAATTCCTTGAGTTTCGAATTCTGTCCTCCTCCCTCCCCCCTCCCCTTTGGTGGCATACAATAAAGTATAGGATCTGCAAATACTTTCATATTATACATTAGTCAGGTTATAAAGGTGGATTTATCAGATGGAATGAACAATGGTAAAGAGGAAATAAAACCAAACAAAAAAAGAGAAAAAGATCAGGTAGTTTGCTTCAATCTGGATTCAAACTCAGTTCTTTCTAGTTCTTTCTCTGGATGCACACATTTCACTCCATCATGAGTCTTTTGGGATTGACTTATATCATTGCATTGCTGAGAAGAGTCCAGTCTATAAAAGTTGGTCACCACACATATGTTGTGTCTGTAATTGTGTACAAATTTCTCCTGGTCCTACTATTCTCACTCAGCATCAGTTTGTATAAGCCTCTCCAGGTAAATATGAAGTCCGTGTGCTCCTCATTTCTTATAGCAAAATAGTATTCCATAACATGCATATACCAAAACTTGTTCAGCCATTCCCCAATTGATGGGCACTTTATTAATTTCCAATTCTTTGCCATCACAAAAAGAGCTGCTATAAATATTTTTGTACATATGGGTCTTCCTCCCACTTCTATGATCCCTGTGGTATATAACCATAGAAGTGGTATTGCTGGGTCAAAGGGTATGAAATTATTTATAGCCCTTTGGGCATAATACCAGATTGCTCTCCAGAAAGGTCAGATGAGTTCACAACACCAACAATGCATTAGTGTTTCAATTTGTCCACACCCTCTCCAGCATTTGTCATTTTCCTGTTTTGTCATCTTAGCCAATCTGATTTGTGAGATGTAGTACCTTTTGTAGATGTAGAAATTTTGATTTGCATTTCTCTAATCAATAGTGATTTAGAACATTTCTTCATATGCTTATAGATATCTTTAATTTCTTTCTTTGAAAACTGCCTGTTTATATCCTCTAACCATTTATCAATTGGGGAATGACTTGTATTCTTATAGATTTGACTCAATTCTCTGTATATTTTAGAAATGAGTCCTTTATCAGACATAGGTTGTAAAAATTCTTTCCCAATTTCCCACCTCCCTCTTAATCTTGGTTACATTGGCTTTCTTTGTACAGAAACTTTTCAATTTATGTAATCAAAATTATCCATTTTGCATTTTATAATGCTCTCTAGTTCTTGTTTAGTCATGAAGTCTTTCCTTCTCCACAAATCTGACAGGTAAACTATTCCTTGCTTTCCTAGATTGCTTACAGTATCAACCTTTATACCTAGATTATGCACCCATTTAGACTTGATTTTGGTATATGGTGTTAGATAATGGTCCATGCCCAGTTTCTGTCATACCATATTCCAGTTTTCCTAGCAGCTTTTGTCAAATAATTAGTTCTTATCACAAAACTGTGGTCTTTGGGTTTATCAAACAATAGATTACTATAGTCATCGACTGCTGAATCTTGTGTGCCTAATCTATTCCATTGATCCACTACTCTATTCCTCAGCCAGTACCAAGTAATTTTGATAAGTGCTTCTCTATAATACAGATTAAAATCTGGTATAGCTAGTCCAGCTTCCCGAGCATTTCTTTTCATTAATTCCTTTGATATTCTGGACCTTTTGTTCTTCCGAATCAATTTTGTTACTATTTTTTTCTAGCTCTATAGTTGTTTTTTTTTTTTGCAAATTAATTGGTATGGCAATAAATATATAATTTAATTTAGGTAAAATTGTCATTTTTATTATATTAGCTTGACCCAGCCATGAGCAATTGATATTTTTCCAATTAGTTAGATCTGACTTTATTTGTGCGAAAAATGTTTTGTAGGTGTAATCATATAGGTCTTGGTTTTGTTTTGGCAGGTAGATTCCCAAATATTTTATAATGTCTACAGTAACTTTAAATGGGATTTCTCTTTCTATCTCTTGCTGTTGAATTTCATTAGAAATATATAGGAATGCTGAGGATTTATGGGGGTTTATTTTATATCCTGCAACATTGCCAAATTTTTTATTCTCTCAAGTAGTTTTTTACTTGGTTCTTTAGGATTCTCTAAGTATATCATCATATCATCTGCAAAGAGTGATAGCTTGGTCTCTTCTTTGCCTAATTTGATTCTTTGGTTTCTTTTTCTTCTCCAATTGCTACTGCTAACATTTCTAGTACCAGATTGAATAAGAGGGGTGATAGTGGACACCCTTGTTTCACCCCTGATCTTATGGGAAATGCTTCTAGCTTATCCCCATTACATATAATACTTGGTTATGCTTTTAAATAGATGCTACCTCTTATTTTAAGGAAGGCTCCATTTATTCCTATACTTTCTAGTGTTTTTAATAGGAATGGATGTTGTATTTTGTCAAAAGCCTTTTCTGCATGTATTGAGATAATCATGTGGCTTCTGCTAGTTTTATTGTTGATATGATCAATTATACTGATGGTTTTCCTAATAAAAAACCATCCTTGTATTCCTGGAATAAATCCTACTTGATCAAAGTGTATTATTCTTTACATAAGTTGCTGTAGTCTTTGAGCTAATATTTTATTTAGAATTTTTGCATCTATATACATGAGGGAAATTGGCCTATAATTTTGTTTCTCTATTTTATCTCTTCCTGATTTAGGTATCAGTACCATATTTGTGTCATAAAAGAATTTTGTAGGACTCCTTCACTAATTTTCCCAAATAGTTTATAGAGTATTGGAATCAATTGTTCTTTAAATGTTTGATAGAATTCACTAGTAAATCCATTTGGCCCTAGAGATTTTTTTTCTAGGGAGTTCACTGATGGCTTGTTTGATTTCTTTGTCTGAGGGGGTTATTTAAGTACTTTACTTCCTCTTCAGTTAATCTGGGCAACTTGTATTTTTGTAAATATTCATCCATTTCATTAAGATTGTCGAATTTATGTGCATACAATTGGGAGAAATAATTCCTAATTATTGTTTTGATTTTCTCTTCATTGGAGGTAGATTCACCCTTTTCAATTTTGATACTCATAATTTGGTTTTTTTCTTTCTTTTTTCATCATATTGACTGTCTATCAATTTTATTGTTTTTTTTTTCATAAAACCGGCTCTTAGTTTTATTTATTAATTCAATAGTTTTCTTAATTTCAATTTTATTAATCTCTCCTTTGGTTTTCAATATTTCTAATTTAGTATTTAATTGGGGATTTTCAATTTGTTCTTTTTCTAGGTTTTTCAATTGCATGCCCAATTCCTTTACCTCTCTTTTCTCTAATTTTATCATGTATGCACTCAGGGATATAAAACTTCCTCTAAGAACTACCTTTAATGCATCCCACAAATTTTGGTATGTTGTCTCATTATTATCATTCTCTTGAATGAAATCACTGATGGTTTCTATAATTTCTTGTTTGACCCACTCATTCTTTAGGATTAAACTGTTTAATTTCCAATTAATTTTTAGTCTCTCTTTCCATGGCCCTTCATTGCATATGATTTATATTGCATCATGATCTGAGAAGGATGAATTTAATATTTCTGCCTTTCTGCACAGAACTGTGAGGTTTTTATGCCCTAGAACATGGTCAATTTTTGAGTATGTGCCATCAACTGCTGAGAAGAAAGTATATTCCTTTTTATCCCCATTCAGTTTTCTCCAGAGATCTATCATACCTACCATCTCTAAAATTCTATTCCCCTCCTTAACTTTGTTCTTGTTTATTTTGAGGTTAGATTTATCAAGTTCAGAGAGGGGGAGATTAAGGTCCCCCACTAGTATACTTTTGCTATCTATTTCTTCCTCTAATTCCCTTAACTTCTCCTCTAGGAATCTGGATGCTATACCACTTGATGCATATCTGTTAAGTAATGATATTGCTTCAGCCTCAATGGTGCCTTTTAATAGGATATAGTTTCCTTCCTTATCTCTTTGAGTTAGATCTATTTTTGCTTTTGATTTATCTGAGATAAGGATTGCTACCCCTGTTTTTTTTTTTTTACTTTAGCTGAGGCATGATATATTCTCCTCTAGCCTTTTACCTTTACACTGTGGGTATCCCTTCGTTTCAAATGTGTTTCTTGTAGACAGCATATTGTAGGATTATGGTTTTTTATCCATTCTGCTAACTGCCTCTGTTTTATGGGATAGTTCTTCCCATTCACATTCACATGACTATCTGTCCCTTCCCCTCCATCCTGTTCCCTCCCCTGCTTATGGTTTTGTTTCTTCCTTCTCCCTTCCCCTCCTTGAGGGTTTTCCTTTTGACCACCACCTCCCTCAGTGTCCCCTCAGGGTAACCCCCCATTATTTACCTACCCTCTCCCTTTACTACTATTTCCTCCCCTCTAATCCCCCCCTTTTTATCCTTCCCTAACCCTCCTACTGCCTATAGGACACAATAGATCTTTATACTTATCAGAGTATGTTATTTCCCCTTTGACCCCAAACCAATGAGAGTAAATTTCATACAGTGCTCCTCTCCCTCCTGCCTTTCCCTCTATTTAATGAGTTTTTGTGTCTTTTCATGTTAGAATCTTAAACTTAGCTGATTATGTTGATCCTTCTTTGAGCCAGAACCAGTAAGAATAATGTCCAAATGATGTTCCTCTCCCTCTTTCCTTCCCCTCTACTATAGTGTGTCTTTATGCCTCTTTGTATGGAATAATTTACCTTTTTCTGTCTCATCCTTTCCTTTTATCCCATAGCATCCGTTTGACCCCTTTTATAAGTTTTTTTTTTTTAATCATCAGGTTAGTTTATTTATACCCACATCCTCTATCTATGTATAACCCTTTTAAGGGTCATGATAATCATATAAATTTTGATATTGACAGTTATCAGCTTCTCATATAGGGATGTGAATATTTTGCTCTTATTGCATCCCAAGTTATGTGCATGTGTGCATGTGTGTGTGTGTGAGTGTGTGTTTTCCTTGTTTAACTTTTTATGTCTTTCTTGAGTCTTGTAATTGGAGATCATATTTTCCATTGAGCTCTGGCTTTTTCATCAGGAAAGTCTGGAAGTCCCTTATTTCATTAAATGACCATCTCCTTGCCTGAAAGATTATGCTCAGTTTTGCTGGGTAGTTAATCCTTGGATGCAGCCCTTGCTCTTTTGCCATATGAAATATCAAATTCCAATCCCTCTGCTCTTTTAATGTAGAAGCTGATAGGTTCTGTGTGATCCTTACTGTAGTTCCACGATATTTGAATTGTTTCTTTTTGGCTGCTTGCAGCATTTTCTCCTTAATCTTGTAATTCTGGAATTTGGCTACTATATTTCTTGGAGTTTTCAATTTGGGATCTCTTTCAGGGGGAGTCTGGTGAATTCTTTCGATATCTATTTTATCTTCTGATTCCATGACTTCAGGACAGTTTTCTTTGACAATCTCTTGGAGGATGTTGTCCAGGCTGCTTTTTCATCATGGTTTTCTGGTAGACCAATAATTCTTAATTTATCTCTCCTGGATCTGTTCTCTAGGTCAGTTGTTTTTCCAGTGAGATATTTTACACTTTCTTCCAATTTTTCAATCTTCAAGTTTTTTTTTTTATTGACTCTTGGTGCATCAGAGAGACCTGTGCTTTAAATTGACTGATTTTAAGTTTTAGTAAATTATTCTCTTTGGTTAGTTTTTAAAGGTCCTTTTTTGGGATATATTTTTTTTCCAATTACTTCACTAATTTTACTTTTTAAGGATTTGTTTTCTTCAGTGAAACTTTTTTTTCCAATTTGATAACTGTAGATCTAAATTTGTCTTCTGCCTCCCTAATATGGCCTTTAAAATCTTTCTTGAGCTCCTCCAAGAGTGCTTTTTTGGCTTGAGACCAATTCATATTTTCTTCTGTGGTCTCAGGTGTGAGTATAGAGTCCATGTTGTCCTCTGTATTTGGTTGTTCTTGCTTGTTATAATAAGCTCTAATCAATTTACTTGCCTTCCCCTTCTCCTCAGCTTCCTTTTGTAACTTTGTTATTGTAACTTCCTATTTCCTAATTTCTCAGGCTGGGAGCTAGGTGCTTGGTTTTTGGCTTTGTGTGCTATAGCCTCTGGGTGTGTAGATTGAGGACAAGGCAAGGGCTCTCAGTGTTTCAGTTAAGTTATGCTGATGCTCACAGAGTACTCTGTGGAGGAGGGATGGTCTGGCCACTTCAAATTTCTGCCTCTATGCCCCTGGGCTACTGCTCAGGCAAGCTTTTGCTGGTGAGGTGAGGTAGGGCTTATTGGGACCCCTCCCCCTCTTCTCTTCAGACTCCTGGCTGCCTCAGTTACACCCCTTCTCAATGACCCCCAAGCCCAAGGCTATTTCCACTATCTCAGGATTTCACTCTGGGTGAGACACTTATCTCTGGGTTTTCTAGGTTGAGGGAGGGGGAATCAGAGCAACCAGAGTTTACTTTGTCATCCTAGGCTCTGGAAAGTCAGGTAGATGTTTTCTAAACTTCCAGGTTAGGGGCTAATAGCCCCAGGAAGAGCTGCTGTCTCTGCTGAGGGCCCTGAGCCCTCTCTTACCTGGCTCTAATGGATCCTACCTACACTTGGTGAGATGCTAGTGAGATGGTTGCAAATCGCCCTTGGGGTGGGTGAGTCTGCAGGCTGGGGCTCCTTCTCTGTCTGCTGTAGTCTGCTCCCTAGTCCGAGCTGCTGCAGACCCCACATGCTCTGTGCTCCCCCTGCCTGGACCAACGTGGACACTTTCCTGGGCTGGAATCTGCCACACTCTGTCTCCCAGTGGATTCTGACATTCCAAAATCCTGCTCAGAATTACTTTTTAATGTTTAGTGACAGGATTCACAGAGGAGTTTAGAAAAGTTACTGCTTCCATCCGCCATCTTGGCTCCACCCCCTAAGCAATTCTTGAAGTGAATTTGAATTCCTATAATGTGTCTACCACTATATCAGCTGCTTGGAGAACATCAAGCTTACTATGTGACAATCATTGTGCTAATCACTGGGGATACAAATAGAAAAAAAAGTGAAAAAATCTCTGATCTCAGGGAGCTCATTTTATAAACTAGAAGAAGATAGCAAATGCAGGATGGTTTGGATGCATATGAGATGGCAAGGCCCTGGAATTCTTACGGACAAGTGACCATATAGAGGGCATGCCAAAATGTTTGGCAGGTAAATTGTCACAGTAGAGAGCCAGAACTGGTATATATGAAGTATAAAACATCTGATGCTTACAATTCAGGTGTTTACCAAGGTGCAGAAAAGACCACAAAATGCCAATTAAAGATAATTAAACAACTAAGGGAGGAATAAAGAAAAAGACATAGCACTGTTGGGCATGAGACTACTGCAAATTCATACTCTCCAAATGCAATGTTCAGAAATGAATATGATTAGGTTTTACATTTATATGTCAAGTTGAGAGATGCATATTTGTAGCCTTTCTGCAGAACCACAGTCATCACTTAGCAAAGGCCTGCACAAAACTCTGTGATTGGCACATAGAGCATTCTTCCTCAGTATCTAATTTTTCATCTTTGTCAGGCTAAGTGAAAGAGGTCTATAAATACAGCTTTAATTAACAGCAGTGTTGCAGATGTGCAAAGATGTGCCCTAGGTTTATTTAATGTGCCAGTCTTCTTATAAAGAAGTTTGTTTTTCCTAGGGGGGGGTCAAAATTAATTAGTATCCTTACAATTTATTTAGCAGCCCATTGTCTATGAGCCTAAACAAGTGCATTGAGACATGGTGGTATATCAAGAATGATATAATCAAAGCTGTTTTGAAAAGAGCAATCTATAAAATTACACTGTCCCTGACTCAACTAATGATTAAGATAGATGATAATAAGCATTTCTGTCAAACTATTTTTATTTGTCTGCAGAATGGCATTGTTTGCTACAGCAACAATAGCAATGAAAAGATCCGATCCGTTCACTTTATCCACTTTGCATCCTTGATCTCAGCATTCACCTTCAGCTATAGTTTTGCTTTTTACTTTATTTTTATAAACATTTCTATAGGTTTGCTAAGTGTTTTACATATTATAGCTTTTGACCCTCACAACAGCCCTCTAAGGAAGGTACTATTATCTTCCTTATTTTGCATTTAGCATGTGAAGGAAAGAGATGACTTCCTTTTAAAAAAATTAAGGTATTCTCAAAATTGGCTCCATAAAAAGTCACTTCAGCATGTCTATCTAAACAAAAACATATTACTGTTTCCTCTTTTCCCCATCAGGGACAAAAGACGGGGAACCCCATCAAATAGATAATGGTTAAATAAAACTGTAGAAAGAGAATATAATCATACCATAAGAAAAGATATATATGAAGTATTACAGAAAAAATGCATTGGAAGAATTCATGTGCTTCAAATGAAGTGGAAGAACAAAGAAAGAATGAGTGAAAGAATTAAAAAAAAGTATTTACTATGTGCCAAGTACTTTGCTATACCCAAGGGGTGTGTGTATTGCAGGGTTATTGGAATATAAGATTTTCCCTGTCCATTAATAGGCCTAGGAGATTACTTGTGCTGCTTTTCCCCTTGAAACATGGGCCATTTTTCCAGGTCTACAAGTACACAGGTATTTCAATTACAGATGTCCTGCTGCTTTGAACTTCAGCTCAATTCATATCTGTGACACTTCCCCAGTTACATAGAGCCCTAAAGTTATTCAGGAAAATTTATATTGTTTTTGGGGAGGAATGTCCCTAAGGAGAAGCTTGTTTAGGGGGAAGCTCACTTACTGGGAGGCTTGTTTGCAGAAAGGTTTTCACACTTTTTAGTACTGAGCCAATTAGGCACTGAGTTACCTGGGTTGTGACGTCTTCTGGCTCTGGGTCTATTAGTTGAAAACATATATGCTGGGATATTGGTATTTTATTTTGGGGCTCACTCATGGAAAGAATGAGTCTTTGTGATTTGGCCAAACAAGACTCTGGGTAGCCACTGTTAAGAACACCCCTGACTTATAAGAGCCCAGATACTGGCACTCCCTGGTCTGATGAGTATGTATCTATTACTTTGTTTAGAGAGTTGGAGCCCTGTCTATTGAATCTCTGTGCTAATTTTTCTATGCTTCTCTGTTTGTATTTTTCCATGTTTCCATGTTCGTGGGGCTGACCCTTCACCTGAACTAGTGAATGACATACATGTTTAATTAAAGTAAGATTGTTGACCACTTTGAAACTAAATTTCCTTTAGAAAATCAGATCAACGAACCTGTGCTAGCACACCATCCTAGGATGCTTGCTAATAAGTGTTTGTGTGTGTGTGTCTGTGTGTGTGTGTGTGTGTGTGTGTGTACACATAATAGTATTTGCTCTCAAGGAGCTCACACACTGCTAGGGAAAGACAACTTATATAGAAGGTTTCAGTCACAAGTAAGATAAAAAGGGCCAGTGGTCTTTAAAATATATCATCAAAGCAGATGATGGTACATTTTCTTAAATGTCACTTCCAGTGATAAAACCATTTCTCTTTCCAATTCATTTGAAAGTGTCATGGACTTAGCAAGAGACACAGAAGTCCATTAGAGTTCTGATTAATGCTGAAACCTATATGGATCTCAGAAGGTTCATGCTGAAGCATATTTCCCTCCTCTTGGCAGCAAGATGATGTAATATGTATAGAATGAGGCAAACAGATTCTTAAATAGCCAATAAGAGCAGCTGAATTCATCAGTCAATATTCTGGCAGACAGTTGACACAGTTAACAGAGGGAGGGACTTGATGTTAGAACTGCATACTTAAAAACCTATGTAACCCATGTAACCATGGACTAGTCCAGGGGTGGGAAACCTGCAGCCCCAAGGCCACATGTGGCACTCCAGGTCCTCAAGTGCAGACCTCTAATCCTAATGGGCCTCAAGGCCACAGGTTCCCCGCCCCTGAACTAGTCATTTTTCCCATCAGCTTCCATTTCTTTGCCTACAATATAAGTAGTTTGCACTCAATGAACTCTAAATGTCTTTTCAGCTCTAAATCTATGGACCTAGGATCACTGTATAAGCACCTGCTAAGTACCAGGTAGGATAATATGAAGTAGAAATATAAGGACAAGAGTGAAATAACACATTATAATAAGGAATCCTTTTGTATAGATACAAGATAAAATGACTACCGAGTGCCATTCCAACTCTGAAATTCTGTGGTTTTATGACAGCCCCTTCCCCCAAGGAGATTATAATATCATTGCAAAATTCAAGATGAACGTATATATATGGGCAAAATAAATTGAATATGATTTAGGGAAAATGAGAAAGGACTTTACTTAAAATATGTGCCTCTGTTTCAAGAAAGGCTTCTACCAGAGCAGGGTTGGAAGGGAGGGAAGTAAATGTGATGAGAAAATATCAGTAAAATATTTCTTTAAAAAGACTGATAATAATCTCATTGATCTCTATTGAACAATCTTGTTACATTTTAATTCAATAAACATTCATTAATGATCAACTGTTTGCCTGGCACTAGGGTAAGTATTAGGGATACAAAAGATATGGACACAACTGTCCCTGAACACAAGGGGCTTATATTCCATATTACCTCAACTGATGTTGTCATAGGTGTATTTTTTACTTTTAAATTCAGATCTCTATATAATAAGGATCAAGGATTTCATCAATTCATATGGTATTCCTTCAGTCAAAACAAGATAGATCCTCTCTATGCTTCTGTAGATTATCTTCATGACTTGATGTGGCAACATATCACCTGTTGGTCATACTTCTAGTAATGAAATTCCCTAATGAGTCATGCAGGCTTTGGATGAACACGCTGGTTGTTTCTGGACGTATGAAGTCTATGCCAGTGACATGGGATCTGTGAGAGCTCGTCTGGGCATTGGGTTCCAAATCACTTGCATGTTATCAACAGGTGTTGGAGGAAAACTTCATCAGTTGTTTTTTCTACCATTAAAATATGTATAAATCTAGGCATGTATATGTGAAGAGGAAGAGAGAAGAAGAGGGTGAGGTAGAAGGAGAAAGACAGAGGGAGACAGAGAAAGAGAGACACTTGCAGTTATGGACATAGATATAGATAGATACAAGTAAATATGTAGCTATCAATTTATCAAAAGAGGTGGAGTGACAGAGCAGAAAAATAACAGGCCTTGGAGTCAAGATATCCTGGGTTCAAATCTCACTTTTGATATGTTATATAAGTACTTGTGGGCAAGTAAATTAAGCCTCTCAATGGTTATAAACACCTCAGTCAGAATTTATAAGTGGCAAAGAAGGCAAATATGAGTCTTGGTAAATGGAATTCCTCACTGGAAACTTTCTAACCCAGTGAAATCACAGGCTTACTGGGGAGGTGGCGGGGTAGGAAAGGTATCAGAGGACCAGAGATGGAGAGTTGAACAGAACATGAAAAGTTTTCTAACCCAACCCTTTCATTTTACACATGAGGGAAACTAAGACCCAGAGGCTGTATGACTTGCCCATGACCACACAGGCAGTAAATGGAAGAGACAGGATTTGAACCTATGTCTTATTTTAATCCACTGCTTTTCCCTCTGCACCACAGTGCCTGCTTCAATCTCTCTCTCCTACTTTATTTTGCTGGACCCTTCAGTTTCTAAATCTGTAATTCTATCACCAGAACATTAAAAACCTCTCTGAACTTCATTTTTCTCTTAAAAAATAAACAATTAGGAAAGACTCAAAGCCTTCTGAGGTGCCTTCTACCTCTAAATAAGTGATTAATTTATCTGTACACCTACGTCCTACTTTGGAACAGGATACCTTATGCCACCAGACCAACTCAATAGTGTTCAAATGCTATGCAAAGAATATTAAGGATTATCCTAGTAGGTTTTTTGGTGATCAGAATTTGGACAATAATTATATGGTGAATTGCCTCAAAGTTTAGGTCTGTGGATATTAGTTTTTATACAATGGCCTAGAACTACTTTATAAGCTATTTATATATTTATTCTTACATAATTTTTGTAAATTACAAAGATTTTTAATAGCTGAAAATTAAATTAGACTTTATCTAAACTTTATAATGTAAATGAATAAGAATAAATGTGACAATATGATATAAGACAATAGTATTTAAAGTGGTTCCAAGGAGAAGTAGAACAAAAAGGGGTCAGGTCTCAGTCTTCTCATTTGTAAAATAGAAGAGTCAGGCAGTCACTCTGGTTCCTCCCTGCCCAAACCATGAGGAAGAAAAGTAGACATATACATTCCCTGGCAAGGAGGGAAAGGGAAACCAGGCATCATGAAATGAATCCACTCATGCCATTGCAATTATATTTTAAGCTGGAGTGTTAACTGAGCAAAGTTAACATCAAAGGCCCCTTACCTGGAGTGTGATCAGAATCACGACCTTCTCTTTTTGAAGGAATCCTGTTGCCAATGCTCCAGTCTAAATCATCTTCAGTATCTTGAGTAAAGTGACAGGCTGAGGTCCAGTTGTGGGGAGCATTTTCAAAATTACAGCTTCCTGGGATACTGGTATACTGACCTAAGAGCAAAAGAATACTGAGCTGAGTTCTTTGGAGAAAATGATTGCTTGTGGGTCTCATAGAACAGAAACATCTGCCCCTTCACAATAGAGAATGAAGAGGGATTATTAGGGTAGAACTGCCAAATATTGCCTACATGGAAGCATTGTCTCTGTATCAAATGTTTTCTGCTTGTCTTTGTTAAAAAGGAGGGGAATATTTTCAGAAATGACTGTGACACAATAGCGTATAACTATAATACATGTTTTATATATTATATTACATATAATATATACAATATATGCACATATTATATACACAATTTGTATATGCACATGTTATATACATAAACTCGTATATGTGCATATATACATTGCGTATATATATATGAACATTTACATATGTGTATATGTGTGAACATAAATAGATAGATATGTCCTACCCAAACCCTCTCCTGGATTTCATATTGTCCAGAAAATCATCATCCTGAAAAATAACATCATCTTTAAAACTAACACTTCTTCATCACCTCTTACCCCTAAGGTCCCTCGTTCCCCTCTGATTAGAGAGAGTGGAGGGTGTCCTTCCGCAACCTCCTCCCAAATCCTTCATTTAAGTAGGCTGCCCAGGATGTCTTCATTATTTCCCTCCTGGCTTCAAGACTTCATCATGCCCCTCCTTTTTTTTTTTTAAAAAAAAAGGGGTATTTAACTT
>NW_027185777.1:11216920-11221839 GCF_028583685.1 Petaurus breviceps papuanus | reverse complement strand
AAGCAAGAGCAATTACCCTCTGAATGGTTGCTTGGTTCCCCTACAATATGCAGACCAAGAGCTACAGAGGCAGCCACACAGCAGCAGATGCAGCCCCTATGCCTCTGTCACCTCCTGCCATGGGGACAGGGGCTGGACCAAACTCTTCCATCACCCAGTTCCAACAGAGTCCCCCACTGATCTTTTACTTTCTCTTGATGTGGACAACTGAGCAATACCAGGATAGCAATGCCAATTACAGGTTGATAGGAGTATTTATTAGCTGGCTGGCGACTGCCTCCCTAAGACTTAGGGAAGACAGCCCCGAGTCTTCTGCAGAGCAAGTTTTTTTTAAAAAAAATGCTTTATTAACTTCTGATTTACATCATTCGTTTCCGCCAGATTTTGAGTTACAAATTTTCTCCCCGTTTTTCCCCTACCCACCGCCCCAAAATAGCAGTCCCACAGGATATCCCTTCCTCCAGTCTGCTCTCTCCCATATTTTCTCCCATACCCCTTTCGACTTTTCCAGTGGATCTCCTATGCCTCAGTGCCTGTATATCTTATTTCCCAATTACATATATATATATATATATATATATGCACACACACATATACATATATATATATTTGAATATTTGATTTTAAAACTTTCAATTCCAGATTCATTCCCTTCCTTCCTTGTCACCCACCCTTAGTGGGAAGATAAGCAGTTCAGTATAGGTTGTACATGTGCAGCTAATGCAAAACAATAATATAGTAGATATATTGTAAAAGACTGACTATATTTTCCTCCCTCCTATCCTACTTCCCACTTTTTCTATTCTCTACTTTGATCCCATCCCTTTTCAAAAGTGGGTGCTTCCAACTTCCCTCCCCCGCAGCCTGCCCTCCCTTCCATCATCCCCCCTCTCATCCCCTTCCCCCCCTATTCTCCCAGAGGGTGAGATACCCTATTTAGTGTGTATTTCACTCCCTCCTCAAGCCAAATTCAATGGGAATAAGGTTGACTCATTCCCTTTTGCCTTCCTATTCTTCCCCTCCATTGTAACCATTTTTCCTTGCCTCTTCTGTATGAGATAGTTAACCCCAATATCTCTCCCCATCTCCTCTCATTATATTCCTCTCACCTCTTAATTTCACCTTTTAAGTATCATTCCTTCCTGTTAAATCGGTCCTGTGCCCTCTATCTATGTATACCTGTAAACATATATACACACATTCACATATGTATTCATATGCCCATATACCCTCATATATACATGTATATATATATATATTTCTAATCCCTTAAACTACTGAGAAAAGTTTCATAAGTTACAATGATTGTTTTTCCATGTAGGAATGTTAATAGTTCGACTTTGATAAGTTCCTTATGATTTCTTTTCCCTGTTTACCTTCTCATGCTTCTCTTGCTTTTGTATCTGAATGACAAATTTTCTGTTCAACTCTGGTTTTTTCAGCAAGAATGCTTGAAAGTCCTCTATTCCACTGAATGAGCATATTTTCCCCTGAAACATGATACTCAGTTTTGCTGGGTAGGTGACTCTTGGTTTTAATCCCAGCTCCTTTGACCTCCAGAATATCATATTCCAAGCCCTTCGATCCCTCATTGTAGAAGCTGCCAGATCCTGGGTTATCCTGATTGTGTTTCCACAATATTCAAATTGTTTCTTCCTGGCTCCTTGTAATATTCTCTCCTTAGTCGGGGAATTCTGGAACCTGGCTATAATATTCCTAGGAGTTTTCTTTTTGGGATCTTTTTCAGGAGGTGATCAGTGGATTCTTTCAACCTCTATTTTGCCCTCTGGTACTAAAACATCAGGGAAATTTTCTTTGAGAACTTCCTGGAGGATGATTTCTAGGTTCTAACTTTGGTCATGGCTTTCAGGTAGTCCAATAATTTTTAAATTATCTCTCCTGGATCTATTTTCCAGGTCAGTGGTTTTTCCCATGAGATATTTCACATTGCCTTCTATTCTTTCATTTGTTTGGATCTGTTTAACAGCATCTTGATTTCTCATAAAGTCATTAGCTTCCAATTGCTTCAATCTAATTCTGAAGCAATGATTCTCCTCATTGAGCTTTTGAGATTCTTTATCCATCTGGCAAATTCGGATTTTTAAGGCATTCTTCTCCTCATTGCCTTTTTGAGCCTCCTTTGCCATTTGACTCAGTCTGTTTTTTAAGGTATTATTTTCTTCAGTCAGGCTGTTGACTCTCATTTCATAATTTTCTTGCATTGTTCTCATTCCTCTTCCCAATTTTTCCCCCACTTCTCTTATCTGCTTCTTAAGGTCCTCTATGGCCTGTAACCAGCTCATATTTTCCTTTGAAGCTTTTGGTGCGGAGTTCTGACTTCACTGCTTTCCTCCTGTTCCATGCTTTGCTACTTTTTGTCCCCCAAATAGGAGTGTATTGTTGGAATCTTCTGTCTGCTTTGTTTCCTTTGCCTGCTCATTTTGCCACTCAATTACTTGACTTTTGGGCTTTTTGCCACAGTAGGACTCTGCCACCAAACAGGGGAGCTTTCATCCCAAATGCTGGGGTTTTCTCAGCTGCAGGAGGTATTAGATGGGTACCCTCTCTGAAGTCTCCACATGCTCTGGCAAACTGGACACACCCCAGAACCTCCACCCTAGACTGCAATCCAGATCCAAGCTGGTTAAAGTAAGAGCGATTACCCCTCAGACTGGTGCTTGACACTCTGCAGGCCAGGAGCTGAAGCCATCACGTGGCACTGGCTGGCTGTGCTGGAGTGTCAGCGGCTTTTCGCCGGGGGGGGGGGGGGGGGGGGGGAGCCACGCACTCCCACTTACTGGGTCCCAAAGTCCTGACTGCACTGGCCTCTCACTTTGTCCTTCCCATCTATATGTTGACAAATCTGGAAAGGGCCACAGCTCCCAGAGAGCTGCGCTGGCCGATTCCTGCCAGCCTGCCGGGCTGTCCTCAGAGGGAGGTTAGCTTCTCTGTGTCATTTTGTGGGTTCTGAAGCTCCAAAGTTTGTTTAGAGTCCCCTTTGTACATGGATTGGGGAGGGTGGAAGCCGGAGCCACGGGAAGGTGGTGCTTCTACTCCGCCATCTTGGCTCCGCCCCCCCATGCCCCTCCTTTTAAAGCAAGCTCTGCCCTTATTAGATTGGGAGCACCTTGAGGACTATCTTTTTGCCTTTTGCTGTATGCTCAATGCTTAATACAGAGTTTGGCACATAGTAGATGCTTAATTAATGCCAACTGATTAATTATAGAAACACATATATATGCATATATATTACTTTATTACATAATATTATGCATAGAGAATAAAAACCAAAAACTAATTATCTATAAAAATTATGAAATTCCAATTCATTATAATCCATGAAGCCTTTAAATGACTGTTATTTTTTAGTAATCATAAAGTTACTTCTAATTTTACCTTCATTTTTGTATCGACATTTTTTTTAAACCTTGTACAAGGTGCTCCAAAAATGTTTAGTAACTTTAAACTTATGGGACAGTGTGTGTGTGTGTGTGTGTGTGTGTTGAAACAGGTATTATTCATGAATTCCTGCTACAAAAGTTTCTAAGTAGCATAAACAAAATGACTTATTTGGTGAATTCATCAACATGAATCAACAGAGATTACCTGCTTTTCTACATTTTAGAAAGATGTGGCTTTTGTTTGATTGTTCTCCCACACCCTCTAAGCAGATGTAGAGACCTAAATAGAAACTTTTTGTACTTTGGGCAAATCTAGGTGAGGGCATCAAGGGTGGCATAGAGGTTGTGAGGACTCATATTTGTAGACAGGTAGACTTGAGGGAATGGAAGCAGAAAGACAAGTTAGTCAAAGGAAGATGAAATTGGAGATGAGAAGTGACAGAGATAGGTAATGAGCTTCTTTGGGAGAGAAAGTGATATGGATGCACCTTAATGAACAGAAAGAATCTAGCCTAGATTAACGTGAAAGGGGGTAGTGTTTTTGTTGAGCTATGGTGCCAGAGTGAAGGTGTACAAATGACTTCAAAGATGAACCTTGACTCCTCCTCTTGTCCTTGTATACTGGGGTGTGAAAGAAAGGAGTTTCCAACCTTGGAGAAGGTTTCAAGAGATATGGTATCATCGAGGATCAGGCAAGTTCCAGTGAGTTATCACGAGATGGAGAAAACGTGATAAATATAATAGAAACACCATTGAATTCAGAGGTAGAGGATAGAGGTTCAAATCCTGCCTTGAGCGCTTAATAGATGTAAAATCTCAGACAAATAACTTAAATACTTTCAATCTCCATTTTCTCATCTATAAAATAAGGAGGTTGCATCTGAGCACCTCTAAGGTCACTTCTACCTCTAAATCTCAGACTCAATGATATCACATGGCTGACTTGGAAAAGCCACTGAATCTCTCCTGACTTTAATTGCCTCGAGAGGATTAGACTCAAATCTAAGCTATTTTCCTATAATTATGGGGCCCTGGCCTTGTAACCTGGAGAAAGTAATGGAACCTGTCTGGGCCTCAATTTCTTTATTTGCAAAATGCAGGAGTAGGGAGTCCCTCATTGCCCTGAATTTATGATTATAAATTTAGAAATGAAAGGCACTTTGGAAGTCATTTAGTTCAACTCTAGCATTTTATAAATGGGGAAACAGAAACCCAGAGACATGAGAGGACTTGGGCAAGGTCCTATAGCTAGCCAATTATAAAAGTAAAATTTGAATACAAATCATCTTACTATAAATCTTATTTTTTCACTGCTGCGCAATCAAGAGTTTTCTCAGAAGATGACAAAGAAAGTGTGGGCAGAGAAGGTAAGAAATGCGAAAGGACCAGGCATGAGCTTATTGTTGGGAGGGAGACTGGAAGGTGCAGGACTATGACTAGTCTAGCCAGTAAGGAATTGTCTGTCCTGCTGGGGAAGGAAGGAAGGAAGGAAGGAAGGAAGGAAGGAAGGAAGGAAGG
>NW_027185777.1:11195910-11216820 GCF_028583685.1 Petaurus breviceps papuanus | reverse complement strand
GGAGGGAGGGAGGGAGGCGGGGGGAGAGAAAGAGAGAGAGACAGAGAGAGAGACAGAGAGAAGAGAAAGGAAAGAAAGAGAAAAAGAAAGACAGAAAGCCTATTTGCTAAGCAAGTATTATGTATTCAAGGACTGTGCTTAGTATCAGGCCATGGGTTTTAAGACCATGAGGTCAAGGAAGAAGTCAATCTCAACATAATGGGAGGGGTGTCCAAAGAAGGATGGGCTGTCATGGGACTCTAGGTAATGGTAACTTTGGGAAGGAAAAAGGAATAATCAATCAATGACCAGAGCCAGAGGGTGATGAATGACATCATCTGGGATAGAGGCCCACTTACTACAATCTAGGTTTGTCTCTATGCAGATAGTTCCTAAATACCAATTCTGGTTAGGTCACAAAGCATTACCACAAGGAGATAAGTTAATCACAAATAAAAGGAAGACATGTTATCTATGTAGAAACATATTACTCAACTGGTGTTATAAAATATAAATGAAACAGCTTCAATACTATGATGGTAAATGAGCAAAGGTATCTGAATCCACTCCAGAGGCATTTTTACAAGATGTGCATTTCACCTCTCAAATGGAATTTCATCTTATCTTGAAAACCTGGAAACCTTTTGGATTGCGTGCAAATGAATTACATTTATTCACTGTGCAGGATGTAAATATCTCACTGATTTATATACCTATTTATGGGTTTCTAAGTCTTTTTATATGCCTGTCTATGTCACTGTTGTATGATTTAGGGTGCATTTACATTAGGCCTAAACATTTGGATGAAAAGTGAAAAATTCAATCATGCAGATGTTCTTCCTACACATCAAACATTTAGAAGTTTCCAATCACAAGAAAGGCACTGTGACTTAAAAATACTGAGATACATTCCCACCTGCATGTTTGGAAAACATTTTTATTTATCTCTGGCACTAGGGAGTTTTTGAAAGAGTAATGGATTTGGCTTCATAGAATCGAGTTTAAAGTACCTGCTCTGGCCAAGACCTAGGTGTGGGAGTGAGAAAAAGACACTCCATCCTCTGGGCCTCAAATCCCTGAAAGGTAAACAAAGAGTGGTGGATAGATGTTCTTTGAGGTCCCTTCCAACTCCAGATGTATGTTTCCATGACAAAGAACAGCCAAGTGGTGCAGTGGATAGAGCACTGAGCTTGGAGTCAGGAATATTCTTCAGTTCAAATCCAGCATCAGATATTTATTAGCTATATGACCCTAAAAAGTCACTTATCCCTGTTTGCCTAAGTTCCTTATTTGCAAAATAATCTGGAGAAGGAATGGGAAACTACTCCAGTATCTTAACCAAGAAAACCCAAAATGTGATCACAAAGAGTCAGATATGACTGAAATGCTTGAACAACAAGTCTAAGTGATCTCTAAGATTTTAGCCAGCTTTAAGATGAAATCTCTAGCATTCATTTTTCTTTGAAACCTTCTCAATGATTCTCAGGCTGAAATTTCTTCTATCATCCTCAAGCAAATAGCTTCATAGTTGCTCCTTCACTCTTTGAAATAATGTCTTTGCCTCTGTTTTGCTGAGGAGATGGGGGCCCTTTGCTACTCACTCATTTTCCACCTTTTCTTTTGTTCACCCTATCTGTCTCAACATGTACACTCTGTTCCCTTCTTCCTTGATCATCAGATCATATGGTGTGATGGAATGGTCCTGAAATGTTATCTCAGATATTTCTTTCACCCATGGAATGTCTAATCACTCATGTCCTTGATTTCTTTCTCTGCTTCTTCTGGCATTTTGTTCCTTTAATCATTTACCCTTGCTCTAGTATTTTCATTCTTTCTGTTGATTCCCCACTGTCTAAAAACATGCTCAGGTTTCCCTGACCCTGGGAAAAAAATGAAAACAAAATAAAACCCTTAAAACATAAGCATCTTATTTGATATTTATCTCCCTTCTATCTTATTATTACTTGTCAAATCATGCAATATCATTTATTGCTTCTATCCCAATAACTTCCAAATATACATTCTCAGTGCCAGGGTTTTTAAAATCACTGAATCTATGTCTTCTCTTTTCCCTCTCTTTTGAATTTTCTGCAATTTGTCTTCCAACTTTCCCCAATCTTCTTAAAAATTATATTGCCCCACATACTCTGCAATCTAATAACCCTGGATTCCCTGCTGTTCCTTAAACAAGACACTTCATTACCTAACTCCTGGCTTCCCTCAAGTCCCATCTGGAATCCCACCTTCCACAGGAAGACTTTCCCAATTCCCCTTAATTGTAGTGCCTTCTCCCTGTTTTATTATTTCCAATTTATCCTGTATGTAACTTGTTTGTAGAAATTGTACAAAAATCTATTTGCCTGTTGCCTCGTCCATAAGATGTAAGCTCCTTGAGAATGGGAACTGTTCTTAGTACAGCAGCTGAAACATAGTAGGCACTTAATAAATATTTATTGCCTGCCTGCATAACTATAAAAGTCAGCTAATTAATCTCCCTGTCTCCAGTCATTTCAGTTTACAATATTCGCTCTATAAATAAATGCGAGATTGATGTTGCTAAATCACTAACTTTAGCATGATACTCCCCCACTCAAAAAACTTCAGATTCAATTGTATGGGAGATCAATTGCAAAAGCTTTAGCAAAGCAGTGAAGAACCTCAATAATGGGACTTTAATGTACCTTTTCAGGTTTCTCTCTCACTTCTCCACTGCACAAGCTGTCTATCTACTAACCACTCCTTCAAGTTTCCTGCATCTAATGACTGTTCATATTATTCCCACTTCCTGGAACACCATTTTCTCTTCCTTCTCTTCTTTTATCTCTTCTCCCCAGGTCAGCTCATGCTGAACTTTTCCATGGGGCCTATAGCTTGCAATGACCTCTCCTTCGACTCATCTCAAAGCACTTGCAGAATGTCCATACCATACATTTCTCAATTAATTGTATACTGTCTACCCGATGGCATCTCTTATATTGAACAGTTTATATATTTTGGACATGCACCTTAAAACAGATAATCAAATCATTAAAGATAGAAATAGTACTATAAATAATCTGTTTATCTACCTCCCCCCACAGAAGAACACATGCAGAATTCACAAGTAGGAGATAAATAAATATCTGCTGATTTATTGATTTCTGTGACTGAGTATACAGGTGGTTCATCAGTTATAGTTTTCTTTTGCTATTTGACCAGCCAATGTTTTTTTTTTTATCATATGTTTCCTTGATGACAACATTTACAATAAGGATGATGAGAGCACCTATCTCACAAGGTCATCATGAAGATCAAATGTGATAGCACATCTAAAGTATATTATGAACCTGATGGCAAGATTATTTAGCTGTAAATAAATATATATATTTATATATGTATATACGTGTACATACATGTGTATATTTATTTGTCAAATAGTGAGTTCTTATCCCAGAAGCTAGAGTCTTTGGGTCTCTCAAAGAGTAGATTACTAAAATCATTTATTACTGTGTCTTGGGTACCTAAATTATTCCACTGATCCACCATTTTATTTCTTAGCCAGCACCAGCTACCAAACAGTTTTGATGATTGCTGCTTTATAATACAATTTTACATCTGGTACGGCTAGTTCACCTTCCTTCGCATTTTTTCCCATTAATCCCTTGGCATTCTTGAACTTTTGTTCTTCCATATGAATTTTGTTACTATTTTTTTCTAGTCCTATAAAATGTTGTTGGTAGTTTGACTGTTATGGCGCTGAATAAGTAAATTAACTTACTTAGAATTGTCATTTTTATTACATTGACTGTGCCTACCCTTAAGCAACTTATCCAATTGTTTACACATGATTTTATTTGTGTGAGAAGTGCTTTGTAATTGTGTTCATATAGTTCTTGAGTTTGGGCAGGTAGGCTTCCAAATGCTGCATATTGTCTATGATTATTTTAACTGGAATTTCTATTTCTATCTCTTGCTGGTGGGCTTTGTTGCTAATATTTAGAAATGCTGATGATATATGTGGGTTTATTGTATATCCTTCACTTTTGCTAAAGTTGTCAATTTTTTCAAGTAGCTTTCACTTGATTCTCTAGGATTCTCTAAGTGTGCAACCATATAATCAGCAAAGTGTGCTAGGTTTCTTTCTTCATTACCTATTCTAAGTCTTTCAGTTTGTTTTTTCTTCTATCTCTATATTCTAGTACAATCTTGAATAATAGTGTTGAGAATGGGCATTCTTGTTTCACTCCTGATCTTATTGGGAAATCTTCTATTTTATCTCCATATAGATAATTCTTGCTGATGGTTTTAGACAGATACTACTTGCCATTTTGAGGAAAGCTCAATTTATTCCTGTGCTCTCTATAGTTTTTGATAGAAATGGGTGCTGTCTTTTGTCAAAAGCTTTTTCAGCTTCTATTGAGGTAATCATTTTATTTCTGTTAGTTTTGTTATTGATATGGTCCATTATGATAATAGATTTCCTAAAAATGAGCCAGCCCTGCATTTTTATAGTATATTATCTTCATGACTAATTTCTGTGATTTCTTTTCTAATATTTTATTTAAAAAATTTGCATCAATATTCATTAGGGAAATTGGATTATAATTTACTTTCTCTGTTTTGTCTTTTTCTGGTTTAGGTGTCAGCACCTTATTTTGTGTCAAAATACATTTTGTAGGACTCCACCTTTTTTTCTAAATTGTTTGTATAGAATTGGAATTGATTATTCTTTAAATGTTTGGTACTGGGCGGCCAGGTAGCACAGTGAGTAAGAGCACCAGCCCCAGAGTCAGGATGACCTGGGATCGAATCTGGGCTCTGATACTTAGCACCACACCCAGAAATAACTGGCCGTGTAACCTTGAGCAAGTTACTTAACCCCAATTGCTTAAAAAAATGTTTGGTACAATTCACTAATTTGGTAGAATGCATCTGGCCCTGCAGATTTTTTTCTTGGGGAGTTCACTGATGGCTTGTTAAATTTCTTTTAATAAAATGGGATTATTAACTATAGTATGTCCTCTTCTGTTAGTCTGGGGCAATATTTTTGTAAATATTTATCCATTTCACTTAGATTATCAGATTTATTCACATACAGTTGGGCAAAATAGTTCCTAACTATTGCTTTAATTTCTTCTTCATTGGTGGCAAATTTTCCCTTTCCATTTTTGACACTAGTAATTCATTTTTCTTCTTTCTTTTTTAAAAAACAAATTAACCAAAGGTTTATTTTGTTTTTATAAAAAAAGCTTAATTTTATTCATTACTTCAATAGATTTTTACTTTTTTGTTTTGTTTTGTTTTTTGGAGGGGGAAAGGTAGGGCGATTGGGGTTAAGTGACCTGCCCAAGGTCACATAGGTAGTTTTGTGTTGTGTCTGAGGCTACATTTGAAATCAGGTCCTCCTGACTCTAGGGCCAGTGCTCCATTCACTGTGCCACCTAGCCACCCCTGATTTCTTGCTTTCAATTATATTAATCTCTCCTTTGATTTTCAGAATTACTAATTAGTTATAATTGGGGATTCTAAATTTGTTTCTTTTCTAGTTTTTTTTTAATTGCATTCCTACTTCACTGATCTCTTCTTTCTCCATTTAATTCATCTAAGCACTTAGAGATATAAAATCTCCCATAAGTATTGCTTTGGCTTCATCGCATAAATTTTGGTATGTTATGCCATTACTGTTATTCTCTTTGATGAAATTATTGATTCTTTCTGTGATTTGTTGTTTGATCCACTCATTCTTTAGGATCAGATTATTTAGTTTCCAATTAAGTTTAATCTATCTTTCCTTGACTCTTGATTATACATAATTTTTCATTGCGTTATAATCTGAAAAGGATGCAGTTACTATGTCTGCCTTTTTGCATTTGATTGTGCGATCTTTATACCCTAATATATGATCAGTTTTGTGTAGGTGCCATGTACTGCTGAGAGAGAGGCATATTCATTTCTGTTCCCATTCAATTTTCTTTTTTTTCATTTTTCAAATGCTTTATTAACTTCTGATCTACATCATTCATTTATGCCAGATTTTGAGTTTCACATTTTCTCCCCATTTTTCCCCTACCCACCACCCCAAAATAGAAGTCCCACAGGATATCCCATACTCCAATCTGCTCTCTCCCATATCTTCTCCCATAGCCCCTTCAACTTTTCCAGTAGGGCATGGTGGATCTCTATGGCCCAGTGCCTGTATAACTTATTTCCCAATTACATGTAATATACTACTACTACTACTACTACTATTACTACTACTACTACTACTACTACTACTACTACTACTATATTTAAACATTTGATTTTAAAACTTTGAATTCCAGATTCATTCCCTTCCTCCCCTGTCACCCACCCTTACTAGGAAGATAAGCAATTCAGTATAGGTCGTACATGTATAGCTAATGCAAAAGACTGCCATAGTAGATATATTGTAAAAGACTGACTATATTTCCTTCCCTCCTATCCCACTTCCCACTTGTTCTATTCTCTACTTGGATCCCGTCCCTTTTCAAAAGTGGGTGTTTCCAACTTCCCTCCCCTCTAGCCAGCCCTCCCTTCCATCATACCCCCTGTCATCTCCTCCCCCCTATTCTCCTGTAGGGTGAGATACACTATTTAGTGTGTATGTCATTCCCTCCCAGAGGTCTCTCCCCATCTCATCCCATTATATTCCTCTCTCACCTCTTAATTTCACCTTTTAAGTATCATCCCTTCCTATTAAATTGATTCTTGGTTTTAATCCCTGCTCCTTTGCCCTCCAGAATATCATATTCTAAGCCCTTTGATCCCTCAGTGCAGAAGCTGCCAGGACATCCTGGGTTATCCTGATTGTGTTTCCACAATATTCAAATTGTTTCTTCCTGGCTCCTTGTAATATTCTCTCCTTAATCTGGGAATTTTGGAACCTGACTATAATATTCCTAGGAGTTTTCTTTTTGGGATCTTTTTCAGAAGGTGATCGGTGGATTCTTTCAACCTCTATTTTGCCCTCTGGTTCTAAAACATCAGGGCAATTTTCTTTGAGAACTTCCTGGAAGATGCTTTCTAGGTTCTAACTTTGGTCATGGCTTTCAGGTAGTCCAATAATTTTTAAATTATCTCTCCTGGATCTATTTTCCAGGTCAGTGGTTTTTCCCATGAGATATTTCACATTGCCTTCTATTCTTTCATTTGTTTGGATCTGTTTAACAGCATCTTGATTTCTCATAAAGTCATTAGCTTCCAATTGCTTCAATCTAATTCTGAAGCAATGATTCTCCTCAGTGAGCTTTTGAGAGTCTTTTTCCATCTGGCAAATTTGCCTTTTTAAGGTATCCTTCTCCTCATTGCCTTTTGAGCCTATATTCCCATTTGACTTAGTCTGTTATTTTAAGGTGTTATTTTCCTCAATCAGTCTGTTCACCCTCATTTCATAATTTTCTTGCATTGTTCTCATTTCTCTTCCCAATTTTTCCTCCACTTCTCTTATTTGCTTCTTAAGGTTCTCTATGGCCTGTAACCAGCTCATATTTTTCTTGGAAGCTTTTGGTGCAGGAGTTCTGACTTCACTGTCTTCCTCCTGTTCCATGCTTTGATCCTTTTTGTCCCCAAAATAGGAGTCTAATGTTGGATTGCTTTGCTTGGTTTGCTTCCTTTGCCTGGTCATTTTTCCACTCAATTTTTTGACTTCAGGGCTTTTTGCCATAGTAGGACCCTGCCACCAGATGGGGGAGCTTTGTTCCAAACCCTGGGGTTTTCTCAGCTGTTAGAATTATTAGTTGGGTGCCCTCTCTGAAGCCTCCACATGCTCTGGCAAGCTAGTTGCACACTCCAGGACCTCCACCCTAGACCGCAATCCAGGTCAAAGCAAGAACGATTACCCCTCCGACTGGCTGCTTGGTCCCCCTACACTCTGCAGGCCAGGAGTGGAAGCTGCCATGTGGCAGCAGCTGCAACCACAGGCCTCAGCAGCTTCTCACCCCAAGGGAAAAAGCCAATGTACTCCCAACTACTAGGTCCCATAGTGCACACTGCACTGACCTCTCACTGTGTCCTTAGCATCTATGTGTTGATAATTCCAGATAGCCACAGCTGTTGGTGATCTGAAGTCCCTCCAGCCAGTGGTTGGTCAGGCCCACCCTGGGGCTTAAACCTCAGCGTGGGGCTGGGCTGGGCTCCCAGAGTGCTGCTCTGGCTGATTCCTTCTGGTCTGCCCAGCTGTCCTCTGTGGGAGGTTAGCTTCTCTGTGTCATTTTGTGGGTTCTGTAGTCCAAAGTTTGTTTAGAGTCCCCTTTTACATGAATTGGAGGTGGTGGGAGCTGGAGCAGCACAGAGGTCTTTTTTCTACCCCTCCATCTTGACTGCCACCCACATTCAATTTTCTCCAGAAGTCTATCATATCTAACTTTTCTAGACTTCTATTCATCTCCTTACCTTCTTTCTTGTTTATTTTGTGGTTAGATTAATCTAGTTATGAGAGGGGGAGATTGAAGTTGCCCACTAATATAGTTTTGCTTTCAATTTCTTCTGTAACTCACTTAACTTCTCCTCTAAGAATTTAGATGATATACCTCTTGGTCCCTATATGTTTAGTACTGATATTGTGTCATTGTTGATGGTACCTTTTAGCAATATGTAGTTTCCTTCCTTATCACTTTTGATTAGATCTATTACTTTTGCTTTGTGTGAGATCAGGATTGCTATCCTTTTGTTTTGTTTTTCACTTCAAATGAAGCATAATATATTTTGCTTCAGCCTTTTACCTTTACTCTATGTGTGTATTTTTGCTTCAAATGTGCTTCTTATAAACAATGTATTGTAGGATTCTGGTTTTTAATCCACTCTGATACCCAATTCCATTTTATGGGAGAGTTCATCCTATTCACATTTACAGTTATAATTACTAATTTTTTATTTTCCTCCATCCTATTTTCCCCTCTATTATACTTTTCTATCTCCTTTCACCTTGTCATTTCTCACCAGGATTTTGCTTCTGATCATCCTCTCCCTCAATGCACCCTCCTTTCTATCAGTCCTGTCTCCCTTTTCTTTTCCCCAATCCCCCCACCTTTCCTGTGAGCCAAGATAAATTTCTCTACCCAACTGGATATGTATGTTATTCCTTCTTTGAGCCAAATCTGATGAGAGTAAGGTTCAAACAATGCTCAACTCCCTCCCTTCTTTCCCTCAACAGGTGGTGAGCACCTTTTCCTATGATGTAATTTACTCTATTCTGCCTCCCCCTTTTTTCTTCTCCTAGTAAAATCCCTTTTTTTCCACTTATTTTTTTAATATCATCACATCAAAATAAATTTACATCCATATTCTCTATGTATAGTTCTTCTACCTGCCCTAATAGAGATATAGTTCTCAAGAGTTACAATTATAATTTTCCTGTATAAAGATGTAAACAGTTTTAAGAAGGTGTAAACAGTTTAACCTTACTGAATAACATTGTTTTCCTGTTTACTTTTTTATGCTTCTATTATGTCTCGTATTTGTAGTTCAAATGTTTTGTTCAGCTCTTGTCTTTTCAAAGGGAAGGTTGAAATTCTCCTATTTCATTGAATGCCTATCTTTCCCCCTGAAAGACAGCTTTGCTGGGTAGTTGATTGTTGTTTGGAATCCCAGCTCCTTTGCCTTCCTGAATATCATATTCCATGTCTTCCAATCTTTTAATATAGTAGCTGCTAAATTGTATGTAATCTTGACTGAGGATCCTTGATATATGAACTGCTTCTTTCTGGTTGCTTGGCATATTTTCTTCTTGATCTGATAATTCTGGAATTTGGCTACAATATTCCTTGTAGTTTTTTTTTTTTGGGGGGGGGGATCTCTTTCAGGACTTGATTAGCAGATTCTTTTTTTTTCCTTTTTGGAGGGGGGAATACAGGGCAATTGAGGTTAAGTGACTTGCCCAAGGTCACAAGGCTAGTAAGTGTTAAGTGTCTAAGATCGGATTTGAACTCAGGTCCTACTAACTCCAGGGCCTCTCATCTATTCACTGCACCACCTAACCTCCCCAATCAGTGGATTCTTTCAGAGACTATTTTACCCTCTTGTTCTGGGATATCAGGGCAGTTTCCCCTATTAATTTCTTGAAAGATATTGTCCAGTCTGTTTTTTTGGTCATAGCTTTTAGATAGTCCAAAAATTCTTAAATTATTAATAATAGATCTATTTTCAAGACCAGTTGTTTTCCAATGAGGCATCTTACATTTTCTTCTATTTTTTTTTCATTCTTTTGATTTTGTTTGACTGATTTTTGTTGTCTCATGGAGTCATTAGCTTCCCCTTGCCCAATTCTAATTTTTAAGGAGTTGTTTTCTTTAGTTAGTTTCTTTTCCATTTGGACAATTCTACTTTTTAAGAAGTTGTCTCTTCAGTGGATTCCCCACCCCACCCCACCCCATCCATTTGGCCCATTTTATTTTTTGAGGAATTATTTTCTTTAGTAAATTTTTGTCCTTCCTTTTCCAATTTGTTGACTCTCTCTTGCAAACCTCTTATTTCTTTTCCTAATTTTTCTTCTACTCTTCTTTGATTTTTTAAAATCTTTTTTGAGTTCTTCCAAGAAGCATTCACATGTAGCATTATGACGTTGTCTTCTTCTGAGTTTGTGTTTGGATCTTACCTGTCACCATAGTAGCTTTGTGTGCTCAGGGTTCTTTTCTGTTTTTTGTTCATTTTAACTCTGCTCCTAGGGCACAGAAGGCACTGTTTCAAGCTTCTTGTTCTGGAGATTGGGGCCTGATCACTGACTTTCTGCTATGGAGCCCGAGTTGCTGATGGCTTGTCTGCTGAGCTCAGTTCTGCTCCCCTTTTACCCAAATGAGACAGACTTTTTCTGAAATCCTTCTAAGTTCTCTTGGGCTGGAAAATTGTTTCACTCTGCCTTACTGTGGATTCTGACCCTCCAGAATTCATGTCTTGATTTAATGTTGTTTTCCAAGGAAATCATTAAGAGCTCAGGCAACTTCCTGGCTTCCCTCTCTACCCTCTTAGCTCTGTCTCTGAAATATTTTTTTTTAAGCTACAACCCATTTCCATTAATAAAAATGCTTGTCATTGGAACACAACACAAGGAGTACCAAAGACTGGGGAAAATTTATTTTTTTTTTTCCTGATGAGACTAACTTTTTCATTCAAGACTATAACAAAATTACTGTAAAAAGTCTAGGTAAGCATATAGGGTCTGAGCGTCTTCATTAGACTGTAAAATGTTCATTATCAAAAATAAAAATGAACTTAAAATTTTTTGCCATTGAAGAATTTATGATCTCTGATAAAAAGCTATTAAAAATATCAGTTTTTTATTTAAGCTAGTAAAGTTTAAAATTACACTAAGACTTTTCAAACAATTCTTTGAGAAAAAAGGACTGTTGGTAAGTTAACAAAAAAAAGAATTCCAAATGGAGACAGAGTAATGAAACCCAACTTTAAGCAATGCCAAACATCACACAAGTCTGAGAAATTTAGATGAGACAGAGACAAATTTACATGCATGTCCTGTAACTCAAATTATTCAACCCTATTGAAAAACTATGTGTTATAATCAAGGCTAGATTTTGAAAAATGGGTTCTCTGGCAAAGGCAGACTTATCTGATGAGCTAAAAATCAAAGATATTTCAAAATATTTTGAACTTAATGCCAAATCATATATTTAGGGAGCAGTGTCTAGAGTGCTGGGCCTGGAGGCAGGGGGACCTAAATTCAAATCCCATATTAAATATGTGACCTTGGGCATGTCACTTAAACTCTGCTTGCCTTGGTTTACTCATCTGCAAAATGAGGATAATTATAATACCTAACTCCCAGGGTTGTTGTAAGGATTGAGTGAGACAATAACTGTAAAGTACTAAACACAATGCCTGGTACATAGTAAGCACTGTATAAATGTTAGTTATTATTAATTATTATCACTATATACATATATTTGTGTGTAGACATATGTAAATATACATATATATATTGCTTTTTGGAGGGGGAAGGCAGGGCAATTGGGGTTAAGTGACTTGCCCAAGGTCACATGGCTAATTTTTGTTTGTGTGTGTGTGTTAAGTGTCTGAGGCTATATTTGAACTTTGGTCCTCATGACTCCAGGTCCTAGGCTCTATTCACTGCATCCCCTAGCCTCCCCAATATAATTTTTTACATGTAAAAAAAGTAGTAAGGTTTATTGACTGTCAATGAATAGAATTATTTTACTTTGCCCCAAGTAATTTGAACAGCACTTGTTTAGTCTCACTGGTAGAGCATTTGAGGAAATACTGACATTGACAAGGACATTGATAGAATGGGGGTATGTATCTAGTAATTTTTTGGGGGGGGGTTTGGAGGGCAATTAGGATTAAGTAACTTGCCCAAGGTTACATGGCTAGTTTTTTTGTGTGAATGTTAAGTGTCTGAGGCCAGAACTGGACTCAGGTCCTCCTGACTCTGGGGCCAGCACTTTACTCACTGCTCCACCTAACCGCCCCTTGGTAATGTGTTTTTGATTAATGTATTTCTACAGTCTCCAGAGAAAATATTATCCTGAAGGCCAACTTTTTTTTTTGCAAAAACCAAAATTCCTTGAATTTACATTTTCATTGTGATTTTAATAGAATTTCTAAAAGATCTACAAAGGGTCCAAAGTAATGCTATCCAAACTCTTTCAAAACAACCATTGTGACGTGATTTGAGAATATGCCACGTGGATCCCTGGGTAATTTATAATTTCTTTTAGTCCATTTGTATCCATTTATTTAAAGATTTTGAGCTTCCTGACATGAAGGCACACGTGTACCCTTCTTCCTAACACTATATTATTAGGAATGGAACATAATCTCCAAATACAATTTGACTGTGATGATCTTCCTCTCTTTGCAGTGAAAAATTCATTTCCTTCTTTATATCTTAAAAAAAAACCCAGAATGAATACCAAAAACTAGAGACATAAAAAATTTATTACAACATTGATTCAGATTGCTCTCACATAGAGCTACCTTGAGGAACATCTGTTTTTCTTCTTAAATTAGTAAAAAATAGACAGGTAAGTGAAGACCAAATGTGAAGGCTTAATCTCAAGAGAAAGTACAGACTGGCATGTACTATTTTGAAAAAGATCAAAGACCAAATGAACCTGAAACTTATCCACTCTTTGTGATAGTTGATCTAAATGTGGAGATTCAGCTTCACTACCTTCTTAATGCATTCCCAACACCGTAAATAATAAATATTTATGACGTACATTGTGGGACTGATGAAATCACCTGCATGTCTACACTTGCTACATTATTTCTTTTGCTGGAAACAGAATCTATTTACTAGTTGTAAGGAAATTACCATTTCCTTAGTCAGCAAAAGAAGCTTTCCCTTCAATACTTCAAATATTCCTTGATATGGCTCATCATCTATGCTGGCCATTAATCAAGTCTGGTTACATAATTGATTGTGGTTCATGAAAAGTGAAACTAATTATTTGTATTCCTTTTTTTTCCATATCAATACCTCCAGGAGCATTGGACAGAATAACTCAGGTAACAAGGACAGAATGGCCTGTATGGGCTAGTCCTTGAAACATGCATATTTATGTGTTGCTTAGTTTCTGTCCCAGTTTCCATGGTAGTGGGGAAAGGGGAGACACACACATGACTAAGAGGTTAGTATTGTGTGATGATGGGCTATTTCCCTCTAACTGACCCCAGAGTTGGAAGAACTGACGGCTGAGGTTTCTGATCCAGAAATGGGTTTGTGCACAATAAGGGTGACCAACAACTTCCTTATTCTCTTTCTTTCTTCTAAGGCTGTGAAGGCGGTTATATTGTGATAGTCCTATAAGGTGGATGAGGGTCTCCCATGAAGCCATGCTGGCTGGGAGCACAAGCTTGCCTTTTTGTCTTGTTTTTGTCTTTTTATCCTTTCTCATCTTAAGCTAATGCCTGTTCTTGAGATGTAAGCACCTAGATGACTTTATGAGTTTAAGAGATTCAGAGGTTCTGTCCAAGGTCTCCCCAAACCTATAATGAAAGATTGGCAATGGTCACCAGAGAGATAGCAGCAGAACAGTCTGGGCCAATAGAGAAGGTACCTGATCAAGAAGCAGGTAGGGTGACTGGCCTCAGCCCGTTAGTCCCAGCTGAGCAGCAAAGGGACTTGATCACTGCTTCTATATCCCAGAACGAACTTCTTGAAGACTCCACAAAAGGAAAATGTTAAGAAAGTATTCCAAGGTTATCTACAATCTACCCCCTTACTTTAAGTGTTCTCTAAATCTGTTCTTTACTACTGTAAAAAGCACTGTCATGCTTAAACTTAGAGCCTACTCCTCTCTGGAGGCTGAGAGTATTGGTGGGAGAGTAGACTTGATTTTTTCTTTCAGGTGGTGGTGTTTTGTCCTGATTGCTTTGATTTCCATAACTTCCTAGTGGATCACTTTTCTAAAAGCAAATTAAAATCTACTGATTTATTGCCAACAAGGAGTACAGCAGGGAAGGACCAGGAGCAATATTACTAGCAGAACAGTCCCTCAGGATAACCACCAAAACTTTGAGTAATAAGAGGCAGTTGCTTTTTGAAGACATGATCTACCAGTTTGAATGTCATTTTGGAGGAGAAAGGTAGAAGGGTTACTATACTCAAAATCATGGGCAGCACATAACTTGATAAACAAAAAACTAATGAACCAAAGGGATCAACAGTTGCATTTTAAAAACCAAAATAAGTAAAATAATGTCATCCTTTTATATGTTTATTAATGGAGCTTGGTCCTTTTCAATAGAATTTCTCGGAGGGCAGGGATTGTTTGAATTTTTTTTATGTTTGTTGGTATAGGCAACATGTTTGCTGTATAGTATATGCTTGGAGATCACATTTTGAGTGGAACTGAATTGAAATATTATGTAGATACATATGATTATATAATTTAATAAAATAAATATAGGCAGAGGAATAAGTAACATCAAGTTCTTATGATATTTAGTACTTCAGGAAATACTGTATCAGAAATAGAAATGCTGTTTGCTTTAATTTTTAAACAAGCTCTGGCTGCTGGCTATAAAAGATTAAAAGTCTTTAGATCTTATTCTAAAATGCTGCATTTTTGGAAAGTAAATATATGGCATTCTAGCTATGCCTGTCATTTTTTCCTAATATACAATATAGATATAAGTACAGTAACTATTTTAAACCACCAATTTCATTACATCATAGAAGATTTAGAGCTAAAAAGAACATAACGGTCATATACCTAACACCTCTTCATTTTACACATGAGTGAGCTGAGGCCCAGGAAAATGAATTTGTAACTGTTGATGTTCCATAAGGATCCATGTGAACTCTCTTGTCTTCTCCCTCTTTAAAATCTCACTCAACGAACTCATCAGTTCCTGCAGGTTTAATGAACATTTTGATGTGGATGATGGCCAGATCTGTACTTCTGGCCCTAGTCTTTATTGAGCTCCAGTCTGTGTTATCAGCCACCTTTCAGACAGCTCAAACTAGATAGATGTCTGGAGGCATCTTGAGTCTGATGTAGGCAAAACAACTCATCTTTCACCCTTACCTCAGTTCCCTTCTCCAAATTTCCTAACACGACAAAGATGACAACACTTCTTTTAGTCACACAGGCTTACGATCTCAGGGTCATATTCAATTCTTCACTCTCATTCATCCTCCACCATACACTATCTTTTGTCAAGTCTTTTAGTCTCCACCTTCACAGCATCTCTCACATGTGTCCCCTTCATCCACTACATAAATCAGGGTAGTGCAGACCCTTATCACTGCACACTGGAACCATTTCAATAATCTTCTCGTTACTCTTCTTACCTCAAGTCTCTTCCCTCTCTAATTCATCCTCCATTATGTTGTCAAAGTAATCATTCTTTTTAAAATTTTTATTTAATTTTTAATTAATGGAATAATATATGCATTCCCATAACAGTATAATAAAAAAATGATTGTACATGCAACTTCAAATCAATTATGTACAACTTGCTATTCCTTTTAAACATACAATAAAAGTGTCATGTATATTTTTTCTTTTCCTTTTTTCACATTCACCCACCCTAGCAATAGCTACAATTACACACACATTCACACACACACACACACACACACACAATCATTCTACACAAACTTCTATTTATCTATCCTTTCTCTGATGCAGATAGTGTCTTCCTTCATAGGGCCTTTTTAGCTAATTTTGGTATTTATAATAATCAAAATTACATATTCACTCAAAGTTGTTCTTAAAATAATATTGCTTTACTCTATACAATGACCTCTCAGTTTTGGTCATTTTACTCTGTTATTTCATGCAAGGCTATCCGTGTTTTTCAAAGATCATCGATCTCATCATTTCTTATAGCAGAGCAGTATTCCATCACAATCACACACCACAACTTGTTCAACCATTCCAACAATTTCCAGTTGTTTCAAAGTGATTCTGCTTAAAGCATAGGTCTAAACAAGTCACTATGTTTTCACCAAGGTTAAGTGGCTCCCTTATTTACCTCTAGTATCAAACATAAAACGCTGTCATTTAAAGCCCTTCACTCCCTATTTCTAGTCTTCTTACACCTTAATCTCCACCATCTTATCTAAGATCCAGTGACAATAGCCTGCTTGCTAATCCTTGTATTCAGCACTCCATCTCCAGATTCTATGAATTTTCAAATGTCTCCCATACATGGACTGTTCTCCCTCCTCATGTCCTCCCTCCCTCTACATCATGGATTCCTTAGGCCCTGACAAGACTAAACTCAAATCTGACCTTTTATAAGAAGCCCTTTCCAATCCTTTTCACTATAATAACCACTCTCTGAAATTACCATCCATCTACTATGTACATATCTTGGGTGTAAAAATGTTGTTTCCTTCTTGTCTTACCCTTTAGACTGTGAGCTCGAAGTCTGGAACGACATTTTCCCTTTCTTTATATAACTAGTGCTTAGCATAGAAATTGGCATATCAAAAGTACATTTTATTTTATTTTAAAAAAGTATTATTTTCACTATACTAGCCTGAACACACAAAATTATATATGTGTGACATAACATTTCCTTAAACTTAGAACAGTACTTCAATGTCATAGGTTAGACAGAACAAATCAGGCCTAAGATTCAAGGGCCTTTTGTTCTGTACTTGCGTTTGCTGTCATAACCTCATTACACCTCAATTTATAATAGTAGCATAACATCACTGGTCACAGGGGAAATTACAAGGATGCTTGGTATTTCAGTAATTAATATTGGATATCTGAGGAAAAAGAATCAGGTAGGAAAGTGAAGAAAAGATTAAATACACTGTATTGGACTCCAATTTTCCCCAATACCATCAACAAGGATATTAATTTGGTTCATTATTATCATCATCTCATTTCCAAAGAGAGAAAATGATGGTATAAGAAATTTAACTGGATAATTTTTAAGAGGAATTGTGCTATAGTGAATAAAAGATTTGTCTTAGATCAGGACAACTTGGATTCAAATTCTGCCTCTAAAACTTACTTAAATGGATAAACCAAGAGACTAAAAGTCTCTTGGCCTCAGTTTCCTGATCTGTAAAATGGGGGTGAGAGTAGTAACTATAGTACCCATCTAGCAGAACTGGTGTGAGATTCAAATGAATAAATTAATATGTTTGGAAAACACTGAAGTTCTATATAATTGGTAGTAAGATGCCTCAGTAAGCCTTGGTTTTTTTTTTTTTTCAGAAAAGGAGAGGAGCTGGACTATGTGGATTTGAAGTCAACTCTAGTAATATGGTTCTATTATCTTAAGGGCAGCATAATATCAGACAACATAAAAGAACAATGACATACTTATCCAGTGTCTCAACTGAATGCTAAGGTAAAAGTACCCTTGATAGAAATTTCTTGGTTTAAATTAATGTGAAAAGAAAGCTCTACATGATGACATATGATAAAACTAAATAGAAAATTCCACAGTCCAAGAAATTGTGGGTTTTTTTTGTAAAAGGTAAATTCGTAACAGTTAATGTTATTTACTATATATGTTAAAAAGCTTTAAATTACGTATATATAATAATTTTAATAAATAATATTAATTTTTACATATAAATACATATACTTTCATAAATACACAATGTTAATTTTCAGACATATGTATGTTTTATAAATATATGTGTACATGTCTATCTATCTCTATACACATTCATTCCTTCTCATTTATAAGTACAAAACTGAAGCAAGCCTGGAGTGTCATGTTGCATTCTAAGTACCTCATTTTAGAAAGGACATTGACAGATTGGAACATATTCAAAGACAAGTCTAAACTGCTTCGGAGGACTGGAAGCCATGCCAAATGCAGATCATTTGAAGGAACTAGAAACTGTTTGGGCTGAAGTGGAGCATTAAGGGAGACATGACATGCTGTAGAGGACTGAACTAGGAGCGATTGAAAGTAGAGCGGCAGATGGAAAATGGAAGTAAGGCAAACCTTCTAATGATCAGGGACAGACAAAAGCAAAATGAGATGGTTTGAAAAGCAGTGAGTTCTTCTTCCCAGTGAGGCTGGATTACCACTTGCCAAGGACCATGTAGATAACCCTATTCGGATTCTAGATGGTCTACATAGACCTTTGGGGTTCTTCTCAACTCAAAGATTAGTGTGGTCATTCAAATGGGAACATTCGGTTACTATGGCATTTATTTTCATCACTAAGTGTATAATATTTACATTTGCTTCTTGACAGGGACAAAAAAGATGCTTGAAAAGCAAAGGAAGAAAATTTCAAGGAATTAGTGAGCTTGTTGGATCTTGGCTAAATCCAATGTCTTTATGACATTACTGACGTTTTCCTTTTCCCCTTTGATATGATGTTTCCCTTTGGCAATTTCAGTTTTTGTAACTAGTAGGTCATTGTGAGGTTTAGAAATGGGAAGCTCACAATCTTCTCATCTCTCCCTTTGGTCAGATCTGGGTTTAAATTTACTATTTCAGTTGAAAATGATAAAAATCTTGTCAGTGACAGCCAGTGATCACTTTTATTTTTAAAGAGTATTGTTGCTGAATGAAAAATACATGAATATTATTTATCTCAAGGGCTTATACTTTTTTTTTAAAACTTGTTTTAAGAAAGTAACACTTGATCTTTTGGTTTCATGATTTGAGTATGCTGCTTTAAAAATGAATTTATAGGGGCAGCCAGGTAGCACAGTGAGTAAAAGCACTGGCTCCAGTGTTGGGATGACCTGGAGATCGAATCCCAGGCTCAGACACTTAGCACCCACCCAGAAATACCTGGCTGTGTAACCTTGAGCAAGTTACTTAACCCCAATTGCTTAGGGGAGGCCAGGTGGCTCAGCGAGTAAGAGCACCGGCTCCAGTGTCGGGATGACCTGGATCAAATCCGGGCTCAGATACTCAGCACCACACCCAGAAATAACTGGCCGTGTAACCTTGAGCAAGTTACTTAACCCCAATTGCTTAAAAAAAAAAGAATAGCAATCAAATGGACAAGAATAAAAATTATTTTTAAATCACAGAGTGTTTCCATTAGCCTGAAAAAGTAGACTTCTTTTCAAAAGTTTAGCATATTATGATAAGGAAATAGCTTAGATGAATGACTAAGATTTAAATACTAAGTTTTGTCTTTTGAGACTGGCTATGTACAGCATATGCAGATATTTCTTTCTGATTCCAATCAAATAAATACATGGGCCTTGGATGCCTATTTACAGTCGTGTGTGAATGTGTATCTACTTTGTGGTGACACTGTGTTATGGAAATAATGTGTGATGACAAAAATGTCTTTCAATGGCTGAAGAACTAGAAGAACTGAGGACTCAGGAGGTGGTGGGGCAGAAATGACTCAGTGTAAAATGGCAGGCCCGCCTTTCATTCTCCTGTTCTGAAAGCAAATGAGAATAGGACTGCCATTAGCTGTCCTTGAGGGGGAATAGTGGTTGCTTCCTGTCCCAGTCAGCTGCTATGTGTCTCTTATATTTCTTTCCTATTCTTCGGTGACCCAGTATTCTAAGAGTATATCAAGAAAACTGTATGAGTTTTGGAGAGGGAGAGGTCCCATCCAAATTCCCACTCATGACCAGAATTGGTAGCAATAGCTAAGAGAATAAGGTGGCATAAGTCAAAGGAACAGAGAAACATGGAAAAGAAGTTGTTTAATGATAGTAGTGGAATCACAGATCATATGTCTTTGTAACAGTGAGAAGTATCAGCAATGGATTCTAAGCGATCCTTTAACCTGATGAGGGAAATATACATAAATAGAACTTCATGAGGCCTCCACAAAGGGAGAAAAAAAGATTTATAGAGCCAGAAGTAAGAAGGCACCCTTTGGGTGCATATGTTTTTGACACATCTGCCTCACTTCTATAGGATTTTGTGCTTGAATTCATTGTACCTTGGGACCTTGTTGGGCAAGGGAACAGTTTGGAGGTGATAATATTATTTTTAAAAAATCTTGCTATACCTTCTCAGGAAAGCTCTTTTCTAAAAGCTAATAGAATTCAGCTAGCTAAATGCTAATGGAGATCACACCGGTGGGGGCTTATGAACAATAGTTCTAGAAAGCCCAATACCTCCAGGTCATCACTGGAACCTTGATGGGGATAATAGCTATTGCCTTTTTGGGGACCTCAAGCTACTATTTTAACTGTGAGTTGAGAGTTGAGCCCAGAAGAGTTAGTAAAATAACATCAAAGATCTTGAGAGATCTCAGAGGCCATCTATCCAACTCCTTTATCCCTTACAAGTAAAGAATCTAAAGTCTAGGAAGCTGAAGGAATGACCAAGGTCACTTAAGCAACTATGTGACAGAAGTGAAATTTAAAACCAGGACCTTTAACTACAGAGTCAGTGAAACTCATCATGCCACAATTTCTATAACCAGGCCTTCTCTGAAATCCTGCCCTAAAGAAAAAAAAAATGCAATTTTGGTACATCATTCTGCCCTAGTCATCCCAGCCTCCCTTTGAAGGAGTGGGAATCCTGGGTCATTACTCC